>NW_027271623.1:600000-1135000 GCF_040938485.1 Diadema antillarum
CACATATGTTTTGTTATGATCCCAATACAGTATTTGCAACTTACAATGTACCAGTGATAATGTTTCACTATAATTTGCATTTAACATCTTTGAATCAACTGTATGGGGGGGGGGGGGTTGACGTAATGAGATCAGACCAGGGCCAATCTGAGAAGTGGAGTCATTCATAGTTCTAAACTTTAAAAGCACAAACGGAAAATGCTCTTTATACTTCTCCAGTCATTATGTGGTCAATTTCTGCTCACTTTTAAAGTTTGCACCTAGACTGGCAAAACTTATCTACCCACGCAGGAATTACGTATTGTGTAGAGAATTGAAGATTATGTAATTTATTTCAAAGCACTGATGCACCTCTTGTCACCAGTTTATATTGCTTTTGCAGAAATACAAACTGTACATGTACGTGGTGGTGGTGTTTAAAAGACTGTTGGCAAATTTGGTGAACAAAATGACAAAAATGCTAACAACATATTATTGTCATTATAGCCAGGTTATAGGACAGCAAATTCAAACCTCAGCTTTAGGCCTGCATTATAATATAATCTAATGAATTTGTTGCTCTGCTTTAAAAAAAAAGTGTAAATGAAGAGTTTGTTCGCAAAAACCGATAAGTCCATATTTGCCAAATGGAGATATTTGTGATTAAAGGTCAAGAACAATAAAGAGAACAATAAGAAAATTGTTGCTTCTTTTGACCATAACTTCAAAAATGTACCTTTATATGTAGTAACCAATATATAATTTAAAGGCAATCGGTCGTCGCAGGCGATTCGCAGCTCAGTAGAAAAGCACGACAAGCTGCTCCTCCCGTTATTGTACCCCCGTACGTACCGAATGCCGAACACGACGCTACGCAGCGCACCAGCGAAAACCAGATGGGGCACGAGAGCCGTGCGAGCCGTCCACTGTAATTTCAACATGGACGCCCGAATACCTACCGAATGGGGCCGAATGGGTGCACGCACAAAACCGCACAACAGCCATGTGCATGAAAATCTCTCCTACGGGTCCCCGTCGCGACACAACAGTAGAGCTGTGTGGTGTACGTACGTACGTATCTGGCTGCAGTCTCTGTTTATTTGCACTATGGTGCCAATTTCAGCAATCTAAGCAATAATATTTTTAAATGTCTGAAAATATTATATAACAATATTTTAAATCATTCATATATTACGTTGTTTAATATTTGGTATTTATAAATATGCTTTGATGAAGAAATATTAAAACTCTAAACTTCATGTATAGCAAGTTGCAATGCTCATGGTCATATGGCGGGTTGTTTTGATCTCATTGGCAATTTGTCTGCTGCGTCAGCTGTGTTACAGTATGTTGGGCCGGATCGGAACATAACAAAGTTGGTATAAAGTCGTCGGTACCGGTATGTCAATATCAATAATGTGTGTGGTATGCGTGTACTGTTTCGGATTAGCCTTGGCTTTGGTTTAGTAATGAAACCTCACAATGGAGATCAAAACAGCCGTCCAACTCGAGTAAAACGTATCTACTTGTTTGACGCTATCGACGAGTGGAGAACGCAGAGAGACGTGTTCTTAGCATGCTTAGGACAGGGAGGTTTCCTCTCACCTCCCTGCTTAGGACAAGTAAGAGACCAGTGGCAGAGGGGGAAGCTTCAGCGTCAGCGTGCCGATGAAAAATTTGCTTTCCACTTGCTGGAGTTGCATGAACAGTTTTGCAGGAATTTAGAATGTGCAAATTCGTGTTACGGCATGCACGGTGGAATTGTCATGCCACGGCTTACGCCAATCAAGCAACCCCAGCTGACCAAGTCAACAACTTCAAGGAATCCAGATCCAGATGATGTGTAAGTAACGTTAGAAGTCTATTACATGAATCAATGATTGAAGTGGAATGACTTTTTCTAATCTATCTTTAACTGCTAGGGCCTTTGCGTTTCATCGACAAGTAGGCCTATTTTTCTATGTATAATTCCGCGAAAAACTTCTCTAAGTTCTCATTTATGTCAAATTATGATAACGCCGTAGTCGAAATGACATTTGCTGGGTCAGTTTATCGCTTCTTAAAAACTGACCCAGCAGTAGGCAGCAAATGTCATTAGTCAGGGAATGGCAAGTAGTGGTAAGTTTTTTGTCATCACAGTATTGAGAATTTAAAGTATTTCATGTGCAAATGTAGAATCTAGATAGATACAGAGAGGTCACTTTCCTGAGCAGCTAGCGTCAACAATCCAGGTTAAATTTGCATAGCCAAATTTCATGGCTGCGATTCAAATACTGTTTGTCCCCATTGATTTAACTGTATAGCAAAGTCTCCTCTGTCATCATATTTAGGGGCCCTACATTTTAAGTTTGGTTAAGGAATTTTGATAAAGATTGTAATTTTCATAAGCTTGGCAAAAGTTTCAGGCATCTATGTTGCATTTATAGTCAAACTTCCAATGCATTTGGTCCAATAATTTGAAACCAAATTCAAGTGATCCAGTGAAGTGTACATCTTTTCATGTGAATTTCTACAAGTATGTTGAAATGTAAATTCTGAAGAAAAAAAAAATTGATCCTTTACAGTTGAAATTCGTTAAAGTTTGGTTACACCGACAGTGTCAGGTCAGTGGTAGTAACTACAGAGTTACAGTAGTGTACGTACAATACCCTTGTACGTGAAAGTTACAGTTTTATTTACCTTCACATCTTCATATAGGAGTGTCTAATAGGGATGTTGATTGGTGTGGAAGTTGTTGATGAACAACAGTTCATAAGAATCCATTGTTTTAATTCTAATACAGATATTGGTCATAGGTCAAGGGGCAATATGAACCTATCAGTTTGTAACATGCTAATATGTACAGGTATGAGCCTCATCAAGTGCGATTAATTGGTATCCGTGGCACATCCCTTATTTGTTGATCAAAGGTACGCCTCTGATTGGTATTTTAATCAGTGTTTGGTAGAAAGCTAACCCATGACAATGGCTTTGCGATGTTACACTGAGTTGACTATGGACAAAGGTCTACTGTCCGCGATTTTCATTAATTTGTAGGGCATTTTTCACACATAACCTCAAATACTGATACCTGTGATAGGTTTATTTATAATGGTTATCCTTCACACTGTATTGTTGAGACAATAGTGTTCTGTTTGTTTGTGTAAGAGGGAGATAGACAATAATTTCTTTATGCTCCTGTCTGAAGAAGGCATTACATCTTATTTGTCATGTACTTATCTATGCGTAAATGAGTTTTAATGTTCACTTTGTGTGTGTGTGTGTCTTTTTTTAAAGATTATTCACACCAGGCTAAGCTGACAGAACTATAACTGTGAGTTTACCTAGTCAAATGAAAGGGTTTCGGCATTGCTTCTTACATATAGTATATTCCAGGCAGGTGATACAACGCTCACCTTCTTCATATTAGTTAGTAAAACAATGAAGAGTGCAAAAATACTGCATAAATGTGCAGTGCAATTGTGGCCGTTGGCCGTTGGCCCTGCACGGGCACAGTCGCTTCCCCGTCCTGAATTTATGTACACACGCCAGGGCAAGTACATGATACAGGCAGGGTCTCCGACCCAATCGTCCGCGTTCAGAATAGACAACTCGGCGGTAATATCCGCTACCCATCACGATGTGTCATCGTCCATGATGGCCACCCTATCTATTATAATGTGGTCTGCACTCACTAATCTGATCTGATCTGATGATTACAGTATAGTTGACGAGTGACGACGATCGACGATGCGATGAAGAGAATGCGTAGTCGTACGAAGTATACGCAGCTAGCTACTAGCTCATGCGAACATCACTCACATTACACAAAACGTACTGTCCCGCGCTCAGCAAGCGATCGCGAGCAATCGAGATACTATAGCGCGATACATTGCTTTAGGGATGTCTTGCGCACACACACATTTCGCTTCGTAGCAACTTCGGAAGCGAGTTTACGTGCTGCCGCCCGCGGCTGAAATATGTCCATGTATCCTCGCGACTGGGTGTCTTTAAAAGGTATTATTTTGTACTTTATGACAGAGACCGTACTTCAAAATCTTCAAAAATGGACTTATCGGTTTTTGCTATCAAACTCTTCAAATTTTTATCGATTCCCAATGTTATATATTTTAGATCATGGTTGAGGAATTTTGTTCATTCATGCCTGTGAAACTGTGTGGGTGTGGTATCCTAGCTCTTTTCCCCTTGGGATTCTTATTATCCTTCTCATCATAAAACAATGTGTTCTTTTCTTTTCTTTTCTTTTGTTTTTTTTGTGTGTGTTTTCGTAGGACATGCTGTAAATTGTCAGAAGTCATGATTAACCTGAATTGATACTCTTCTTGTATTTGCAGTTGTATAGATGTGTCTATGGTGCTTTCAAATTGCAGAACAACAACAACAAAAAAGGTCACTCGTATACGAACAAAGATAAGTTAATTCAAGTACTCGACGTTATGAGTGTGAAGTGAAGTGAAGTGAAGAAGTGTAAAGCTTATCCTACCCCAAGTATCATTCCAGCAATATAATGTGTGTTTTCTGTGACAATACCAAAGGTCCTGTTTAATGGAATTGTTTTCCTGCCCTTTGTAGTTGCTTTTAGGACAAATGCGTTAAAAGAAAAAAAAAAACAACAACACCGAACAAACTAGCAAATATGTGGAAAAAATTCCTCATACTGCTTAAGCAGGTAATGTACTTGACTTCTGCCTATCTTAAGACTTACACAGTTATACTGTATCTCATCCATGCAGGAATTATTTCACAGAGAAATAGAAATTTTGTTATGTACATGTATTTCAAAAGCCTGATGCACCTCTTGCTATTTCATATCATCTGTACAGAGATGTGTGATTGTGTTTCAAGAACTGCTCGGTACACAAATGACAAATATTGTGGAAAAAAGATAGTGAACAAATAAAAATATTTTGTTAAGAATATTTGACAGATTATAACATGACAAATACAAACCTCACCTTTAGATTGTAAAAGTGAAGGTGAATAAATACATTTCTGCGAATTTGTGAAAGCAAATTTCTATGGTTTTCAGTTATTGAGTAATGTTTCATGAAAAAATATTGGTGATTGTCATGTACATGTATTCATGCTTGTGAAACTGTGTGTGCATGGGTGTGTTATCCTTGCTCTTTTTTTTTCCCAGTGTCAATGATAATGTATGATATGCTGATGTATTGCTCATATACATGTTTTGAACTTATGTTTGACTGATGAGATGAAATTCAGATGAATTCATTTCATTTCAAATGAGTTTGTGATGCACATTTTCAATGCAGATAGGTAATGTACCTTTAAGAATGGTGCCAGTGAAGCACTTTACCAGCACTGCATGTGAAACACACCAAAAATACACAGACATCAATTCACATACTACATTCTAAGAAAAAAAAAAGGTTCTTTTGAGCACCATTAAATGGTTCTCAGCACTGTCACAATAGCGACACCTTTTTTGGAGCCTGTGAGAACCTTTTTTAAATGGTGCCTGTCAGCACCTTTTAACACTGGTGCCCATTAGAACCTTTTCCAACGAAATGGTTCCCATGAGCACCTTTTGAAAAGAGTCAAAAAGGTGCCCATCTTTAGTCAAAAAAGTGCCCATGGGCACCTTTTAAATGGTACTCACGAGCACCATTTCATCGGGAAAAAGGTTCTAATGGGCACCTTTTACAAAAGGTGCCGACAAGCACCATTTAGAAAAGGTTCTCACGAGCACCTAAAAGGGTGTCGCTATTGTGACAGTGCTGAGAACCATTTAATGGTGCTCAAAAGAACCTTTTTTTTCTAAGAGTGTACGATAGAAACTTGTAGGAAATCCTTTCCAACGGGAGACAAAGAGCCAGGGCGGGAGAAATTAAATCTCAAACGGGAGAACGGGAGATTTTGCAAAAATTGGTTTTCGGCGGGAGATCTCCCGTCGAAAACGGGAGAGTTGGAGTCTCTGTCCTGTAGCCCCCTCTTACGCTAATCTCTTCATAGCAGAAAAAAAAGAGGAAATCCTCAAATCGATGCACATGCCTATGCTGAAAAAAATCATGGCGGCGTTATATAGACGATATTCAATTCATCTGGATTGGTTCCCCACGCAGCCTGTCAAAATTTCAAAATGACATGAATCAAAAACATGCAACCATCAAATACACGTTTGACTCATCCGACACAAACATCAATTTCTTGGATGTCACCCTCTATCTTGAAGGAGGCACCTTACAAACACAACTCCACACCAAACCCACCAACACGCACGCCTACCTACTTCCCTCATCCTGTCATCCCAAACATGTCTTCAACAGCATCCCATATAGTCAAGCAACACGCATCAGCCGCATCTGTTCAGACCCCGACAAGACCTCTCACCACTTAGAACAACTAAAAATGCACCTCAAAGACAGAAATTACAATACCAAAATGGTAAACAAACAAATCTCGCGAGCATCACAAATCACTAGGGAAAATCTCCTCTCGTACAAGGAACGAACCACAACAAACAACATGCACTTCCCTATCACATACACACCCGCCACAGCCAACGTCTCGCGCATCATCCACAAACATTTCTCCATCATCAGCGAATGCGATACCCTACGAAATATCTTCCCAAGGCCACCCATCACATCCTTCCGACGTAGTAGAACGCTACGGGACATGCTGGTGAATGCCAAATCACCCAAACAACACACTCCAGCCACAGATCATGAAGAACATACACAAACACAAACAATATCCATGCTTGTAGACGCAATTCACGAAGACGCCCTACAGAGCTCTGAATCCACAACAAACACTAACTCACACAATTTTCCAAGCCCATCCCACCCAACCCCACCACAGCTGCACAGCACACCTACAGACATCAGCTCTTCAACGCCTGGTTTCTACCAATGTAAGTCAAAAAAAAAATGCATCCTGCACCAGCACATCCAAGACACACATACATTCACAAGCTCGTCAACAAAGAAAACCTACTTCATCACAGACTATAATAAACTGCAAACGATCTTAGGTAATATACCTCATCACATGCTGTCAATGTGGCCTACAGTATGTCGGTAAAACTCAAGCTTCTCTGTACACCCGCCTGAACAACACACGTTCTGAGATTATCAACCACAACACCTCCAGCCGCAAAATCCTTCCCTACACCTTACATTTTAACCTACCAAATCACTCAGTTCAGGATGTACAAATCACAGGCATCGAACTTATTAAAAAGAAGGAAAGCCATATCATACTCAAACGAGAATCGTACTGGATATCTAAACTACGAACTTTACGTCCACATGGAATTAATGCCGATCCTTAATTTTTCATAGGTCCTGTTTTAATCTCTATCTAGAACGTATGAGAAGTTTTGAAGTTTATTGAGTACCTGCTCACAGTGTCAAGAATGTAGGTGCACCTTATGTACCTATAAAAGAGTTTCACGGCCCGAATGACCCTCAAAGGCATGTAATTATTACTGTGTCATCGTCCCAAATACCCCCACGCCGCATCACCCCTCACACTTCACTGCCCCCACATTACATGTACGAACCCCTCACACTCACCCTCCGGACACCACACACACCACACACAAGCAAATCCCCACGCCCTAAAGGTAACTAATGTGCTTTAATTTATGTTGGTTCATGTATTACCGTTGGTATTACCTATACTAAACTACTACTACAACTGTATTTTTTCACTGCAAGTGTATGTGATAATACTACCTTTCCGTTGGAGCGAATGTAATATTGCTGGCCATGTTTTTTTGCTTTGTTTTTTGCTTTTTGTTTTTTGTTTTTGTTTTTGTTCTGTTGTTTGCCTTATTCTGTTGAAATGTATGCGAATTGGTGTCACTGCCTACATTCCGTTTGATTGGCTTCTTGTTGTTACTATTTCTATTTCTATTTCTGTTCAAATGCATGCAAATTGGTTGCTATTTTGCTTTTATGTTATGTCTCATCAAGCCCTTGAAAAAGGCTAGTGAAATAGCCGAAAGCTCGGGGAATAAAGGCAAGACTGAACACCACTGCAACGTCTATACTGCAAGTTTTCCTTCCGTCTCACATATACCAATGATGCAGTACCCACCACGTACGAGGCCAAGCCCGCTTCACATTATATATATATATATATATATATATATATATATATATATATATATATATATTTATATATAAATATAAATATATGAATCCGAGGTATGATTTGTTTGAACAAAAATACGCTTTGATTATTTCATAAAAAACAGAAATGAAATAATATCAAAATCAAATGCTAATGCAGATTGATACTTTGTGTACATGTCAAAGACACCTGAAAACACGTAATGTTAATGAATGGTGAATTTTGGAATTGTCAGTCATTTTTTTTTTGTCCTCAATTTGAGGGACTTTATTCAAATCAATTATTCAGAATCATGCATAAGTCAATACAAGCATAAGACAATTGTAGTCATAGTTCAATTTACATCAAATGAAAATTCTGTATATAACGGATTTTATCATCGATTTCTCGAATACTTCTTTTTTTAGAGATATCATTACAATATAACAGAAACTCATATTTGAATTCTTTTACAATAAAGGATACAGTAAATCGCTGATTTCTGTATTCTTCCATGAGATACACCTTATAAATTGCATATTCCATGAAATTGATTATTGCGTTGGTAAAGAAATAATCTTTCTCACAAATTTCATACCCAATTACTATGATTTTCTCATCTATGATAATGCTTTTTTCTTGAACATTCAAAAATAAGGTCACTGATCCTTGCCAAGATGTTTCTTATTCTCGGACAATATAACAAATTGTGCATTAATGATTCATTTTCATTACAGAATTTGCACTGTGCATTTGTGGTAATTTTCCATTTCAATAGATTATCCTTAAAAGGTACAATATTGTTTATCACTTTGAAATTAAACTGTTTTATCTTGTTGAGTTTCACTGTCAACAGTTTAAAAGCAAATACTGACTCCCAATCAAATGTATAAGGCAGGTCGAGTTTACGTTGCCAAATGATGATCATATTTGGTTCTGAAACCTTCTTTTCTTTTAAACTGGTATAATACTTTTTAGCTTTTTTGCTGAGGATATCAGAAACATTACTTCTTGATACTTCAAACATCTGTTGACTATTCATTTCATGTTCAATTTTTTGATTACGTAGTTTATGCAACCAAAAATGAGGGAAGGCGTGTTTCAATTTTTGATACTGAAAAAAAACAAGTAAATTATCAGTCTGCAGACTATTATTAACTTGGTTTTGATCAACCCAAGATCCATTTACTATTACATCAGACACTACATTTATACCATTATTACTCCAATTTTGAAAATAAAGCATTTCTTTTCCAAATTTGATATTACTGTTAAGCCATAAAAATTCCTCGCCAATATCTCTAACTCGCAACAGATCCACATATCGTATTTCTGCCCAATAGATCAATAGGTCTCCATAAAATGATGGGATCTTATATTTCTTACATAAACAAAACATATCTTTTATGGAACAATTTATCACAAAACATGTGGGAGGTGTTGCAAAGCTCGGTGGTCTAGTGGAGATGACGCCTGTCCGGTGACCAGGAGGTCGTAGGTTCGAATCCTGCTCGAGTATGTACGCCCATGATTTTTTATCATGGCTACTACTAAAACACTGATCAATTCAGTGCTTATGTATGTCGACTTAATGATTGTTATCTTACCATAATATGTTAAATGTCTCATTTTCCACATATTGATTATGCGTTTCATTTTTTCAATCTTCCTGGACCAATTCAAATATTCAAAATTTTCACCATGAATATTCAAAAACACTCCAAGATACTTGACCGGTTCCTCATACCATTGTAAGCCATCAATACAGTCATCACAGTTTCCATTTAAACATATAGCTTGTGTTTTTATATAATTCAATTTTGGACCAGCATATGCACCAAACGCTTCGATTTCTTTCATCGCTTCATTTCCCGATTGGATAGAATCATCAAAAAGCGTTGTATCGTCCGCCAATTGAGATATTTTGATTTCTTTTAAATTTGACTGCTCACATTGAGGAATACATATACCTTTGATGTTATCATTATTTCGTACCTTCATTGCAAGTACTTCAACAACTAAAAGGAACAGCAATGCAGAAAGTGGACAGCCCTGGCGAACCCCTTTAGTAATTGGAAACGTTCTGGACAACCAACCATTGTTCAAAACCTTACAATCTGCATTCTTGTAAATAGTTCTGATCCACTGAATAAACGATTTTCCGAAATTATACCGTTTCAAAACTTCAAACAGAAAATCATGATCGACATTATCAAAAGCTTTCTTAAAATCAAGAAAAATAAAAATACTCGGTAAGTTTGTCTGGGAACAAAAGTCTAATAAATCCTGTACAAGTCTTATATTTTCTACTGCTGATCTTTTCTTAATAAAACCCATTTGATCAAAAGAAATTAGTTTCGGAATTACATTTTGTAAACGTTTCGCTAACGCCCTTGTAGCTATTTTATAATCAATATTCAACAAAGATATTGGGCGCCAATTATCAAGTTTTCGTTTATCATCCTTCTTAAAAAACAATGTTTTCTGTAAGGATTCCCTCACAACTTAAACTGTCATTCTCTTCCAAAGTAACAAAATTCAAATTTTGCAGATATTCACAAGAATTATGTAACTTGTCTGAGTAGTATAATTTGCTGTAATATAAATAAATCTCTTCTAAAATACATTTCTCATCAACAATAACTTTGTGTTTCTTCAAAACAGCATTAAAGGACAAGTCCACCTTCATATACATGTGGATTGAGTGAATGCAGCAATATTAGTAGAACACATTAGTGAAAGTTTGGGGAAAATCAGACAATCCATTCAAAAGTTATGAATTGTTAAAGTATCTGCGTAGTCACTGCTGGATGAGAAGACTACTACAGTGTATGATGTCATATGTGTACAACCATATAAAGAAAATAAAAAGAGAATTTCACAAAACTTTACTTTTTGAATAAAGTGCACATTTCTTCGACTTGTTACTGACATATGTTAAGGGTAATATCATTTCCCCTGCCTTCTGAAAGAGAGAAGTCAAGTGTTCTTTTGTTATGCGAGAAAAGTGAAAATATGTTGAATTTTCTTTATTCTTTCTTTATATCGTTGTACTCATGTGACATCACAAGCTATAGTAGTCTTCTCATCCAGCCTTGAGTGAGCAGAAGCTTCAAAAATTCATAACTTTTGAACGGATGGTCCAATTTTCCTCAAACTCTCAATGATGTGCTCTACTAATATTGCTGCATTCACTCAACCCACATGTCTATGAAGGTGAACTTGTCCTTTAATCTCCTTTCTCTTTGCATTCTGCGTTTCTAACCTCAGAAAATATTTCGTTGATTTTTCTCCTTCTTCAATCCATTTCTCTCTGGATCGAACAAAAATACCTTTACATTTATTTCTATATATTTTTCTAATTTCATTTTAATTCTTGTTAGTTCTTGTATATTTATCTCTGTAGGCTCTTCATCAACTTTATTTCATTCATATTCAAATCTTGTTGAAGTTTAACCAAATACTGATTTCTTATTTTTCGCTTATATTTTGCATATTTTTGCGAAAATTCCCTTATCTTAATCTTACACATCTCCCATTTCAGTTGTGAATCAAAATTTTGATATTCAAAACGCATCTTACCAATCATATTTATTATACGTTCCCTATACAGTTTATCTAACAATAAAGAATTGTTCAATTTCCAATAACCTCTTCCCCGTGTAGTATCACAAATCTTAATTTTCAATGAAATGGCGTTATGATCACAACGAACAGATGGTCTGATATCAGTATTCTGAACAACACATCGTAAAGATGACGAAATAAGCCAATAATCTAATCTTGAAAACAGACCGAGCGATAATTGACGCCATGTAAATTGTTTCTTAATTGGATGAACCAATCGCCAAATATCTACCAAATCCAGTATTTTAATACATTTTAGAAACCATTTTTTGGGTTTATGCGGATGGGATATACCTTGCGTATCTAACTTTCCATGTTGAACACAATTCCAATCTCCACCAAATATCAGTTTATTTTTCGAAATATCTAAAACATTAACCCAGGAAATTAAACCTTTGTAAAATATGTCTTTATCAGACGTTTTCGTTGGTGAATACACATTGATAATACAATATTCATCTTTCTCTGCAAAAAGTTTAAGAACCAAAGCTCTGCCATCGCCTTTCGCAACAACTGATATAATATCTACCGAAAGTTTGGAATTAATCAAAATTGCCACACCTTTCGAATGGTTTGTACTATTATCAAAGTAACAGGCACCTTTCCATTCTGATTTTATTACGTTTTCCATATCTTTCGTCCAAAAAGTCTCTTGCAACAGTATGTCAGCTTTTTGATTAATCATCCAGAGAAATATTTCTTTTCTCTTCTCTCTGTTTCTTAATCCTCTTACATTAAGAGATATAATATGAATCAGATTCTCACCAGTGAACATTAAACGTTGATATTTCTTGTGTTTTGTCCTCCTGTGACAAACTACGCTGACAATTACAAACTACGTCATGCATCGAGAACTCCCTGCGTGATATGTGTTCCGTGCATAAAACGCGCTGATTTTTAGTGAACATGTGAAAGCCAATAGCTGTGGCAAAAACATCCATACACAAATAGCCAGATCCTTCACCTACTGCGTGAGGGGTGATGCAAAATAGGAATGTATGTGCACCTGATCCATACCGAGTTAAATCACTTCCTTGCGGAATATGTGTGTAGCTAAGCAACGCTACATAAAAGACATCAACAATGTAATGCTCCGTTTTTCTGCAGTATTCATGTTGATTATAAGTAAGTGGTATCGGTATGCTATGATCAACACTAGTTCTTACTGCTATAATATTCTCGAGATATACAAAAAATGATTTGTTTTCTCCTCGATATAAGTCCGTTAACATATTAACCATGATTTTGTATACAAAAGTAGGCATTTCAAATTGACGTATTGCAAGAAACTGTACTATTTGACCACAATCAATTTTATGGCGACATGTTTGTTCATTCCTTTTTCTCACTTGGGTTATCTTTTCCACTGATTTAATATTCACTGATTTTACTTCACCTGTTGAAATAACACTCACATTGTTTTTCTTTTCCAGCGATTTAATTTCCTTTGGTTGCGTTTCTATTTCTGTCATCAAAATCACTTTCTTTTCCATTCCATTGGTATTATTTCACTTGGTTTTTGTTTCATCATTGAATTCATTTTCTCTCTTCTCGCTTCTTACGTTTCCTTTTCTTGGCGCCTTTATCTTGTTTAGGGGGGGTTGGTGTTTCTGGAGACAGGGGAGATGGGGTAGCTTCGTCGCTGTCGCTCTCTGTGGATGTTGCATCGTTATCTCCCGAGTATTCTACATCGCTTTCTTTTGCCTGTGTTTGGTTACTTTCCTGTTGGGTGGTCTGCTTCGCATGACGAAGAAACTCTGAGATGTCGACTTGTCGTGGCCTTCTCGTCTCTCGAGTTGCCTCCTTGTCGACTGCCCTCCTGGTATGCTTAGAGATCGCACCTGTGGATGGATTGGCTGGAGCCGATGAGTCGTCACGCATGGTGTCAGATGTGGCTGCCTGATCGATGGACGATGAGCTGCGAGGTGTGTTCTCACTGTCACGGTCACGGATCCTGGCAGAAGCACTTTGATGCGCGTTACGTAACTCCTCAGTGATCGGCATGGGACAGGTGCTACTCATATGGCCTGATTTCAGACATGTTCTGCATTTCACTGGATTCTGGCATTGACGTGCTGAATGACCGTCTGCAAGACACTTTGAACACTTTGAAGTTGACTGTGGTTGACCGATGTGAAAAAGCTTGGCGTAAAACATGTTGCCAACAGTCACTTGTCTGGGTAGTGGCTGGGATGGGGGTTCAATGAAGCACACACGGTCACCATTCAGGCAGCTAGTAAGCTGCCCGTTCACACGTAACTTTTGCCTCATTATTTCCCCACATACTTGACATTTCAGTTTGGACAGTGTCTGTGATATGAGTTCGTCACTAACTGACAAGGGGACATCTCTGATTGTCACACGGGTCAGATGTTCATTTTCGCTTGTGTGAACGGGTAAGTGTCATATACTGGTACAGTGGCACCCCGTATTTCAAGTCCTTTGGTTATCACTTTCACACGACTGTCATGAGAGTTAAGGTAGATACGCCACAATCCACCAATTCTTTGCACTCCTGTTATTTCATCACTCTGCACAGATTTGGTTAGGCAGATATAAAGTTGCTCACCTGAAGTTGGTGCCACTCCTTTGGATATGTCCCGAGTTTGCAAGAAAACGGGTTTAGGCCCTTGGAACATGTTGGAGTTTGAAGCCGCTTGAGCATACGTCATGATGAAAACAGGTAGAGAGGCAAAGAACCAAGCACCATGGGCGTATTCCAATAAGTCTCAATTTCTTTCGTTGAAATGTCAAACAATCCTCACAAAACAGTTGTTTGTTCCTGAACACGATAGAATTCTCCAAATTAAAATCCGATGGTAAGTATTTCTACAGATTTAGGACGATTTTGTTGAACAAAGTTCGAAGAGAGTGAAAAAGGCGTCGTAACACTCCAAGCGCCCTCTCTCGTTTTTTTTTTTGTCAGTCATATCATGATATATTTGTACCTTTCGACATACTTAGGAACAATATCGATGTAGAGTTCTATACATATTCATGTAAAGAGACGTGGCAAACGAACATCTGTCACCATGATTTTTTTTTTTAATTGTATGCAAGTTATCCAAGTTACCAAGAATATCCAATAGAGAAACCAAGTTATTCTTTTCCCTTAACTTCTAACTTTCGCGACACTTACATTATTTTTCAAATTATATCACATCAAATAATATATAGAGTCTATCTGTAGTGCAGAAACATATTTCACCACTCTCGAACTCTTGTAGATAGTACCAAATTCTTTTTTCTGACTTTTGTATTTTGAAATCAGTGGCAATATTGTGCACGTGCTCCAAATATCTCGTGTATCGATCGATACTGACGAGACCCTCCTCGTGCTTCACCCAAGCTACAATGACCGAATCATCGCGACAAACAGCAGGGAAGGCAAGCGTACCCTCCTTCATCAAGCCACTCTCCTTCTTCCCCTTTACACCATCAAGACACACGACAGTGATTGTGTCTGCCAGCATCAGTTTTCCCGTGTTGTGAAACGAGAATAATTGCATAGGGCTATATCCATCACATATCATTTCCCTGACTGACTTACCACCCTGTGGGGTAAATACCTGTATCTTATGGGGTTTATTATAGCTCACATAGATATTATCATCACTATCTACAGTGAGACCACCATGACCTCCTTCATATCCACTCATTGTATTGAACGTGACGTTAAGCTTCTCCCACTGTGGAGTGTAGAGTGACAGCTCGTTTTTTTGTATTACGTACAGCACTTCGACCATCAGACAGGAATCCAAACTGTCGGATGCGGACATCCTCCAGCACGGTCTGCTGTAACTCGCCATCAGAGGAGTAGAGATGGATTCCCTCTTTATAAGATCCCACCGCCATCTTACCGCCTGGTGCACGATTTATACGATTCATGCTATTTTTGATTGAGAGCTCTACGTCTGCTTTGGCATCCCACGTGTAACCTTCCAACTTGCCAAGAAGAAGTTCATCGGCCTTCACGTATTCACGGAATGAAATCTTCTGAGCTCGTTCTGTCACACCTCTCGGTGATTGGTCGTCAGGATCATCTCGTCCCAGAAAGCTCTTCAAATTCTCGC
Source organism: Diadema antillarum (assembly GCF_040938485.1). Classification (NCBI taxonomy): domain Eukaryota; kingdom Metazoa; phylum Echinodermata; class Echinoidea; order Diadematoida; family Diadematidae; genus Diadema; species Diadema antillarum. The sequence goes on from NW_027271623.1 coordinate 615,762, forward strand.
ACAGTGTGTCATGTACAAACAAGGAGTCTTTCTCTAGTGGTACCCTCATGCCGTTAGTTACCAGCTCTTCCATTGCGTTCATTTGATGAATCATTTGCCGACTCTCCTCCTCCATGACATTCAATTCCTTCTCGAATTTTTCAGACAATTGATGTACTTGACATTTCAGTGCTTTTCTTATGTCCGCCAATAATTGCATATATTCCTCGTACGTCTTGTCGAGGTAATCATTTATCTTTTTGAACACATTTTTTTATTTCATTGCGTTGTGTGTCTATGAATTTTATAAAGTTTCCAATAATTTTGTTCTTTGATTTTGTTTTTTGTTTTAACTCATTGATATTTTGCTTCAGTTTCTCCTCATGGATATGTGCCTTTTCCAACTGATGACCGGCTTGCATGTGCTCTAGCATACCACACGCAATGCAAAAGTATTCTCGGCATCGGGTACAGAAACAGTTTTCATCAGCGCTGGGGTGTGTCCTACACTTCCGTCGTCTCCTAAGACGACCTTTCCCTGAGAGCAAGTCATCCAAGGGCACCACCTCGTGGGTGGAAAAAGGTTTCCATTTTGAGTGGCCTTTCTCGCACAATTCACACATATACTTTCCACAGTCCTGACAGTAGGACACAGTTGGATACTCTTCGACCATCTCACAAACTGTGCACGTTGGGCTCTTGGTTTTCACTTCGTCCACGAGAGAACTCAGCAGTATGTGTGTTTGTAACTCACCAACATCTCCACTAGGTAACGGCGTTCCTTTACTGCATACAGGGCATGTAATTGTCTGTCGGTCAGGCTGAGTTTGAAAGACACGGTCCAGACATTCTTTGCAGAAGGTATGTGGACATTCCAATGATTTAGGTTGTTTGAAAACTGTCAGACAGATAGGGCACTCCAGATTCTGGCTGCTGATTTGATGAAACGTTGGCATGGTGATTGTCTAATAGCAAACAAATCACACAGGGGAAACGCATCAATAAGAACAAACAGAGATAAAACACTGGCATTGCCAAGACGGAAGGGAAGGATTAATGTTGATGCTGTAATTTTAGTGCGCGAGTACCGTTTATTTCGCTTACTACATTATCACATGACTGTGCATAACAAAACCTATAGTCATTTCCTTTTGTGTGTTTCATATTTTCTAAATAGTGTTTCTTCATTCACAATATTCTAAAGTTTGGGATCATAAAACAAATGAGAAATTGTGCCTTTTGTACTTTTTTTACAAAATTTTGCAGGAAAGTGTGATTTGGTATAATATTTCTTAAGGCTTCCTTTTCATTTAATAGAAGCCCCATCACAAATTCTTCACGTCAAACTCTAATAATTTTTAAACGATACTGCTATCAGTTTAAAAGTTTGTGTACGCCGTGAATAATGTGCTCATAGAGTATGCTCAATTTTAGCTATATTTAATTTGTCTTCTTTGTATTAGGTAAGAAATTCTATTTCCTCTTTGTCATATGTTTTCAGCAAACACTTTTCTAGAGCACGCAGAGGGTGAACATTCTTTTCATTATTGACATAGCCCGGGAACGCCAATTTAAATAGAGCCATACATCTGCTCTTTCCGAATCTGCCCTCAAATGAGAATCCAATCATGTCTGGCGACTTTTTGGTGGTTTTGTGATATACGGTTCAATATTGCAGATCTATGGCAATTTATCCTTGTGGAGAATGTTTGTCCCGTGAGCCTGACATATGATGATGCGACTTACTCTGGGTGCCACGTCATTGCTGATATTTTCGAGAGAATAATATACCCGTCTTAGTTCCACCCTATAGAGACAACAATATCTACTTCTCATGAAAATGATAACAGTGAATTTTCTAACAATGCTAATGGTCATGATAAATAAAAGACCAATATTATATACATATCTTAGGGGGACATTGTACCATAGCAAAATAAACTCATTACTATCACTTCAAAAACAGGTCGTATAACCACTAACGCCAAGTATTCATCTTACACATAGCCCTTATCCAGTCATATAATTACGTTGAAAATACAATATATGCACATTTTACAAACAGGGATATTTCAATGTTCAAATATTTCAAAGTCAAATCAACTATTCAGTACTTTGTAATATACATAATATATCAATTTGAATTTAGATATACGCACATATCCGACTTGCCTTTCAACTGATTATCACCCAAAATAATCCATTATATATTTATTCAAAGATCAATCAGCTACCAAGAAACGAAATTTTGGTCGAATAGTAACTTCTCAATTTATCATTCAATGATCTCTAAGACATAAATTACTTATTACCTTGAGAAAAAGGGCCCTGTCAAAATATCTGCTAACACACACACAAACACATTAGTGCACAAATACAAACATGACAAAAAAGAATGAAAAAATCCAAACATATTCAATATTTACACAATCATGCAGTCTAAATCTTATACGTTCAGAGGCGTGACAACGTACGATTTCTCATACGTGCGTATACAACGTGAAATCAGTGCCACATTCTTAAAATAATCTTATTAATCTCCAGTTTCAGCAAGTCTATAAACACATCTTAGATTACACGTAATTCAATGAATTTAACACTCTGCCCACTTGACTTCCCACGTTGCTTCTTCCTTTTCTTCCTATCTTTTTTTCTCCTCCGCCATTAACGAGATAACTCGATACATCTATGTTTGTGTTGATGATACTGCCCATGAAATGGTGATATTGTAATTGTGGCAGATTGGTGGAGGTCTGCTCTCGTCTCTCTTTTCCCCCTCTTCCCCTCAAACCCAACCGCTTCCTATTGCTCAAGACCTTATAGACTAGTACAATCCAAGCTTTTATTGCAAATTGCTCATCTCTTTGTTTATTTTGGTCTATTTCTTTTCTGAGGATGCAATCATTATTCAGCACCTGCCTACAATGCCATACTCCTACATTTTTCTTACTCTCTATATTGGAAATAACTGTTTAGCTTGTGATTGTTTTTCATTTTATTTTGTGAAATACAGAAAGTTCATTGTGATTATGATATTTGTGACTTTGATGTTAAAAATGTATTATGCTCTACATAATATGCCTTAAATAATGTATGATTTTCATTTAAAATAAGGCGGAAACTAAACTAAACTGAAGTAAAGAGAATACATAAACATTCTGTTCAGAAAACAAATAAAAGAAGTAATGATTTTCGCGATGATAACGTTGATACGGAAAGGAAATGATTATGTACGTTTCTGCATAGACAGCTGTAGTCAAACAAAGCCAGTGAAAATATATCCCAATTAAAAACCCGGGATAACCAAAAAGGTAAAAGATGCAATGATGCAAAAAATCGCTGCTTTCTCTGCGAATGATCGAGCAGCTGTATCTGAGAGTGCAAAGAAAGTAAAGAGAGAAATGAAGAATGCTAGGATTTCATACCGAAACAAATTACGTAACAAGTTCAAAACGAATAATCCCCGTGACGCTTGGACGTGCATGAAAGAGATGACGGGTTTCTCCTCGAGGAAAAGCGACCCTGTCTTATTTGCATCTGACCCTGATGACAAGGCGAATGAGCTGAAAGACTTTTTTTGCCGATTTCATAGGCAAAGATGTGTCATTTCCATTGCTCCTGAACAGCTTTTCTGTGATGACTCATCACAATGCAGCATCACTATCGAAACTTGGGAAGTAGCGAAAATATTCAAGCGCGCAAATCCACGAAATCTTGCGGGCCAGATCATATATGACCGGGAAAATCCTTAAAGAATGTGCTCATCATTTGAAAATCCCTTATGACGTGCTCTTCCACAAGTCACTGAAGACACACGCCATTTGTAAGTGTTGGAAATCTGCCGTTATTGTTCCCAAAGCTACGAAGGCGCGTCCGAGTGAGCCAGATGACTACCTTCCGATTGCTCTGATGTCACAAGTCATGAAGTGTTTTTAGCGAGTTGTATCCAAGCGTCTCATTGATCCATTAAAGCAGAAAGTGGATTAATTTCAGATTGCATATCATATCCAAAGAATAAATCCGTAGATGACGCGGGGTTATCACTTGTTCACTTCATTCAACTTATACAGACAAACGACACACGTACACTCGTCGTACATTTGTTGATTTTTCATCAGCATTCAATGCCATAGTAGCGGGAAAGCTGATCGAAAAAAACGTCGGAATCTATAGGCCTACGATTTGGCCCCACCCTCATCTACTGGATTCGCGATTTCCTTGATAATAGAGCCCAACTTATTTGCAGAATAGCCAGCTAATTTGCCAAATAATGCACTAATCTGGTTGATAGTGTTCTTTCACACCCGCTGTCAATTAGTACCGGTTCTCCCCAGGTTTGTGTCCTGTGTCCAATCCTTTTCATACTTTACAATAATGACTGTCAAGGTGATTGTGAGAACACGAGCATACTGAAATACGCCGATGACACGGTCATAATTGGACTGATTATGAAGATTGAAGAAACAAAATATTGAAGAACACTGGACTCTTTCGTAGAGGGGAGTGTGACTGCTACTATCTCAAACTTAATGAAAAGAGAATAAAAAAGAAATTATTTGATAACAGCAAAAGACAGAGTGTTGTTTTAAGACCAGTTGTCATTCACAAGTCATGCGTTCTTGATTTCTTTTTTTTTATATCCATTTCTCGGCGTAATGATCGATCAGTTGCTAAACTAGAAAGAGCAGAGCAAACACGTACTGACAAAAGGCCATTCGAGACTTCACCTCTAGAGGAAACTAAAATCCTTCTTTGTTGAAAACCCCATTCTCAAACTTTTCTACACCGCTACACCATTCTTGCCTCTCCTAGTATTTCAGTCTATACAAGGAAAGAACCAAATGAAAACTAGATCTGTCGTCTTTGGGACACGATGCATACATGGTACAAGTTTGAACTTGATAGGCACAGCTCTTTCTGAGCTAACCTCTGCACAACTTTTGAGGAAAAATAAAGAAAAAGAAGAAGAAGAAGAAGAAGAAGAAGAAGAAAGAATCCGTACAGAAACAGAAGGTGATCCGAGAGGATACTCGGATCACCTAATTCAAAGGTTATTGAATCAGGCAGATAAATTAGTTGGAAAAAATTTCAGCCTAGAGGACATGTGCACTGTCCGCATTATTAGGAAAGTAGAAAATATCTTGAGGGACCCCCTTCACCCCCTTCATCAATGTTTCTGTTGGTTGAGATCTGGCAAACGACTGTACAGTCTGCAAACTGCCAGACAACCGATATCTGAAGTCTTTCATTCCATTTGCAATTAGACTTTCAATAGTACCCGTTAACCCATTAACCTATTAGTAGTTATATACCCGAGGTCACCCATCTGCTTTTTAATAATTTTGTGTTTAAGTGTTTCCACTGTTTTCATGTGATATATGTGATTGAGTAATATGAGGGAGGTTAGGAGTCAGCAGGGGCGTGTCGGAATTGTTTCTGTGACGCGTGGGTCTTATGGTGAAGTCTTGAGCTTTCGAATGAATGAATTGCGATAGCTAGGGGTAACTATGCGGTGAATTATTTTGTTTAGTTTGGAGAGTTGTCGGGGTGGAAGCTGTATTGCTGTATTTTCAGGGAGCAGGGCGTCATTATGTGCGGAGTCTTTAGTTGCGAAAGGGGTTTAATGGAATTAATGAAGATGATCGGAGTAGAGCTGCACTGAAGATCCCATGTCTTTTATCACAATCTATTATCATCACCTTCATCACCATCGTCGTTATCACCTTCATCATCATCACCATTATCATCTCCCCAACAACATTTTCGCCACCTTCATTATCAGCTTCACCACCATACTCCTTGTCATCTTCATATATAGTAATTGCCACGGTCATTATCATCATCACCTAATCTTGGGATTTTACAGTTTTTGGATTTATGATGTAGTAGCTGATGATGTTTGATATATGTTATTCAAGAGGTGCTATATCTCCGCTTCCTTTTCCTTTTTATTTTTTCTCTCTCTACCGTTCAATGCTCCCTTTGTAGTTTTTTTTTTTTCTGGCAAGCATAATCACAATGATTATATTTGTTATTATATATCTCAGAATTTGTAAATTGATTTTGTGCAATATTGGTGGAGTTTAGAAAGAAATTTATATTGGTGATGTAATCACTGATATCATTTTCGATTGTGTTAAATTTGCTTTTTGTGTTGTATTTTAGGGCGAGTTAGTTTGAGTTGTTTCAGTTTACGCGGGCTGCTCTCTTAATTTCTAGGATTTATTTTTAAGTCATAAGGATTTATTTCTTTTAAGTCCTAGCGGACTGTAAATACAGACAAAACCTTAGGACTTAAAAGTAAGTCTTAGCTAGGACTTAAAAATTTAAGTCTATGTTCAACTTAAATTTGAAGTCTATAGGATTTATTTTTTAAGTCTTATTAGATAACATTTAAATCTTTCTTAGACTTGTTTTTAGAATAAATCCAGCTTGGATTTAAACGACGAAAGACTTATATTAAGCCTTCCTTGGATTTATTTCAAATAAATCCATCATGGATTTAAACTCAGACTACTGAAAATGACAGCCAATTGATGCACTTTCTTCACATGTAAAGGTCTATTTATTTTATCAAAATCAAACTGATGCATTTTTCACAAACATCGATAAGTTACCAAATATAGAGATGATTGTCATACACATGTAGGCTCCAGAAAAAATGAAATACGACATGATGAAAACAGAGCATATTTTGCAATAGTCTCAGATGGTCACATCTTCACATTCATGTTACTGATGCTTCTTTCACTGTGTTCTGTAAACAAGTTACTAGATGACTGGAACCTTCATTGCCAAATAGATTACTTTTTTTCACTTTTTTTACCTTGCAAGATGACTCCATACGACTCGATTCAGACTTTCATTTTATGTATTTCTTTCCCTGGTGAGCATCGTTAAGTCGTAAGATGGAAACTATGAACAAATAAGATTACATATGAATTCTAATAACATAAATTTTAGAAATGATGCTGTGTAATAAACAATACAGCCTGCATTAACTTGACGTTTATATTTACACGCTTTGTCCCATGCATGCAATTTAAAGAATTATTTGATTTTTTTTTTTTTGGAATGATGCATAGTATAAATTTAATCAAGAGGGAAGTAAAGGCCAAAATAAGTGTAATCAAATTAGAAAAGAGAAAAAATTTCCCTACACAGAATGGTGCAAAGACTATGAAAATCAGCTACGAAATAAGGAAGATATGCCTCTTTTCAATTTCACACATTTCCAGAAAACAGATCTTGTCCAGTCTTTATGAACGTTCAAATGAAGGAATTGATTACCGTATGTCATTCCTTCAAAATATTTTTACACTTTTCACTTGCATGTATTTGCATATTCATACGGACTAGTCAAGAAATGTTTTCTGAAAACGTGTTACATTTCCTTATTTCTTACCAGACTTTCCTAATTTTTCCACTATTCCGTAGGGAAAATTTACAATTAGATCCAAACTGTATTACATACAACAGTAGGGATCAAGAACTATGTATACTCTGAAGTAAATTCACCTTAAAACATTAAGAAGCTCAAATAACAACTATCATTCTAAACTTATTTCTAAAATTCCTTGAATATCGATTGTCTGAAATGGATTTACATGAGTACATTTCCATACTGCATTTTGGTAGACAAAATGTTTGACAAAGAATATACAAATCCCTGCTTAATCTATTGATATTTAAGAATCCATCTCAACTGATGACTGGGAACCATCTCAAGAGACTGTTCAAGTGAGATGGACCACTAGTTTCTTAATTACTTTGATGTCATATTTCGTAACAAAGCACTATGTCGAAGTGATGCAATCTGAATTTTTAACTAGAACTATCACTCATTGTGATTAATATACCCCCAACCACAACTGAGGGAATTAGCTCAACCAGGATTATTTTTTCTTACTTTTTAATAAAGAAAAAATTACCATGGCAATGCACTGTTCCACCTCTCAAATCAAGTGCTCAAAAACTGAGTGAGCAAGATAAATAAACTGACGATTTCTATGGTTTTTATTAAAAATTGTGTAACCATGGCAACACAATGTTGAACATTAAGAAAAAAATGAAGTTTGCACAACTATAGGCCCTATATCATAGCCATCATATGTGCCAAATTTCAAGCCAAATGCTAAAAGGGTGAGGGGTTTAGTTGAATTCACATTAGTGTATCATTTTCATGCAAAATATACTGTTACCATGGCAACACATTTTAAACACTGACAAAAGATGTTTTGCTCATCTAGGTAATGTAGAGGTAACATGTGCCAAATTTGAAGCCAAAATGCTCTAAACAGAGACAGGAGAATCGAAATGTTTGTATGATTTTCATTGAAAATGCACCGTTACCATGGCAACACATTGTTTAACAATGATAAAATATGAAGTTTGCATATTTTTGAACTACAATGGTTGCATGTGCCAAATTTCAAGCCAAATGCTCAAAGACTGAGGGAGTTACCTGAATCCAAAATATTTTTGTATGATTTTCATTCAAACTATGTTGTTACCATGGCAACACAATGATCAACAATGACGAAAGGTTAAGTTTGCACATCTACGTACCATAGTGGTCAGTTGTGCCAAATTTCAAGCTAAATGCTCAAAGACTGAGGTTGTTACATGAATCCACAATATTTTTGTATGCATTTTAGTGAAAAGATGCTGTTACCATGGCAACGCATTGTTCACCATTGATGAAAGATAAAGTTTGAAAATCTATATGCTAAAGTGGTTGCATGTGCCAAATGTCAAGCCAATTACTCAAAGAGTGAGGAAGTTAACTGAATCCACAATATTTTTGTATGATTTTCATTCAAAATATGCCTTTACCATGGCAACACATTGATCGACATTTACGAAAGATTACGTTTACACATCTACATACCACAGTGGTCTTTTGTGCCAAATTTCTAGCTAAATGCTCAAAGACTAAAGGAAGTTAGCTGAATCCACAATATTTTTGTATGTTTTTTGGTTTAAAAAAAAGCTGTTACCATGGCAACGCATTGCTCACCACTGACGAAAGATTATACACCATATATATACCATATATGTGACAGTGCACCTCAAAACGAACATAAAGTCGCACACACTGATTTTGCGTGAGGACTGAAAATAAGTGAAATGGGTCAACCTAGCCGATCTTGACTTTTTCATATTTTCTGAAAAAGTGGTTCTTCTTTTACATTATGCTAAAATTTGGTATCATAAAACGGGCAGGAAAGTGTGTTTTTTTAGCAGTTTATCTCGAACATTTTTGGTAGAATACTGTGATCAGGTGTGTCTTTAGAATCCCTTTTTCCTTTCTGAAAACCTTGTCCACACTCTTCACTTTCAACTCTAATAACTTTTGAAGTGATAGAGCTACTGCTTTGAAAGTTGGCATTAAGTATGGACAGAATGTGTTAATGAGGCATACTTAATTTCAGTTTAATCTGATAATCCCTTCATTGTTGTTACTCTGGTGGTTTACTTCCTGTTTTTTGTCCCATTCATCGCACAGCCATCACGGTTTGGTAAAGATTAAGCGCTTGAATAGACACTGTACTTCAGAGCCTCTTTTCTCAGTTCACACTTTTCCTGAGTTTGTGCTTTCTTTCCAATATTTAGATAGGTTAGGAGAGTCCATTTGATTTGAGTTATACATCATTTTAAAGCTTAAAGTCTGCTCTTTCAGAATATGGTCTTAACTTAAAATTCATGTCTGGCGACTTTTTGTTTGTTTTGAGGTGCAGAGTCACATATATACTATATACCATAGTGGTCATGTGTGCCAAATTTCAAGTCAAATGCTCTAAATTTGTTTAAGGTGCCCATCTGTGCTGAATCTATCCTTCCTCGTGGGTTCAAGCACATACTTTGGCTGGAAAACCAAAGTTTATTTCTTTATAAATAGAGAGTTTCATAAAGTGTTTAGCCACAACGTCATAATGAAAATAGCAACAAATCAGCGCTCAATAAATGTGATGGACAATGGCTCAACAACACTGTGGGAGTGATGAAAATTAGGTAATCGTTGAATAATTACAAAAGTGTTCAGGGGAACTTAAACTTTCTTCTTTCAATTTAAATCATATCTATATGCCAACTATCTGGCATTACTTTTTTTTTCATCATCAACCAGACATAATATACAGAAAACAAGCCAAAGATGAACAATAAACAAATTGAAACTGGACATGTATAAAAACTTGAAATATTGTTTAAATATTCACGTAGCAATGCAAATGCAAAAGTGAGGCACACACATACATGATAGTACCTCTAAAGGAAACATTGCGGCATTAACTTTCCTTATTGTGTTAATTGTGTTATTTCTATTTAAAAATGCACCAAAAAAAAAATTAAAAGGAAGCTTTTTGCTACAACCAGGGCATGACAGATATGCTTCTTGTGTGCGTGGATTTGTAGCTCAACATAAATGGAAAAGTGAGGCACACATAACATAACTCAATATCCATGAGTCAAACATTATGCATGATAGTATCTTCAAAGGAAACATTGCAGCATTTTACCTGTGTTACTTACGGCGATTCAAGAATTCACCGAAAATTAAGAAAACTTTGCTGCACATCAGGGCAAGTCAGATATGCTTCTTGTGTGCATGGGTTTGTGGCACAATGTCGGAAAATCTTACTAGCATCATACACTGACGTGTTCTTGAAGTTCGTGGCTAATGCCCAGACCGAAGCCCTCACTTAGGATTGTAGCAGTACATGAATATGCCGCCACAAAATCAAAGAATGCTTCAAGCACCCAAGCATATTTGATGATGAAGACACAGTGGGCTTTAAAGAGTCTGTCAAATTCTTGCTTCCGGTCATCTCCAGCCTGGACTTAGTATGGTGTTGTCCAGGATGAGAAAATACTGGATGTACGTCTAGTCACTCCCTTATCTGACTAAGCAGGGCTGGCTGAAGGTGGCATCTTTAGCATCACTGAACTTCGCGCTTCTCGCTCGTGATGTATACGTTTCGCGCGGATCAACTTGGCGTTTCCCGTTTGCTAGGGCTTTCAGGCGGGAGAATCTCCAGATCAGAAGATGCTTGGCTGGGGTTGGAGTCTCTGCATCAGCAATGCCATGAACATTGGTTCCTACCTGAAAAGAGATTAAACATGTATAGCACTACTGATATTTCGAACTAAATTTCACTTGAATCGTTTGAGCAAATGACAAAGGCTACAATTATTATCAAATAAACTTTGCATCACATAGAGGGAAGTTAAGTTCTCAGTGAAAGGGCACTCTGGATGAAAAAAATATTAAAATATAATTTTACATATTGATCTTAAATACAATGTACTAATAACATATACATCACATACCTTTTAGTTTGTGATGTACAAGTAAATATTTCTGGTATGTTTTGGAATATATTATTTTAAAACATTTTGTCTTATCTGGTAAGCCTCAAGCCTTGAAAAAAAATTCCCAGAAATTAGATTACTTTTTGCCATTTTCGGGGTGGGGCCTACTTGATATTTACATGTTCCAGACTCAAAAGATATTTGATGTACATATTATTACAAATCAATAGAAGTGAGCATGCATTTTTAATCCTTAATTTAATGAATTTAAAAGAAAACTGTCAAAACACTGTAGATACCCCTACACAATACTCATTGCTGAATGTTCTAAAGTTTGTTTCAAAAACACCGATATATCAGAGAAGAAAACTTTGCATTTCTCACGACAGCATGAGAAATTCAGATTTTTAAATTCCACCTGTTACTGAGTACATGCAGATTCTACACGAGTCTTGCTTTGTAAGATATGAAGCTCAAATATTCTTCTCTAAACATGAGCTGGTACTTAAAAGCCCAATGAAACATGCATATTGATAATTCTCAAAATTGGAAGCTCAATGAATTTGATCATAAACTGATTTCAAGTCTATAAACATTAAGCATATATACTGTACTTACAGGCACATAGTCATTCTGCACCAGGTACTGCTGGGCATCCCTCGGGAGCATGAGAGGTCCTCTCCCTTTCTTCTACATGGGGATGTTGGGTCTGTGAAGCATCGCTGCAAGTAGCGACATTCCACACAATTCCTATGGAATGGAACACAATACAAAATATTTTACACATTCTCTTTAACATATTAGATATGACGTATTGTATCAGCTATGACAATCCCTAACATTCAGTTTTCGACTTATTATCAATATTAGTCTACGGATAGCAAACTCGTACGCATTCACTTTCCTGAAAGGTGTAATAGCAATGAAGCATAAACAAATGAGAAAGTTTTACTCCTACACTTTGGACAGAAATTGTTCCAGTAATTATAATCAATGCCACAAGATCTATGAGGATTGCCGGAAGGACTTACTGTCTCCATCCATGTCTTCATATCTTCTTAAACGATGTCTTGCAACTATGGGTAGTTTCGCTTGGCAAGTGCAAGATTCTATTGACGTAAAATGGCCCCCATCTGTTCACCATCTCCTGCACTTTTCTCGGTACAACTGGGCAAAGTCCGCATTGATCTGAAAATATACACAAAAACTGTGAAATATCACTGATAAGGAAGTGGAAAATGAAAAACAGAAACGCTTGACAAAAAAAAAAAGGAAGAAAACAAATATGCTTCGGGGGTATAAACGGTCGCCATAGCCACATTTCTAGATTTTTATGTAATTAATTATTTCTTATTGGTCTCGAGGGTTGTATTTCATGCCGGAGGAAAAAATGAGACCGATATCTGATTTTTGTTTCAGATGTTATCGTTAAAATCAATTTTTAGAAATACCAGGGATGTCTTGCATAAACACCAAAAAGGGATAGTCCTGACAGAGTACTCCTTGGAGTACAAATGTATACAAATAACAGGTAATTTGCATTCCCTTTATCTTAAAAAATATCAAAAGTAAAAAAAAAAAAAAAGGCCTCATATATTGTAAAGCTTCACAACATTCTCTCACTGGTGTATGTGATGCTTAATGCATACATCTCAGCCAGAAGTGTAGATCTGTAGAATTTTAAGTCTAGATCCTTCTACTAAAACGCAGATCACCACATTGATTATGCTACAAAGAGAAAGACTGGAGCAGAATATCTTTATCCAGGTGCGAAATCTTGTTCCATTGCATGAGTTACTACTACTAGTAATCCCATACATTATGCACTTGTCAATTGAAGTCCCGGCCCATGGGTACCCGGAGATGGCCGGGACTTGCAACCAAGTTGGGCGGGGATTTCAGCATTTTTTTTCGCCCGGGTGGGTCGGGAATAGACCGGGCTTTGTAGGGGGAAATTCACTTAATTTGCCCCGGTGGGCCGGGGATGTACCGGGGTGTTAATTGTTGGGGGAAATTCACTTATTTTGCCCCGGTGGGTCGGGAATGGACCGGGGTTTGTCGGGGGAGATTCACTTATTTTGCCCCGGTGGGTGGAAAATAAACCGGGGTTTGTCGGGGGAAATTCGCTCCAACCAAATGGCAGGCATTTGGGGCGGGAATTTTGGCCGGGATTGAGCCAGATTTTGCTTGAGAGTTGTTTATGACTTGTACCATTTCCAGTACGGTAATGTTACCATAAATTATTTCGCTTGACTAGCAATTCCCCGCTATTGAGGACTCCGTAACGTTGCCCAAAAGTTGCGTAAACGCATGAATCACGTAAAGAGCCTAGCGCGAAACATGCGCGATTTGCGCATTTCATGAATTTTTCTGACGTGGAACCTTCGATCGTATTGTCCGCGGATGTGCGCCGGATCGGCGTTTTACGCGATTCCACGCGGGCGGGCTCGGTCACACTGCCCAAAAGTTGCGTAATCGCATAAATCACGTACCGGTAACTAAGAAATTTGGTTTTGTGTGCTTGTCCGTCGAGAATTTTACCATTTTCGCTGATGTATGCGATGAAAAATCACCGATGAATTGCGCAAGAACTACGGAAAGATCACGCAAAAATATAGCGCCACAATCATACGTGAGTTGTTAGTGATACATTAGTGATTCCTCAATCAGTATTTCGTGAGTATTTACCGTGTTCTGTTAGAGATACATAGGCCTACGCCAATATTTTTTTTTCAGTGATTTTCATTGATACGTAGATGTTTCAAGCGCGAAACATGCGTCATTATTTAAAGTCTGCTTTTTTGTCAGTGGAGAGTCGTTGGTGAACGCGATAGCGGCAACATTTTTGCGAACAATCGCTGATATTCCACGCATATTTCGCGCATTGTTCGCGTAAGAACCACGCAAACTACGCAAAAATTACGTAAAACAGCGCAATAATGCGTAAAATTTTTACGCGAAGCCGAGTTTTGAGCTCCTCAAAACATGGCATTGCGTACAGTGCCGATCCGGCGCACATCGGCTGACAACTACGAAGGTTCAAAATTGTAGACAAACTCATGAAATGCGCAAATCGCGCATCGTATCGCGTAAAATAAGGCTCGAATTTCTTACGTGATTCATGCGTTTACGTGACTTTTGGGCAGTGTGACAGGTCCTCAAAAGCCAGGTTTTTGAGCAGCTCAAAACTCGGCTTCGCGTAAAAGTTTACACACTTCTAGGCAGTATTGCGCTGTTTTAGTTTTTACGTAATTGTTGCGTAGTTTGCGTTGTTCTTACGCGAACAACGCGCGAAATATGCGTGGAATATCAGTGATCGTTTGCGAAAATGTTGCCGCTATCACGTTAATGTGCGATTTATACGCAGTTAATTGTGATAAAGCGCAGATTATGCGTGATTTTCCGTGGACCTCGAGTCTGTCGTCAGGCGTCGCGCACAATCACGAATTCGCCCTATTTGGGGCCTTTGCGTGCCTATGCGCTGATTAGTGATTTTTTAGTGATATTTCCGTAGTTCTTGCGCAATTCATCGGTGATTTTCATCGCGTAAATCAGCGAAAATTCTCAACGGACAAGCACGCGCAAAACCAAATTTCTTGCGTGATTCACGCAAACTTACGCGACTTTTGGGCAGTGTGACCGGGCCTTGAGGGTCGGGACTTGGCCGGGGATTTCTATACAAATATGCCCGACTTGTCGGGGACTTGGCCGGGGATTTCTGCACAAATATTGCCCGGACTGTCGGGGAATTGGCCGGGGATTTCAACTTCAATTTTGCCCGGCCTGCCGGGGACTTAGCGGGGGATTTCCGTGAAAATTTTGCCCGACCTGTCGGAGACTTGGCCGGGACTTGGCCGGGTAGTGTAACATCCCAAAATTGCAAGTGGGATGCAAGTCCCGGCCATCCCCGGGTACCCATGGGCCGGGACTACAATTGACAAGTGCATTATTTGTTTCATACAACGCCTTCAACGATAACACTAACAGACGTACTAGTTCAAGAAAGAGTCTTGAATTTGAATTCAGTGCAGAAATGGCAACCATAAGGCCTAGGAGTCCAGGCCTACTACTGAGTGGTAGTATTTTCATGGAATGCAAATCAGTAGCACATTCACATTACGTACACATGTACGCAGCCGAGTGCAAGTAGCATTGAATGAAGTTGTTTACTCCAGTAAAATGAGTGACAGGATGCGCGCTTATACTAAGAGTGTTGAGTGCACACGCCAAAGGTAATTGTTTATTGTGACATCAGACTCAGTAGACCTAGATCTAGTCATGCAATGGAACAGAAACTGTTTATTTTAATATGGGAGTCAATGGAAATTGGTGATGTCAGCCATGGCCCATGCGACAGAAGTTTTTAAAGTTCAGAGCTTGACGCCACTGCACTGGCATTGCAACATTGGCGCCCTAAACCCTGGGGCGCTCATCACACAGGGGGCTTCGTGTTCGGGCTGGTTGCTGTTCTATTTTAGCGCCCGTAGGGTCTACGTACTATTGGTGGCCTATAAACACAACGTTAAAAATAAAACCCATCTAACAGCATATGCCCTACATTTTATCACAGCATAGGGCATGATAAGGCCTAGAACTGTGCCTTTCTACGTAGAAATTGATAAATTAAAACTCACAAGAGCGTAGGAAGGGGTGAACCGACACTAGACGACAGTTAGGCCTACGGCTATGCTACAGACAAGTGTCAGTAGCCTGTTTTGCCCATAGGTGGTACCTAAGGTTACTCCATAGCTTTACCTTTCAGTCAAGACACCAACATCGTAAATCATTAGGTAGAATGAGCGCTTTATAAGAGTCCCTGTATTATTACTTGCAGTTTCACCGAGATAGAGCCCCCCCCCCCCCAACAATACTAGTATAACGTTTATAGCCTACATGTAACTTGTTACAATGTTTAGATAGACACATAAAGCCATGAACAGCCAGCTAACGTTAGCACTGGCGCTTCAGGGATGGATAGCGCTGTATGCAGCGGCAAGGCTCAAACTCGCCAAAAATGTAGTGCACATCTTATCATCTTTTATCTTTGTTTACTGAGTCCCAGAGTTATCAACCACATTCTTAAGCATTCATACAATAATATGCTCACCTTTAAGCAACTTGGTCAAGCTTCCGTCAGATCATGCCCTCGAAAAACTCCGGCCTGCATGACTTCTGCCTTCAGGACCAACTGTTCAAGTCAATAATGTTTGCAAATGGCCGGTCGATGTATCTGGTACAAGTACTGTACTATAGTATGGTACATGTGAATGTGTGTGTGTATGACTACGCTATCTAGCATTGCGCATGAAGCAAAGTGACGGCAAGCGCCAATTCCGGTTTTAGGCGGTTCAAGATGACGTCATTTACAAGTCATCTGATTGGCTGAAAGTTTAAGTCTTTGTTAGATTTAGATTGCGAACAGCTTCGACACTCAACTTTTAATCGAAGCCACCTAAAATAAGTCTTAAAGACTTAAAATATTTTAAGTCGTAAGAAAGATTTAAAATTTAAGTCCTAGAAATTAAGAGAGTGACATGGGGGGAGGGGGTGAGACTGGAATCGAAGCAACAGGGAAGGTTTCTGGAGTTTTTAACATCATGCCAATTGAGTCGGTTGTATGCCACGTTTCTGTACGATTGTTCTTTTCAGTTTGACTTTGCAAGCATGTTCAGTTATTTATCTATTTATGATGTAGTATTTCATGTTCTCTCTCTCTGTCTGTCTCTTGTATTTGTTATGCTTCGTCATTTATATGTAAAAATCCGGAACTGAATTTCCTGTATTTTTTTTGTATTGTACGATTAATATGTAATGAATTGAATTGAATTGAATTGAATTGAATTGAATAGCGGAAATATATTTACCGAGGTATAAATTACTTTATAGAAAATGACTTTGCTCGGCAACACAAAACTTGAATAGAAATATACAAATAAACACATTTAACCATCTCTCTCTCTCTCTCTCTCTCTCTCTTTCTAGACTGATATCAAGTTATACATTGTACTATGTATTTGTCACCCTGCATCACAAAACAAACAAAAAAGTTGCCAAAATGAATTTTTAGTTAAGGACAGGTTCTGAAAGAGGAAACTTTCAGCTTGGAAATGATGTAAAGATCATTTAAAATGGACTCTTCTAACCTATCTAGATATTTCGTCGGCGTTTTCACGAACCGACGCTATTTCGTTTTTGAGCGAAAATGCAATTCTGACAAAATCGCGTTTAAAGATCTCACAAGTTTTCAATGACTTTTCCTGTCTTGTGTGTGAAAATTTTGACAGGGTGATGAGAGTGGAAGTTGTTCTTCCTATCCATAGTGTAATTTTAGTGTGAATTAAAAAAAAATACGATATTTCTGTCTTCAAACTCACTGCGTCGGTTCGTAAATCCATCGTTTCTTGCGCGCACCATAGGTTATGTACTTAAGCGCGGGTCTCACGAACCGACGTAAGTTGTATTACGCCGGTTCGTGAGACCCGCGCTGTAGGGCCTGTACAATAGGTAACGTGCAATACGCGTGTATTTACGAACCGTCGCTATTTCATTTTCGTATGTGTTTACATACAAATACTATTAGGGCTATACCTGCTTATCAACAATAACCTTATTAATTGAAATCAATTGTCATGTAATGATTGTTGTGATGATTACAATACATTTAGTGATAATTAAGATGATAATACAAGCCAGTTTCTCTTAATTGTTCTAAAAAGAGTGTTGTCATTGTTTTCATCTTCATTTAGTACACGCATGTATTGTTATTATAGCTGTGGTTGATCGTTCCAAAGATGTCTTTGCCCCCCTTTTTTGTGGATATATTATTATTTAACACTTTTGCATTTGGACATCTATAATTTGGTAATACATGTACTTGGTATACTGTGTTTCATATGTTTTACTTTTTACTGTTTTTTTTTTTACTTAATTAACTTACTTTTTCATTTTTTCACATTATTTTTAATTCAAATTCAGTTCACTTCTTTTATAATAATTATGAATGTTTGTTCTAAGATGAAGGATACCGCTAAATCTTGGGGAAAAGACGTGCCAGTCAGTAATAATTACTTGTATTTACTCATCTTTCATACTCATGCATGCACTCTGTTATTTCTTTCTCTGACATAATATATTAATTTCTTTATTTCTTATTATTCCACATATTTGTGACATTTACTTTGTCACAATTTTTATCAGTGTCATTATTGTCATTTGGCTCGCATGCGAATTCACTCATAATTCCTCATTTTCCATCTTTCTCTTTCCTGCTCAACAGATTCTATGATAGCTGCACCTGATCATATGAAAACATAAAACTCATCCTGCATGCACTCTTCGAAACTGATAAACTCCTAAAAATACATAAATATCAACACTATCAGAATTTCAAGCTTCATTTTAAATATATAATAATGGTCACGTTTTATTATGCCTTTTGCAGCAATATATTGAAGAGGTACATTATGTAATCGAAGAAACATAGGTCCTCAATAAAATATCAAATTTGAATTATTCAGAGATGAGTAATGACAATGGGAAGGATAACAATTGTGGAAGAGCTCCATAAATCAATACATATCTAATGGCAAATGGAGATGGAATCAAGATTCAAGAATATGTGTAATTCAAGTTTATTATTACAATTCGTATATCAGTTCTTGTGTGTTCACAAAAAGAAGAACACAGTTCGAACATGCACACCAAATCTTACATCGTACATTTACATCTATAGAGTGCGGACGGAACATATACAAGAGAAAGAATAACATTCTCAAATTAATATATCAAGCATAACTATGTATATGACCACACAAAGATGTTGCTGCATATGCATGAAGCTTGAGAGTGCTGCAACACCCATATGCTCAGATAAAAACGTGATGTATATCATACAAAAGAGAAGAGGTACTGCATGTACATGTAGTTACACTATTCACAGGACAGTAGAGAAAAAGCCCGAGAGAGAGAGGGAAATGGGTGTCTAAAATAGGTCGATGTAAGGAGTGCCAAGCCAATTAAGTCTCTAATAGAAGTCATACATATATAAGGAAACAAATTAATCACAACATAAATGATCATGCTCATGTTAACCAATAATTATTATCTAAAAATGTGTGTAGAAAGCCCATAATATCAGCCTTTCGCCCCGAAGGCTTGTTACATATGAGAAAAGAGAAATGTTGGCCGACCCCCCCCCCCCCCTCCCTGTGAATCCTTAATCCACCAGTACTATAAACACATTCTGAGAATGTGTTTTAGTACATGTACTAGCAAATTCACAAGAGGGGTGGGGAAATTCAGCCAAAATTGTGTGTGGCTAAAATAATTAAAAAGAAAGGTCATCAGCAAAACTACGGGGTGGATGCAGACGAATTTTCAAGTGATGACTAAAAAAAAATGCAGCTAAAGGGAAAAAAAAGACGGTGGAGAGGGGCCAAGGCTAATTTGACTCCCCTCCCCCCCCCCCCCACCAAAAAAAAAAAAAAACAAACAAACAAACACCACTGTTTTACAGCACCTTTAAAGGACTCTTAATTTTTTGTTTGTTAAAAACAAACGTCTCGAAGTAAAGAATTCCATATTGTAGGCGAAATGTAGACCGATACAGTGTATAAAGTGTACATCCCAAGCTATTAAAGAAAAAAAAAACAGATTATGGATATCATTTTAAGTAAGAATTTCAGTGTGTTTAATCATCTTTAGTTGAGTTGCAAATGACATGTATATATTTAATAAGAGCAGTAAACTTCGAAGCGCCCCCAAGCCCTTCTATACTTAATTATTCATGTGTAAAGGTAGCGCCAGGGCACTCCGGTGGTCTAGTGGTTATGACGCTGGTCTAGTAATCCAGAGGTCGTGGGTTCGAATCCTGCTTAGGCTGCCTGTGATTTTTTTTTTTTCACAGCAGCCTACAAACTGCACACTGCAGTTGCGTGCGTTACTACGGATGGAGACAAATGAATAATCTATTATTTTAATATACAATGTTTGACATCCTTATTGCAATCACTTTCTTTAATTGTAAATTTAGAGACATAATGAATTATTATTAAAAGAAATCAAATTTCTGTATTTTGTTGTGAGTTTGCATGGGAACATACACGTATCATAATTTACAATTTTAGTTAGATGAAAAACATCTTATAACAGAACTGTCTAGTGATGGTTGAATAATTATGTCAATTTGTTATAAGTCCTATCAGTTACATGGAGTGCATGTTCCCATGTTTATAAGAATCATACGTGACACATTCAAAGTGGGTTGAAGACAACAAAATAATAAATAAAAGAATAAAGGAGAATAGAACTTAATTTGATTACAGCATCATCTAAATATTGCCAATGTGCACTTAGAAATCTATCAAGATTTACCACAAGGTTATGATTACCACACAAAACCTTCAAGATTTATTATCATGAAATACATACCAATGAACACTTAAAAAATCTGACATTCCATATCCACATGAAGCTTTCCTTGATATAAATGTCTCTCTGTAGTGTTATTAAAGTGTAGCAAAATTGTAATTACGACATCACAGAATGGAATGCATTGTTTTCACCTTCAATCTTAGGATCTCATTTCATGTTTCCACTTTACAATCACATTTCACTGTAGATATACCGTCCTTATGTTGTCGCCCTTCATCCCAATTTCTCCCTTCTATCCTATCTGTAGATTGTCTTCTTTCCTAAGCCATTGTATTCACATTCCTTGATGATCAGCACGATGCTGTACTTTTTTCTTCTTCTCTGAAACAGTCCAGCTCTTCGCTACTGCATGGCATCAGTCATCTGAAAGAAAAGACAGAAATTAAGAACTTTCGATTAAAATCAAACATCATGATACAAGATACAACTTTCATTTTTAGAAAAAGAAATCAGCCAACTAAACTGTAGTTGAAATTATTTTGCTCTATTTATATTAAACATAAAACAAAACGGTATCCAGGATCAAAGAATGTCAAAAAAATACTGCTGTTTTTGATGCATATTCAAATTGTCTCGCCTTTTACATATTTTAATGATGCAAGATCTTATGTCTAGCACTTAGTAAGTCTCATGTAGAATTTAAATTATTATTCACATGAATAAATCTGCATGTCCTTGTAAACAAGGCATTGCTTTGAAAAAGCTGAATATTACTAATTGCATTTGGGAAAGAGTCTACGACAATCAAACTTGTTTATTATCAGAGACTTTCACATCTTAATTAGACCTAGACTCTACATTACCATTGTATTCACATCCGTTGGTGATGTACACGACCCTGTACTTTTCCTTTTCTTTTCTGAGACAGTCCAGTTCTTCGCTACTCCATGGCACCAGTCATCTGAAAGAAAAGAAAGAAATTAAAAACTTTTGATTGAAATCAAACATCATGGCACAAGATACAACTTTAATTTTGAGAAGACAAAAAAATCAGCCAACAAAACTGAAGTTGAAATTATTTTGCTCTATTTATATTAAAAATAAAACAAAATGGTATGCCTATGCAGGATCAAAGAATGTCAAAAAATGCTGCTGTTCGTATTTGATGCATATTCAAATTGTCTCTTCATTTACACATTTTACTGATGCAAGATATTATGTTTAGCACTTAGTATGTCTCATGTAGAAATTGAATTATCATTCACATGAATATAAATTTACATGTATTTGTAAACAAGGCATTGCATTGAAATAGCTGAATATTACTACATGTACCTGCATTTGGGAAACAGTCTATGACAATCAAACCTGTTTCTTATCAGAGATTGTAACATCTTAATTAGACCTAGACTCTACATTATCATTCAGCTTTTAAAGGTATTAACCATTCACTTATAAAACACTGGCATTGTCATGTGCATCATATTTCTTTGATACTGCTCATATTTTCATGAAGTCTGCACAAGAATGCAAATGAAACACGTCTGCTGTTTGGTATTTATGAAAAAAAAAAAATCACTAACCCGGAAGTCCTTGGCCTTAGGAATAATGCGTGGCGAGTTAGTAGGAATTGACGTTAAAATAGAATAAGAATGAATCTACTAAATAGGCCTTTGCCTCAGGAATGTCTGGTCTAATTATAGACTAAGTGAAGTCTAGACCTTTCACTTTTAAGTTACCAGTGGTTCACAAAATTTATATTATAGATCTAGACTACATCTAGATCTAGACATCTAATACTATTAGATCTTGGCAACTTTTGTCTTTGTGACACGAAATTAACACGTCACGGATGATATTGCGGCGATATCCAACAGGATGACAGTACCACTATTACTGAATCAGTAAGTTGACATAGATAACTAACATCAACTTGTTAACGTACGTTAGAGGCCCAAAACCACTATTTCGGCACAATTGGACAATCGCAAAACGCGAAAATTAAAGTTTTTAGAATAGGTTTGATTTTTATACCAATCCATGACACAAATATTCAAGTTTGTAGTTGAAAAATATGAACACACAATCTTGCTTTATTTTTGTGGTGTGATAATTTCTTTCATAGGGCGTAGATTTCATCATGTAACATACGTTACCAATGTCATTCTATTTCAAATGCTTTAAGATTGGTGACTACAGTCTATGATTGAGATAATTATGCGTCAGATGTGAAGTATACCATCGGCTGCCATGTTTGTAAATGCTGCCTGCAGATGGGAAGGATGGCAAATGACCTGTATGCTATACTGAACACAGCATATCCTATTGTGTTAAATCTTATTTCATGTAATGTTCATTTGTTTTCTCGATAATTTGATGTCAGACTTTCTTCAGAAAATATTTTCAACATTTATCAGTCCCAAATTGCCAGCCAATTCTTGAGTATCATCGATGAAACATGTGAATCTATGTGCGCAAAAATATATTCGTCAGATTCCACGTAACGTATGTTTCACGTTAATGTAACGTAAGTTACAAAGATAATACTACTACATGTGCAACTGATTTTGGTACTTTTTCTTTTTGGTTTTGGTATATATTCTTACATTAATTTCTCGTCAACTCTAAGTGAACGTATATTATATCAAGATATCGCAATGTCATGGTGATACAATTCTCAAAAATTACAATTGAAATAGTTGTAAAACTGCAAGACTTTATAACATGTCCGCGTATAAACTCTGGAGTAGAACATTAATTCGTTACTGTTGATATTTTGAGGACAATTGGCTTCATACTTATGAATTTATGGCATTGAAATGATAAGAGTTGGGAACATGCTTTCACGTGCCTTCACGGACGAAAATATTGTCATGATGTACGTGTAATATAAAACGAGTGGTGGGTAACGTAGGTTTCACTTCAATTTTATCATAATGGAAGTTTTCGTATGCTTGACGTCTTGTAACGTGTTATCTTCATATTGATGTCTTGTAACTTGTTATCTTCAGCTGTCACTTCATGCTGTTGAAAGATATGTTTCGAATCCATAACTTTACAGACTCCATAACTTTGCTGTCGCAACAGTTATTCTATGCAGGAACAGTTTGAAAATAGCAGTTGCAATACAATAGTATTCACAAAATTTTTAACACCTGTATGAAACAAGAAACGGTAGAAACGAGATGGTTACTCTATTAAAGTGCTTCATAATGAACAATAACGCCGTATTGCTTGTATTTGAAATTTCTGAACTCGGTAAACAAGAGATAGGGACAGAAGGAACCAAGAAATGTTCTTTGTTAATTAAATAAATGACCACTTTACTAAGTTGACTATGGCAAATTAGGTCGATGAAACAACGTCAAATTACATAGTTGCATTAGCACAATACTGGGTAGGATGAATGAAATTGTCATTAGTGAAATGATGTACTCGATTGTCCTTGTTATGTATGCATAAGACAGTATAATCCACAAGGATAACAAGAATAACAAGTCTTGCATTAATAATTCTTGCCGTATCTTTGTCTCCTGCATGGAAAAATGTGACCCGCTACAACAAAATGGTCCTAAAGTCGCGCACGGTCGAAGCCGTGAATATCGAGTTTGAAGTTAGAGCATCAAAATTGGTCAAAACTTACGATTTTCTGAATTTGACATATTATTAGAGTCTGACATGTCTTCTATCATCTGTCGAAATTTTGAAGCAAAATGATGAAAGGAAAGACCAAAAAATAGCGTTTTTCTGGGCCATGTTTTTTGGCGTTTCAACGAAGCAGAAACTGGTTCGCACATTTGGATTGAGTGCCACACATAGGCTCCGCCCCTAACAACGACCAGAGTAATCTCATTGGTCAGTTTGCTGCTTGCCGCTAACCGAAGCGTGAAGCTCGCACACTGCCCAGTCGACTGGTGCGTGCGGGCGGGTTGCGCTATGCCCAGCCGCTTCTCCTGACATCCTGGTCACTGATTGGTCGGTGAGGAGACCGCCGACGCTGTGTTTGAATGAGCATTTCGGGGGTTGCTAGGGCTTAACTTCTATTGTCCGGAGGTGAATACTGACTTGCATGTCTCTTGATTGTGATTGCGTCGCAAGGAGAACTTTTAGGGCGCTTTTCTCGAAACAGTGATTTCCAAGACGTCTTGACATGCTCTCATTTAAACATCGATATCTCCGCAGCCGATTATTTTTATAAGACGTGTTATATATCAATTTAAAGCAGAAAGATTAGGGAATTGTGTCATGCAATTTTCAAATAATCGACCTCGCCCGACTTTAGGATCATTTTGTTGTAGCGGGTCACAAATGTTTTTGAATCTTTCAAAAGAAAAGTGAAAGGACAAGTTGCTATATACATGCACAACAAAGGTACTGATAATGATTACAGGCAGGCCCGTAAGTAGAATTTTCATGGGATGGGGGATGGGGTCAGAATTAGAAAAAGTCGACTTCTTCCAGTTTTAATCACCTGACAGGGAGAAAAATAAAAGCTCCCGTGCCATTTTTTTTCTTTTGTTTCATTTCTTTTACCGGGTTTCATCGACTGACAAGCAAGAAAAAAGAAAGAAAGAAAAGAAAATTGAAGAAATATAAAGAAAGGCTTCAGCTTAATTCTATGCTGCCAGTACAAGCCCAATTTCATGTTTTTTTATTTGTTTATTTCAAACTGGGGAGGAGGATTCTGCGATTCATTTTTTTCTTTTTATTTCCTTTTGTTTATATCTTGACTGCTGGCAAAGGGGCGGGGGACCTCGAACCCCCTCCCCTATACTTACCCTGGTAGGGTAAATAAAAAAAAAAGATGCGTGACTTTGCTTCTTTTTTTTTGTCAACTACGCGACGGGTGCATGTTTTTTTTTTCTTGAATCTTTGCTTAGAGATATGATTTTTTGCCAATCTGATTGCAGCTTATACGTTCCCTATATATGGGGTTTTAATCTCAGCACTGCTCTTCCCCATTGCAACTGCATTAACTTCAACGAGAAGGAAGAACAAAAAATGTTGATGTCTTAAACATATATCTTACTAAAACATACATCACTATAATTATTATTAGCATTATTATTATCATGTAGGCCTGGTCTATGATGGTATACTCAGTAATAGTTAAATTTGCATTTCTTTAATGCACATGTATTTTTGTTACCTTTTCTTCATTCAAAGTGTGTTTTTCTTTACTTTGAGATCATCAACGATATAACGACACAAATTTGAGTTAATTTTCTCCGTTAAAAATAGTCAGGTAGTAGTAAGTCACCATATTGATTTATGATAACCGAAGATAAATATAATTGAAAAGACTTATTTCCCTATGGAATTCCTTCAACTATAGTTCTAGAACAATTAAATGTTATTTTTATCCACGCACATTCTCTAAAATATCCTTTTTCAATGACATGAATTGATGAAACTTACGTTACCAAAACTAGAAACTTACGTTACTATATTAATGCAGGGACCTGATCCAATAGTTTTGAAGTAGAGATCTGCGTAATCCCTAAGTTTATTAGCCATTTATTGAATTTTCTTAAAACAATGTTAAATTCATTGTTTATACCTGGAATATGACATCATTAAAGCCAAGTTGAACATCAACGCCCATCAAACGATTTTTTTTTTCAAAGATACTATGATTATGGCCCCTTTTACTGCATCCTCCTAACAAACAAGAACATACAGCTGTAAATGAATTTGATATGTTTTGACGGAGAAACTCATCAGCATCATAACTGCAACAATTAAATTGTCTCAAATTAAATGGGCTTTTCTGTGGATTGTCTGTTATCAACATGACAACATCTTGAAACTTACGTTACCAAAATTTGAAACATACGTTACGTAATAAATTGAGTGATTTATTTCAAAAGAATAAACCTGTACAGCAAAGCAATAACTGGATTTTTACGGTGGAATCTACTGACTTAATAAAGACACAATAAACAGAAGTAAAGCATGATTCTATGAAAAACAACAACACATTTCCAACAATCAAATACTTACTCAGTTTTTCAACACATCATGTAAAGGTATTTTACGCGCTGCCAACGCTCAAGATGCCATTGAAAGAAGTTGCTGAGCTATCCCATGACCTCAAATCGACGGCACAGATTCGAGAAATGTACATTTAGGTGGTAATTAATGGTGTAATTAAGCTTTCTGTCATTTGGTGGTAACGTAAGTTACATCACGTATGTTACACTTGTGGATTAAATCGTATAAGTTAGCAACATAATGTCAACATGATGTCACCCATGGGTATGACGACAATCTACTCCATTAGTCTCAACTCTAGAACAATCATTCAGAGCCATGCACCTTCATACTTTTTACAAAGATGGTAACGTATGTTACTTCTCTTAAATCTACCTTTTTAAAATCTATATTTGCGAGATTAGCAGTCTCATGTCTTTTGAAGCTGAGTGATGAAATATCTTTTAACATAAACTTACACCCCTTTTGGTCAGAAAAACAATACAATTGTGTAGTACTCACTGTAATAGCATAACCAGGTTGGCAGTACAAAGATGGTAACGTATGTTTCAGCGGATCTGGCGACACATTTCCATCAGTTATTTTGTTGATAAAGAATGGTTAGTTTAAAAAGTTGTGTTAGGTTTTCATAGAACCTTAAGCCACTTTTCTGAAACCGTGAGTAAGCTTCCTCTTTATGCTCATATTTTCCCACAAAGTTGAGAAAACATAAAAAATCATCGTAGGCGACATGCACTTTTAAGCCTGTTGGCCGAACTTAACCCTCCACCAATGGCTTATTGGTATAATTTCGCCTTCGAAATGATTTCAGTTTTTGTTTATATGTCCCTTGGCATCACATAAAATCACAGGGGCATTTTGAAAGAGCTTTTTATCTCTCCTAGGTGAGTAGGAACATAAGCGACACGATTTTTGACCAATTGCGCCGAAATAGTGGTTTTGGGCCTAGAGATTGCACCATATACAATAACCGGTGACACTGACACTGACAGATCTAACGACTACGTTTAGACTATTAACGTTAAAGAGTTAGACTCGGCCATCTCAGTAATTCGGCCAAAGACAAAGTCAATACAGGGCTAAGTCAGTGTTACTGTTATGTTAGGCCTAACATATGTTAACGGTTACTCGGTTAGGTTAGGTTTACCAGGACTCAAGAGTCCTGGTTAAATCAGTCGAGGGACATTTCTTAGAAGTCCTTCGATTCCAAGAATAAAAAGGGTGAAGGAACAAAGGGAAAAAAGGAAAGAAGAAAGGACAAAAGATTATGTATGGCTGCTGTGGAAATCGACAGCGCTACTGTATCACTATCAATCACGAGTGAATATGTAAACGCCATTTGGTTGGGCCGCATTCACAAGTTTTAGGGAAAAAAAGCCCCACCGCTGTGCTTCAAAGGTACCGGTACTCCACTCGAACTAACGTTAGACATAATGTCACATATCTACACACAGTACGGTACTAGGGCTGAATTCACAAGTATACTATAACACTGCACTGTACAGGAAAGCCACCTAACCTGTAGAGTACTACTCGTAGTGTTTAGGTAGTATCACTAGACCACATACTGTCATAGATGACATCTACACCAACGCTGCACACTGGCACTGGTCCGACGGTCCCTGACCAGGAAAAATCACTGTTGGACACTGACCAGTAACTTTTTCAGGAATGGACCAGTAAAAATTGGGGGAAAAATGGGTGGACTCTACCTACTATTACCACTAGTCTAGATGTAGATCTAGAGCTAGACTATAGACTCTGTGTTAATTTGACTTGGTCTTAGACTTCAGCTGATCTTAGTTTTAGTAACTGGCATTACAAGTAAAGTCTTAACTTAGACTTATTATAGTTAAACTTGAAAGTTAAAGTCTAACATGTCTAACTTTATTCTTTACTCTTCCTTTGAGTTTTACTTTTAGACTTTTTACTCTCTTTTTTTAGTTTAGTAGGCCTACTTTGTCAATCTCATGATTTCATTTTCAACTCAAGTCAAGGCATAGCCATGAGTGTCTTCGAGACTTTGACATCTTGCATGTCTTGCACACAGACGTTACGACTACAGTACTCAGTAGTCTCAGAAGTAACGACATTTAAGTTGAAAAGAAACTATAAATAATATGATTTGGGATCTAATTTGAAATTGGATGGCGTTTACAGACTAGGCTTCATAAGCATCACGCGATTGAATACATGGGACTACACTCTACCGCAATTAATGGTTATGGTAGTCCAACTGAAACTGTTATTTTGAGCATGATTTTAGTATGATTATAGCTTACCATTCACTTCACTCGTGGACAGTGGGCTGGCTTAGGTCGTCATTCATCTTTCAGATGGTTTGGTTCTCACTCTGAGATCTGGATTAGGGCCAAAACCTAATTCTAGGCCAGTAAGTTGAACAAAGCTCAAAATAATGCAACTGCGACGGTTCGTAAAACCCGCATTGCTCTTCACCCTAGCAATTCGGGTTTCACGAACCGGCGTATGTTACTGCGTCGGTTCGTGAAACCCCTTTTTCTCAATTTCTCGATATTTCGAGTACCATCGTTTTTTTTTCTTTCTTTGATAAAATTAAGAATAATTAATTTTGTGATCTAAAATGTTGGGATTTGGTGGAGTTTTGAAAGCACTTTCATTTGGTACCAATATCTCGATTTTGAAAATTTTGACCAAAATCGAAATAGCGTCGGTTCGTGAAAACACCGACGATTTGAAAGAAATAAACTCTGGAAAAGTATGTATATCTGACAAAAGAGACTCTGAAGTATAGTGACTATTCAAGTGTTAAAAGATATTGTGTAGTTGTGGTTGAGACGTAACTTCAGGTTTCTAACAGTTTTCGGTGAGATAATGAGAAACCTCTTATGAAATAGGTAAAAAACATGTAATTACAAAATGGATTCAACGTTTGTATAAAGAAAATTGGTTTTAAAGGGGATGGCTAGTAACTGATCAGTGGGGATCAGTGGGAATGCTGGGGAATGATTGTTCCAATCCTTGTATGATACATTTAAGAGTACATTATATAGCTATTGATTTGTGAAAAAAATATTTGCTTCATACAGAATGGTCTCAAATTCAAGTAATGTGCAGTTCAATGCTTCCAGGTTAGCATGCCTGTACAGTGACGGCTCATTAAACTGCACATTACTTGAATATGAGACAGTTCTGAAGCAAATAATTTTCACACAACAATAGATATATAATGTAATCTTAAACGAATCCCATAAAGAGTGGAACAATCACCTCCCAGCATTCCCACTGATTCCCATTGATCAGTTACTAGCCACTATATGTTTGTAGCATTTTTTTTTTTTGGGGGGGGGGGAGGGAGGAATCATGAGAAACCTCTTATGAAATATGAAAGACCATGTATATTTATTTGATGATTTTTTTTTTAAGCGGCTGAGATTTAAAGAGCAATTGTAATAGAAGGTGGGACACTCCTTGTATTATGATTTGGTTTTTTTTTTACTTTGTATTTTGATGACACAGACATCCCCAAACCAATTTTCATCCCATAAACTTTGATTTCGTTTTTAGGATGGTATGCTCTGTATTATTTCGTAAGTTTCCTAATATTTCGCAAAAGGTTAAAAGCCCAAATCCTCATCTCCATAATGCTGTTTCATCCCTTTAATCTTACCAAGTCGTGCTCCAAAAGCAAGCAAGCAAGCAAGCAATCAACCAAACGAACAAACAAGCGAACAGATTTAAAACGTGTAAACTCCTTCGCAACAGCAATGAAGGGTAGTTACACTACGCTCAAATTGAGAATGTTGTATATGTAAGTCCATTCCATCAATGACTAATTTTATTTTTCGAGGCAGTAGCTCCCATCTTTTTAAAAGTTAGAATTGAAGCTAAATAGTGTGTGTTTACAGGGCTTTTGAAAAATGAAAAGGGGCCTCTAAGACATAACAAGGGATATTACTATTCTGTAAAAAAAAACATTCACAGTCTAATTGCTTATACATTGACGATTTGTTTGATGTTTACTGGATGCAATCCTTCATGGAATGTGTGTTTTTCTGTCTATCAATTTTGAATTTCAGTCTTTTGTTCTAGCTTTGCTTTGGTATTTCTAACTTCAAACCTTTGCGAATAAAGATATGCATGTTGACAAACTAAACAGCCAAGAGTATACGTGCACTTTGTCATGCTCAGTTTAAGCCTCTCAATGGATTTGAACGGAAATGTAAATTGAGACTCCAAAAGAGCACTCATGAAAAGATCGTGTTATCTGTTAGACTTGGGCATTCCGCGAGACCAAAGGTTCTCGGGACCAAAGGTTTGTCAAATGAAATTGAAGAAATGCACGTAAGCACAGGTGCGTTTGTTATATTGATAGACTGAAGGATACAAAAGGGGCATGAATGCTAGAATTGATGCATTAAGTAAAGTAAGTATGATATTGTAGTGGCTCGATTAGCCGCTCATTACTTTGTATTGTTTCCCCTGTTGATGTATCGTTAGTTTTCACTGAAATTTTCCCCCAGCCTCAGATAGTGAGAATGGAAAATTCCATGTTAGCTTGCCGATCTAGTTAATTGCTGACCTCTCATTCCGGTTTAGACCAGTTCACGGTCAGGTATAGATTGCGTAAATTCATTTGGTAGATCCAATCACAGTTATTTTTTATGCGTATAGTTTCTTAGTATCTATTTGCATATTTCACTTTTAACCAATGGCGACCCGAGGTTCGCACCTCAACACGCGCATGTTTGGAACATCAGTTCTCGACCACATGCGACACGCTAATTCAAATCACTCGCACCTCGATCCTGCTTGAGTCAAGACATCACCACTACGATCCCGCATCAACTTTCATCGAGCACATCAAGCTCTCACACTTCACTGCGGTTGAGTCATGTCTTCGTGCATTCTGCATTTGCCAGCAGCCAGCTATAGCTGAGGTTTTTCTACCGGCTGAAGTAAACTCTGCATTACTGCTTATCAGAGTTCCGGTCCAGAGACACTGAAGTTTTAGCTCTGCTGTTTGTCATCAGGGACATCCTTCCCTTCGACGGTCGTCTCCGTTCGTTGACTTCCATTTCACGAACGTCGAGATATTCGTTTGCTTCATTCAACGCGTCTCCCGGCACGACTATAGGCCCATTCTCAGTAAAAGTGTGCAAATACGGAATTTTGGTGTCGCCGACATTCCATGACCGTTTGCGGTTCCCTGAAACCTATTAGATACTATTTAAATGTTTATAATATATCACGAGGACATTATTTGTTAAAAATAAACACGATCAAATGCGGTTGTCTGCCTTTTTGTATAAAATTTTGCTGTTAAACTTCGTTAAGACCCCCAAAACGCAGTGTCGCCGGCTATTTTAGAATTATGTTTTATTGCTCCTCTCCGTCCACAAACACACTTTCCAAATATAATTTGCATGGACGATAAGCAAATCATATGTGCTAATCACAATACTCGAAAAGTTCCAAAATTTTTATTGACTTCTTTTTTATAGCCTTTTGAAACCTGTCGCCAAATTCACTGCCAGATACGTTACCAGTTTCTTTAGTGTTACAGCATTGCGAAAATAACAAGACTATGCACTGACCCTGAGTATATGAAACCCTGAGGATATACTCCACACATTGCAAGTACTTAGATTTTTTGTGCAACAGCTTTTTATTGAGAATACGGTACAATGTTTGAAATATCGGTTTTCTACATTTTTATTTGGACAGATACGTTACATACATTTCACGCCACCCACTGCGACAGATATTGCAATGTCAGACAAATTGTATATTATACGCTACTCCTCGGAATGACGCATCGATTCAACATTAAAGTTTAGTACAAGTGAGAAATATTCGGTAGATATCGCTCTCATAATATCATGATCGACCATATACGTTACCACAGATACGTTACCGCAGATACGTGACCGAATTTTGTTCATTGGTCTTGTGCTTCCACGGGATCAAATCTGGTCAAAATTCATCCCTTCACATTACATGCTTCGTTTTGTGGGACCTCAGGATTATATTCTTACACCAAAAGGACAGGAAGTTGAAAAAGAGCAACACTTCCACATGATTTTTCTTTGTGCGTCAGTGTCTCACAACTTAATGCCAAGTATTCCGACAGATACGTTACCACATAATCAAAATGCTGAAAAAAAATTGTACATGTTTTGACAAACAAATCTCTGTGTGTTCACAAATTCCAAAGTTCTAATCTATAAAAACCAGCCACTTTCATATTCTATGCAACAACTTTTAACGTTTATTTTACAACACGAAGCTATGATTCAGCATATCAGTTTTTTGCTTTTCAGATTTAGCAGATACGTTACGTATTATTCAGGGCACCCACGGTGACAAATAATGTTATGTAAAACAAAGTGTTCATAAAACAATTCTGCATAGAATGACGCTTCTATAAAAAAATTAAAGTTATGTTCAAATGAAGAATATTCAGTAGATATTGCTCTGTAACTTCACCGACGGATTCATTTACGGTACGCCAGATACGTTACCTAACTTTGAAAGAGTAAAAACTAGTTTATGAAAAGCTTCCGAGAAAAGTTTCAGTGTTCTGTTGCATATTTATTCTAGTGTTTTTCAACATATGAAGAACTACTCAAGATTCATTGATAAGTTGAACAATTATTTATTCATTTTCATTAAAAGGGGTGAGCCAAATACGTTACCATAGATAAAACAACTTTTTAGTATTTCAAGTTCATAGAGACTGTACCTACTTCCTTCTAAGTGCCTGCAAAAATATATTTTTTAAACCTTGTTTGCATTATCCATCAAAACTTAATGAATATTTATAGTCAGATGGATAAATACATTCAAACGTAAGATGAGAATATTCTGTGAATGAAGAACTCAGCTCTCATATTTAGGGCTCTTTTCCACTACATTTTATAGTTTAAATATTACGTACAATGTTTAAAATTGTTAATTTGGGCTTACATCATTCATTTTTACATCAATTCATAAAGTAAATAACTAAACAGGTGATATTTATTAATTCATACACAACTAAAATTATTAGTTATATTTTACCAGATACGTTACCAAAGGCAATTCGATGTTTTTCAATAGTTATTTCCCCAGGAAAGCAATTCATATTTGTTTCCTGTGCAAATTCCAGATCGGATCGTTCCCTTTGCATGATTTGTGGCATTCAATACTTTATTTGTAAGCGAAATTTGTTAAAAATACAAAGTGAATCTTAAGGTTATATTTTATTTCAGCAAAAAACATATTTCAACCTACCACACAGAAATAATTTCTACTAACTAGCAAGGGATGACAACGTCTTTACCTCTTGAAAAATCCCAATATCTTTAGGGGGGACAAATGTCTTTTCCTGAAAAGAAATTGGATCAAAACAGTAAATTTAATTCAACGTTAGGAGTCCATTACAACATGTAAATTTGCGGTAACGTATCTGATTGGTGATCAAAAATCATATATGATGCTCTATTTCAATCCATTTTTACTCAATGAATGGCCATCATTTAGAATGTTCCACTTTTTGTTTCGTATTTGACCGGTTTTGAAGTTACCAAAAACGCATCTTTGAATGTATTACTTTGTGGTTGATTTTTCGGTTTTACTCACGTGGAATTGAACACTTAATCTGAGAATGGCCCTATATACCCACATATCGCTGGTCGAGATTAACGTCATTCTCCTACCTCCGTCTTGACTTTTCAGTCCCACCACGTACGGAGCGTCGCATCTGTATAAGCGTCTCCAGCGGTCATCGTCATCGCCATCATATCGACCTGATACACCGCCTGTCGAGACCCCCTTTTTCATCTATAGAATGTCTACATCATCTTCTACTTCACGAGTTTCCTTTTCCTGTCTCGTCACATCGCGATAGCCTCTGCGCATGCTAAATTCACGTTGGACAAAGATTTTTTCAGGAACTCATATTCACATTCGGAACTTTAAATCCATCTTTTTTTTGTACACACGTGAGTTGGTTATTGTCATGTAGACCTAGTCTATACCAGTGGTGTAGAGTTGTGTGGTTAGTGTTAGAGGGTAACAGATCTACTGACAACCAGCTGGGACGACCCAAATAAAGAGAATATCACGGCGAATCTGGCGTTTCACTTGTAGCTGTTTAATCTGTCATTTCTGGTGTGTTCACAGTACATTCCAACAACAGGGGGCGCTAGACCACATTAGTGGTCTACAACACTACATCACCCTTTTCCTTTTGTTTTTGTTTTTGTTTTTGTTTTAACTTCAAACATCCTATCATTTTTTTTTTGTATTAAAACTTATACAAAACCATTCTTTCAGAAACGTATGAAATCTGTGCTGTGTCTGTACAATGCACATTATCAGAAATATGGTTTCTTGTTCATCATTTTTTTCAAAAGGTTTCTTTCGAAATAACTCCAGAATTCCAGAAGTTTTGGCTTGAAACACTTGAAACAATTAAAACACGATAACTCTTAAAACACCGAAGTGCTTAAAACACTTGACAGCATAAGGGTGAACTTCACGTTCCAAAAGCTTCACAGTCTGGTAATTGTCTAATATAAGCGCCATATCTTGAGAGTGTAAAAATATGTATAACAATCTGGTGAATAAAACAGATTGTTGGGTTCACAAAAAAAAGTTCAGAGTTCAGAGTTCAATGTTCAATGTTCAGAGTTCAGAGTTCAGTGTTCAATGTTCAGAGTTCAGAGTTCAGAGTTCAATATTGTGGTGTACCGAGCAGGATACTTGCAACCGGATCAGCATAGCGTAAAATGACCGCGGATTGTGGAGTCCAAAGTTCATATCATGCAATCATAAGTCCAGCATGAACTTTCATGTAGTGTCCATTCAATCTTCCTGAATGTTCAAACTCTTTAGTTCACCAAATCTGTCCTTTTGTTTCTTTTCTTTTTCCTTTTTTTTCTTTTTTTTTTGTTGAAAAAACTAAACAAGTAAAACCAAAAGGTCTAAAATCTACAAAAATAATACAGCAACCGCTCAACGTTCATGGTCGTAGGATCGAACCGGCAGTCGACGTCATCTACCGGATCGTCGCGCTCACATCTCGTAGTCCTGGAATCGAACTGGCATTCGACGTCGCCTACCAGATCGTCGCACTGGGGTCCTCCGGAACGGTCGTTGGGGTTGGTTGACATCGCCTGCGTTGTCATCTGCAGGTAGAGCATCGATGTCGACGTCTCGTCGGTCTGCGATGTCGTCGACATCAGAGTCAGGAGGGTCGTCATCATGGCGTACCTCAGCATTCACCTTCTTGAAGAACGAAATGTTCCTCTTTGTGACGTAGTTACCTCTCCTGGCTACGACAGAGTTGCCTTTTCTGCTGACAACGATCAGTGGTCTGTGGTCAAATGAAGAGCTAGCCTTTGACGACTTTGGCTGCCTGACCAGTACAACATCACCTGCTTTCACCTCACTGTGTTTGCTGTTCATAGCTTTGTCAGCATACTGTTTCATCCTTTCCTTTTGGATGTTGTCTCTGTTTCTCATGTTGCTCTCTGCGTCCACTTCATGCAGGGGAAGCGTGATTTGTGGCAGCTCACACTTCATCTCTCGTCTGTTCAGGGCTTGGCACGGTAATGAATTCGTTGTCGAATGGGGTGTGGCTCGATAAGCTCTGAGAAACTTG
Source organism: Diadema antillarum (assembly GCF_040938485.1). NCBI lineage: Eukaryota > Metazoa > Echinodermata > Echinoidea > Diadematoida > Diadematidae > Diadema > Diadema antillarum. Next base: position 652,048 of record NW_027271623.1, read on the forward strand.
AAGAGTTGCTGCTTCCAGCTTCGTCTCTCAGTATGAGCTGTTCTGATGACTTTCACAAGGGCTCTGTTAAACCGTTCAGCAGCTCCATTAGCTCTAGGCCAGTATGGCGTCACCTTCCTATGGTTGAACCCGAGGTGATCGGCAAATGCACTGAACTCATGGCCACTGAATGGAGGTCCGTTGTCACTTTTGACGGTAACCGGCACACCTTGTCGAGCAAATATAGCGTCGAGGGCATGAAGAGTTGCTTTGGCTGATGTCGAAGAAACTATTTCCACTTCCGGGTATCTGCTGTACTCGTCGATTACAACTAGCAGGTATTCACCTGATGGTAGTGGACCGAGAAAATCAGCCGAGACTTCTTGCCATGGTCCATCTGGGAGGTCCGTCATTCTGAGGGGTTCTGGTCTCTCAGCTCCATCTGGTACGGCAGCTTGGCAAGGTATGCATGACCTCACCTTTTCTTCCACCATCTGATCCAGCCTTGGGAACCAAACCTTTTCTCTGAGGAGGCTCTTTGTTTTCACTATTCCTTGGTGTGAGGCATGGGCCAGGTCTACTGCCTTGTTGACCAATTTTGTTGGGAGTACTAGTCTGTTTCCCCTGAGGATCACACCTTTATGCACCGAAAATTGTTCTTTGCTTGACTGGTATGGCTTCAGTTCTGGCCTGTTCCAATGTTCATGTCTCTGTGTCTCGATGGCTGTCATCAGAAGTTGGAGATTCTCGTCTTCCAGTGTGGCTTGCGTCACTTCAGCCAATGTCATAGCTTTGGGTACTGCATGGCTGCAGACATAGTTCAGGTACTGGCTATCTCTGTCTGGCAAGCATGCTTCTGCTTTGTCTGGATGTCTGCTCAAGTAGTCGACTGGGTTTTCCTCATCTCTGCCAGGTCTGTACACCAATTTGCAGTTATATGGCATCAGTCTCAGTCTCCAACGTTCGATTCTGGCAGACATCGGGGTTTGCTTCTCAAAGATCCTGAGCAGAGGTTTATGGTCTGTGATGACCTGGAATTGAGCACCGTACAAGTAGAGGTGGAATCGTTCCACTGCCCACACAACAGCAAGCATCTCTCTCTCCGTCTGGGAGTATCTGGTCTCTGTGTCTGTCAGAGATCTACTTGCATACGAAATTGGTTGGTTGTTTTGACAGAGCATCGCACCAAGGCCTTTGGGGCTCACATCCACCAGCAGTAGTGTGGGTTTGGTTGGATCAAAGTATGACATTGTCTGTGCGTTTGTCAGTACCTCTTTCAGTTTCTCAAATGCTCTGATTTCGGGCTCTCCCCAAGTCCACTGTACATCCTGATGAGTCAATGCTCGAAGGGGTGCTGTAAGTGCAGCATAGTGCGGGATGAATCTGGATATGTAGGATGCCAGGCCTAGTAGTGACTTCATCTCTTTGGCATTCTGAGGGGCGTCAGCATTGATTATGGCCTCGATTTTCCTTGGGTCTGGGCTCAATCCTTGCCTGCTGAAGACATGGCCATAAAATGTCACAGAGGGTTGTGAGAATTGACACTTTTCTCTCTTGAGTCTGACATTGTGAGAGTTGAGTCGATCTAGCACTGCTTTCAGTCGGGAATCATGTTCAGCCTGATTTTTCCCGTAGATGATTATGTCGTCTGACACATTTTTCACACCATCTAGTCCACTCAGGAGTTCAGCCACGGCAGCCTGAAAAATTTCACTAGCCGAATTGACCCCAAACAGCAATCTCTTGTATCTCCTGAGGCCAACATGAGTGCTGAATGTTGTGATGTATCTGCTGCTTTCATGTAACTCAAACTGGTGGTAGCCTGCTGTGAGATCGAGAGTGCTGAAGACTGTTGCACCATTCATATCCTCTATGACTTCATCCAGTGTTGGCATTGGGTGTCTCTCTCGTTCTATGGCACGATTGGCTTCTCTCATGTCAATACAAATGCGTACCTGACCGTCAGATTTCGGTACTACAACAATGGGGCTGATCCAGGGTGTAGGTCCATCAATTTTCTCAATTATGTCCTCTTTCTCTAGTCTCTCCAGTTCCTTCTCCACGTCCTTTCTCGTGTGGAACGGGATACGACGATGCTTCTGTTGCTTTGGTCTCACCTCGTGATTGATGTGTAGCTTGATTTGCTTTCCCTTCACCTTTCCCGTGCCCTGGAAAAGAGTGGCATACTTCATGAAGATTTCGTCAGTCAGAGTGGTACTTGTAGATACCTGGTTGATGGTGATCAATTTGAGCACGGATGCAGTCTCAAAGCTCAGCAAGTTGCCTGTGTTGGACTTCACGACAAAAAATTCTGCATCACAGCGTGTGTGTTGTTTTGTCTGGAGAGGCACATTTACAACACCAATGACTGGAATGGGCTCATCTGATCCATACGGAAAAATGTGCGAATGGGCCTTATGCAGTAGGAACTTGTGCGTAGTTTTCAGGTCATGGAATGTAGGCGCGTCCATGATATTTACTGTTGCCCCAGAATCGATGATCACCTCCATTCCTTTGTCACCAACCATCAGCTGTGTAGTGGGTAAGTGCTTGTGTCCGTTCTGAGCACTGTAGATTTTGTCTCGAATGGTGAATGAATACTGGTTCCAGTCACATCATCACCATCCTTTACATTGTTGATTTTCCCTCTCCGTGATGAGGAACGGCATACTTTGGCGAAATGACCCATCTTGTTGCACGCCTTGCACTGCTTTCCTGCTGCTGGGCAGGACGTTTGATGAGGGTATGGGCCTCCACAGTAATAACATGTCCCAGAAGGCTTTGGCGTCGTTTGAGGACGTGTGGCATTTTGGTTATGGACATGTTGCTTCTGGCCGTCCTGTTTGTAACTTCTGAATTGGGATGACTTATTCGCCCTTGGGGGTCTGCGGCCCCTATTCCGCTGAAGACTGCGACCTCTTGTAGCATTGACAGCGTTGTGAGTGGTGTCAGATGATTCAAAAGCTCTGGCCTGTGCCTCACTGGCTTCCAAAGCCCGCCCAATATCCAACAATTTAGTCAGTGTTAGGTCGTCCCCCTTACTGAGGGCTTGCCGACGGAGCTTAGGAGATTGACAGTGGGCGATGACTTGAGCCATTATCTCCCTATCAGTATCCGGAAACTTGCAGTTTTTCGCCAGCATGCGAAGGCGAGTGACATACTGATCAAGGGACTCGGTTTGTTCTTGCTTTCCCTGCCTGAAGATGTACACTTCATACATCGAATTGGACTTCGGCTGAAAGTACTTGTTTAAGGCATCGACCGCTTTGTCATAGTCATCATCGTCACCAACGTTTTGGAGAGTATCAAAGATTTCGTCCACCTTCGGTCCAGCATAGTGGAGCAAAAGGGCTCGTTTTCGTTTGGCTGAAGAGATGTCTAGTGCCACCATTAAACGTTCAAAGCGACTAAGCCACTTGGTCCATTGAGGGCCAGGATTATTGTCAGTCTCAACAAATGGTGGAAAAGCTGGTAAGGCACTCATTTTACTTGTGTACTCGTATTCAAACAAACGAAGGCTAGGATTACTGGTACTCACTCAGCTCACTGTAATGTGACGACGTCATGCACACGTTGACACCATGGAAGACAATGCATGGGACTACAGGGATGAATTACTGCATCGCTATCACGTAGTGGAAGCATTCGTTGGGGCCCGCTGATCTACAGCAAACATGGGCTCGTAAGCACATTACAAACTTCTCGTCGCCATTGTAGAGTTGTGTGGTTAGTGTTAGAGGGTAACAGATCTACTGACAACCAGCTGGGACGACCCAAATAAAGAGAATATCACGGCGAATCTGGCGTTTCACTTGTAGCTGTTTAATCTGTCATTTCTGGTGTGTTCACAGTACATTCCAACAACAGGGGGCGCTAGACCACATAAGTGGTCTACAACACTACAAGTGGCGGCCTTCCGCTATACAAACAGTGCCACGCCTTTGTATTATTGTTTGGCAACGCATGTTACTACACCTCTGCTCTGCTAATTAAATTACATTACGGTATCACTGTTGTGGGGGTTGTCAGATCTATACTCTACGTCAACATGTCACTTTATCCAATGTCCCCAATTCTTTTTTGCAATAGCCTGTGATATTTTATTTTTATAATAAACATTCTGAAAAGGGAATATTTGACTTATTTCAATCATTTCATGTGTGAACTTTCTCCAGGTAGATCATAAAGTTAAAAAAAGGGAGATTGATTGTTTGAGCACGCCTTTTGTTTTTGTGTGATTGAAGCTGTAATGTTATGTTAAAGCCCAAACAAAGTTCTGGTACGACTGCAAAAGTTGTCAAATTTCGCTCCCAAATGTGAACGTATGCTTAGGAAATGTGCAGGATAACGATGTTATAACAAGATATTCGATGGGTAACGACGAAAATGCGAAATATTAACCAAAAAGGTTCAGTCAACCCTACTTACCGAAACGGGGTCAGGCTAAACTCGGACTCAGGGATAACTCGGCTTCGCTTTGATGACGGCGGGATGAGTTGTAATGGTTGTCCCTCTGTGTACAGTGTTGTCCTATGGGAGCGGCCTGTATAAACTAGCGCTTCGTGTTCTGGCTACTCGCAGTAATGGTCCGAGTTGTTACAACGCGCGCATCAAAAACCTCTTTTGCGCGCATGCAAAATTAGTGTGCGCCTATTAAGCACCTCTAAAACAATCAAAGGCGCTTGATAAACAACAACAAAAACTCCAAAGACCGCGCGTCTCAGCAACTGAGGACCGCGCGCTGTCATTTTTGTTTTGTTTTGTACAGGATTTACGTAATACGTTAGCACGCACTTTCCTGTCCATTCAGTTAGGCCTCATTTGGTATTATGCAGTCCAGTGTGGCCAGTAGAATGTGGCGATCACGAACTGCGTGTGAATTGTCTGAAGTAGGGTCGAATTTTTCCCGAGACCGAGTTAGTCTGGAGCCTTCTGGAATAAAAGTCGGTTTTCCTACTATTATTATTTTTCCCAAAATACTCCAAACCGACTCATCATTCCGGCAAACCGCGTCAGCCAGGTAAGTTTCTTAGTGGAATCTTTCGATATATTGTAAGAAAAAATGAAATGGTGCTAGACGGGGTCTCAAGCACTTACCGAAACTTAGTTTTCACTTTAACCTTCTGACCTTCATTACTACAACACACACATCCATTACATAAAACCCAAAATCAAATCCTTGTAATCAATTTATCCCACAATATAAAATGATCATGTCCAGAGACTCCAACTCTCCCGTTTTCGACGGGAGATCTCCCTCCGAAAGCCCATTTTTGCTAAATCTCCCGTTCTCCCGCTTGAGAGTTAATTTCTCCCGCCCTGGCTCTGTGTCTCCCGCTTGAAATGATTTCTAACTTGGTGCGCAACGTATGTTGAAAAATAAAGCCTTATAGCACGGAGAGAGCATCTAGAATCCTAGAATTTCGCGCTTCGCGCACATCAAGTAGAGTCTCCCGCTCGCTAGGGATTTCAGGCGGGAGAATCTCCAGATCAGAAGGTGCTTGGGGTTGGAGTCTCTGCATGTCGAAACTGCTGCTAACATTTGCGACACTTTTTCCTATGTGGGTGAACTTCTGCTCATGACATTCCATCGGCATTGAGAAAATTTTCCAATTGTCGGATAGGTCCTTTACCGCTTAGGGCGGACTCACACTGTGCGAATTTTACTGCGATTTACCCTTTGCGATGTCGCGCGACGAGAAATCGCACAGTGTGAGGATGTCTGCGATACGACAACCGGCGATTTGGGGGCTACTAGTATCGCAGCCATCGCAGCCCATCGCAGAACTTTGAACACGTTCAAAATTCTGCGACAATCGCTTGCGACGATGATCGAAAACTTTCAGTGAAACAAGGCAGTAGAAGAAATACTAATCAAGATTTGGCTGGATATGCTTCCTTTATTCCACAATTGCTTACTGATCTATCTCAACATGATGACGAAAATGAGATGGGGAGGGAGTTTTACAACGACTTAGAGTGCAATAGTGAGTAAATCTACCATGAATATGGACTTCTCGCGTCCATCGCAGCCGTTTTGTCCATACGTAGTCCCATGTATAGAGTTTGAACGAGGGCAGATTAAACAGTCTGTGGGTTGGTTAAAATTTTGTTTGCGTACCGCCCGGACCGGTACTGTATGCATAGCCTTGGACTATGAGAAACTTGTTAAGTGTTAGATCTAATGTGTAAATTATACTAAGGCCTAGGCCCTACCCAGTGGTACTGAGTATGCTATAAACTAGACCCATATCTAGCTAGGCCTAAATACGTGTGTGGGCCTAGAAGTGGTTCTAGGCCTAGTCTGCCCTAGATCTACATTGTACATACGTGTTCCAGTCGAATTTTATAAATCGACATACACGTTGTATAAACTAGTGCCAGGGCTAGGCCCCTGCAGACCGGTCTGGACAGGCCCTAGATCTAAGTCTAGACCATAATGGCTAGTATTGCACTGCCACTGGATCGACTGACGTGGACGTGAACACTAACAGTAACAGTAAACACTTAACGTTAGGGCCTAACGTAACCCCGGGACGCTCCGTGTACACAGCCCCAACACGGAGTTAGGCCTAACGTTAGACGTGGTTTCTGTCTAACGACATAACGTTGAAAAAGAATAACCTAACCAACAGTTAGAGATCCTAGCATTAGAGGCTTCAAATGTGAAGAGGCTTCAAATGTGAAACATTCTTCCTGCCCTGCACACACGACCATACTAACACACAGTTACCGGTACAAAACGTTGGTGGAGTAGCCCGTTACAGTTAATTCTGAGTATACCGACGGAACCGGAACAGAAACAGAAACAGATCCAGATAATTTTTTTACACGTTGATAGGAAAGGATATTGATAATTGAAAGTCTAGCCCATCAAGATGTAACTGATATTATTAGTGATAAGATCTCTAGAAATCTCCATTCTTATTAAAGTCTTATATAGATTAACTAGTCTGTCTATTTAAACGGTTATAGACCCTAGGCACTAGATCTAACAATTAATTAGTCTAGCACTAGCAGTCGTAGCATGCACTAACGTTGTCACTGCTCGCAGTCAGCAGGCTTCTTCTTAGTTTTAGACCCATTCTACAACATTAAACGAAGTCCCTTACGGTGATCTAACGTAAGGGTACTAACGTTAGATGGGTCTACATTTTTTTTTTTTTTTTTTTTGGCCAAAATGTACTCATGGATTTCAAAATCATACGGTAGGCCTACTCTGGTTAAGCTAGTGATGGCTACAGAAATGCAGTGTAGATTATTACTTAGGCCTAGGCACCTACTGGATCTAGATTGTCAGTAGCTGTGCTAGCCTTTCCTGCCTTTGGCTGTGGTCTGTGAAACGCTAGAACCGTAGGCTTAGACCTATTTTGTATTAAACGTTAGAGGAATTAGAACTCAACCGTTGGCGTTTAGACGTACACTGTAATTGATATCCATTGCTATAGTTACAAGCAGTATGAACCCAGATCCTAGACAAAAAATAAACAAACTGTTCCCAAACTTTTTTTTTAGAGTAGACGTAGTGTCTAGTCTCATGGAAATTACCTAATTATTAAAGCCAGGAGTATAGCACTCTAGATTTTTAACAATAAGGCCTAAGTGGAGCTAAGGTAACTTAGATTGATCAGTTGTTCTTGGAGATTTGTACAGAAATTGTAGTCTAGAAACACACACACACACACACACACACACACACAAAACAAATGCAATGCAGTGAAGTGACCCTCTCTACATGTCGGTTACTAGGTGATTAACATTTTATCCATGTTTGTCCGAGTTTTTATGTGATGATCGATCATGCACTCCAAACTGAAAGTTGTTACTGTATGAGGCTGTAACATGTTCATGCTCAGGTCTGCAGACTAGTGCTACAAAGTATTTGATTATCCGGCAGTGCGTCATTTGTTAATCTGTGTCGATAATAAACACAGCCTTGTCGTTGCTGCCTCAGCAAGTCACAAACGTGCTGTGCACAGCACTTGGTAAGGCTATATAGTATACAGTACAGTACCGGTACCGGTGTACATGTCATACTCTCTGTTAACTTTAATTGCCCTTTAATTTCATAACAAAGTATATCAAAATGAACTCAGTCTGAAATCATCAAAGACCCTGCCCCAATCTGTAGGGTGTACAAACTGTACTTGCAGTTTGATTGCAGAATGTAAAACATCATTCAAGGGCAATCATGCATTATCCAAAATTGCAGACTGTAGGAAACAATGCTGTGTGCATCATGTGTTACACATGTACATGTATATTGACATACTTGTACTAAACGTACACTATATGTAATGCATAGTGTAATTTAGTTAAGCTTTCGAGCCCTTAGACCTTAGTAAATGACTGAAATAATTATGATTATGATATATGAATTTATGAAGCACTTATGTACAGGCTTCTATGATGTTATTCTTGTCTCGCCTCCCTGGTTACATGCAAGTGCTTCTGCTATGTCCAATGATCAACAATGGTGAATAGTTGAATAAATTTGTTTATCACTATAATTATGTGTTTGTTAACTCTAGATTCATTCCCAAATGTTGTCCTTTTTACCCAAATGGTAAACTTAGAGTCTACTGTAATTATCATAAATGCCTAAAAATAGTTGTCCCTTTGTGTCACCTTAAACAGGTCTGAATAAAAATGAAATCTCTAAGGAATTCATACTGGAGGCTTGTCTCAATGTTGAAAAGGAAGAGCAGAAAAGGAGCAGCTGGCAACTGGTTGTCCTGCAGAAGTACATGAATCCCTCTCTTACCTGCAATTTCTGAGGACAAACATGCCAAGAGGATCACTAACCAATTTTGGAGACTGAGGTACCGGTACAGTATATAATATGCTAGAAGATAAAATAAACACTTTTTCATACTTTCCAAAATGTTTATGTGACTGCATGTGTGAATACATCAGTTTCTTTTTCTTTTTATGGTGGCTTGACAATTGAAAAAAAAAAAAACATTAAGTTGAGAGCAAGAAAGAAATTATTTCAAAAAATGTAATTTAATTGTCTTTTACAGTATTTTGAAGAAAATAAGAAATTCATTCATGCTAGCCTAAAAGTGATGAATAGTTTATTCATAGAACTTCAAATATATTCATTGTAAGCAATTTCTAGAAATAAATGAAAACATAATTTCTTTGAAAGAATAAATCCATTGTAAGACATAGGGGGAATGCATCCCTCTTCATCATTCTAATTCAATACAATATGTAATCATGTTTGTGTGTTTTTTTCTTTTTCTTTTTCTCCTATTTACTAGGAATCACAAGATGATAAAGACTCTACCAGCAAGGCGTCAAAGGCTGAAATGCTACACATAAGGCATTGTAAGGAGCAGGAGAAGGAGAAGCAGGACCTGTCAAAGCAAAACCTAAGAAGATAAGGAGGAGTCAAGAAGCAAAGGAAACCAAAATTTTATCAGCAGTAGGTACCCTGCTGATGCACTAATGGAAAATGTTTGCTTTACCTCTAAAATAGAGAGAGAAAGAAAAACAAAAACATGCTTGTTGTTGTTGTTTTTTCTCTCTACAGACAAGTGCAACATATTTATGTATTTGGGGTGTACCTGAAAATCCCAAATTTGATTTATATACTTCAAAGAACATTGTTGAGTAGACTTTATTCAAAGAATCATCATCCAGGGATACTTCTTTTTGTCAGGGGGTTCAGATCTATGATCACTGTCGAAAGAATTATTCAGGCGTAAGTTCTCTAAGTATTGTAAACACTGTAAGCAAATGGGCGGAAAGTTGGAGGCATCCTAAACTACAAACTTTTGCTTCACAGGGAACCTTATGCATTTTTGTAACGATTAATTTTCCCCCTATTTTCTCCCTTTTGCTATCTTTTTTTGTGTTTGTTTAGCCCTTGTCATGTAGTTCACCTCAACACTTACACCTGTAACTGCAAGATCGGTGTGGGATGACATTGCTGTCTCTCTGGGACTTTTTTTTTTTACATGCATTTGATGTTAACTTACAATGGTTTGATTTCTGTTTTCCCACCAACTACAAACACAGCTACTCTCGAAAAACCCAAATTTACATGCAATCACCGTGAGTCATTTTTTTTTCTGAAATACCAACAAACAGCTGAAGAATTTCAATGTGCAAGGTTTTGTCATGATTTGAAGGCGATTATGCACTGTTACTCCGACAATGCACTTTCCCTTTCTCTTTAAAATGTATCCTGCAACTTTAAATCATGTACAACAAATGTACCATGTTTTGTTTGTATCACTGAAAAACTGGAGAGGGAAAAATTCCCCAAGCTTTTGTTTGATTTGTGAGGGCCATTACAATGTTCAGAGACAATAGCAACACTCTTTCCACTACTGTTTAGAAATGTATGTTTTGTGCAACTTTACATTAAACTCAACATGTGTGCCAAACATTGTTTTAATGGCTCGAAAACTGGGGAAGAAAGCTGTTCTTAAAGCCGTTACATAACTTTGAGGGCAATTAGTGCTGTTACCACGGCAACACACTTTGCAGTGAGCTGAACATGTAAGCAAAACTTCTTTTGAATCGATGGAAAACTTCGGAAGTTCAAGAGATGTTTTACCTTGAAGTTGTTGTATATGATTTCCACTGTTGCAAAAGTGGTAGTGACATGACATCATATTTCTTCGTCACTCACAGGACTGCGCTGAGTTAAAACACCTTAGGCCTTTGTGGAAGTGAGAGCTTATTGCAAGTTTTCTAATACAGTGTATTAATTTAACTTGACCATTGGACAACTTAGTTTTGTAAACTTATTACGCTAATAATGCCAGTCTACATCAACAAGGCTTTAATCATTGCACAATGATGGAATTGCACAGTGTGTTTTCATCGCCCTTGTCTAAGCGTATTGAAATGTGAGTCTGACAATGATACATGTATTGCCAGAAATGTTTGAGCTAGAAAAATGGAGAATGGCACATGTATCATTGCAATAAGTTGTACTATAGCTGCAAACAAGAAATCATGTTACTGTGCAATTCTGAATTTAGAGCAATGTGAATGCAGCAGTCAGCGTTCTGAGATAGCTATTTTTTCCTATGCAGTCATATATATGCTACCGTATAAGTGCTGCATGGTATTCTAATCGTACATATTTTAACTGCTGATCTCCACCCTCTGCACAAAATTATGTTTGTTTGCTTGTTTTTTTTTATCATACCTCTATCTGTATCGATGGACAACATTTATTACTGGACTCAACATCTGAGAGTTTGAGTCAGCAAATTGTTATGTTGTATTTGCTACATTGTAGGCTACAATTTGCCACTTACCCTTATCAGTCAAAGCAATTCAATGTCCATTCATTTGTATCTTCCTGATTTATTGGTAACACAATTGTATATTCCTTGCTTATAAGTCAATTCTGGAAAGTAAAATGTGTAACCAAAATTACATGTACTCTAGCCTTGAACCTTTAATTTTTTGTTCTTCCGCACATTTTAACCGGCACATCTTCTTGTAAAGAATGCCTGAGGTAGGCACCAACATAATCTAGGATGGACAGAAAATGGACAATGTTGAAGATGAGATCTCCTGTAATGACATTACATTATTAAGGTATACAATTGACAAGGTTCACACACAGTTGGAATTTCAATTCAAATGACTGCTTTGCCACAGTATTTAGCAGTGTATGCAGTGTCTGATTAATCTGGATTAGGACCAGTAGCACATTTAGTGCATCTCAAAGCACCCCTTCGGATGCTGGTATGATCATTTCAATTTGGCATTTTTCAAAATACACTGTATGTTTACAGTAAGTGTTTATGTACCTTTGTACACAAACTCTAACTGTAAACATTGCTTGTAGAGTATGTTAGATTGCAGCAATTTCCTATCTGAGGTTTGTTTGTTTGTTTTTGCAAAATTATTTGGGAAATTGTAGTGGCATAGGTAGTTGTCTCATGCAAATTGTAATGGTAACTCGTTGAGCTGAACTTCTTGTAGATGTTCAAGTTGACTGAATTCATTGTTTATGTGGAAAAGAAATGGAAGTTGATGTTTTTTGTCACTTTGTGTGATACTTTTAAGAACTATGACATCCATACTGCAGCATGTATATATGAAATGTACAGCACCATTATGATATTGCTTTTCCTACTAGTTTTGCATTTTTTTTGCCTTTTTTTGACAGTACAATTGTATTGAACTAATTGAAGCATACAGCTGTAGTCATGATATAGAAAGACAAATCGACAACTTGAACCGCTTTGTACCATCTTATCTTTTTCATTTTTGATGATGGAAATAAATAAGCTATTGAATTGACTTTCATTGTGATCAATGTGTCTATATTTTAGATTTAATATAATGACTTGAATATATCATTATCTTTATTCTTGTCACGATTTTATTTGTGAATCAATATATATTGTAAATAAGTGTGATTCCCTTACATCTGGATGGTAATTACATACACAAAACAAGAGTGAATTTTTCAAGGGCCAACCAGAAAAATATGGCAGCACAATATTTTATGTGTTTGAGAAACCACAATGTTAGAATTCCACTATCAAAGCCTTAGAAAAGCACCCAGAGAATACAGACCTCCACCAAGCAGTACATTTTCACCCTTACTGTGATTTCTACCCATTGTAATAATTACATAGATATGCGTAATATGCTGTATATGACTATTTCCAATGATCAAGAATCCTACAACCACGTAACCCCCCCCCCCTCCAAAAAAAAAAAAGGGGGGGGGGGACTTTGATTCAGGCAGTGATCCAAATTAATACCAAAATATGGCATTTCTTTCTTCTATCATTATAAACTTTATTTCTTAGAATATACAGTGTTATTCGACTCATATCTAGTAATTTCTGTAGTTTAGAATAAAAAAAGCAAGCTTGAACATACATGTACTTTTCAAACCTACGTCGCCAAAAAAAAAGTCACGAGTGACTTCATTCATGGTGACCGTTCTATATGATGAACAGGTGCCGTAATGTACGATGTACGCATGCGCACGGTGTAAATCGTAGACCACAAATCGCACAGTGTGCGGTATACATCGCACCACCTGCGACAGAGTGCAACAGGCTGCGATATCGCACATTGTCGCAGCGCAGCGCAGCGCAGTAAAAATCGCACAGTGTGAGTCCGCCCTAATGAACGCCGTATAACCATACGGTTACTACTACTGTATATTCTAACAACAGTAGCACCTTTCAACTTATAAAGACATTTCTTGGGTATCATTTATATACTTTATTATATCTCTGATTAAGCAGATACCAAAACACTTGCATTTTAGTTACGTCTATGAACCCTTTTCGAAGGAAAATATCGTTATTGTACTTCGTAGCTTAGCAAAGGGAAATAAGATGTAACTGATACTTGCTAAGGGGGGGGGGGGGGGGGGGGGGGAATATGATTTTGTCATTTTTTAGCTCACATGAGCCAAAGGCTCAAGTGAGCTATTGCTATCGCTCTTCGTCCAGCGTCCGTTGTCCGTCGTGCGCCGTGCGTAAACTTTTTTTTTTTTACATTTTCATCTTATTCTTGAGAACCCCATGACCGATTTTCACAAAACTTGGCAAGTAGCATCCCTAGGGGAAAAAAATATCAATTTCTTCAAATGGGCACCATGACCCAGCTGGGGTCCCCGGGGGCCCCGAACCCCCTTAAATTGAGGAATCATTAAAAAGAAAAACTTCTTCTCCAGAACTAGAAGTGATAGAGCTAAGTTAATACTATATGAGTTAGTACATTGGTGACTGTAGTTTCAAATTTGTTCATGGCTGAATCAGGGGTGCCCCCTTTAGGACCCAGGGGAGTGGTGTGTGGAGGGGTCTTAATGGAGCCTAAATTATACATTTTCATCTTCTTCTTGAAAACTCCATGAAGAAATTCACCAAATTTGGCAGGAGCATCCCTAGGGGATAGAATCTTAATTGCATCAAATGGGCACCATGCCCCACCTGGGGGGCCCCAGTAAAGCCCCCGTTCCACTATCACGATTTGGACCCCGATCTGTCCCGATCTAGCAGATCGGGAGAGAGCGGAAAAAGCGTACGGGGATCGGAAGCATCGTAGCAGCAGCGTGTGGAGGTCGGGGTTGGAGCGGGCATTTTTTCAGATCGGAAAGAAATTTTGAACCGGTTCAAAATTTCTTCCCGATCTCCCCGAACAAAATTGACATATTTTTAATCGTACGGCAAGCGGGGAGAGCGTAGTGACAGCGTAAACGCAGAGGGGGGAGCGTAGTGACAGCGTGAACGCAGCGGGATGAGCGTAACAAGGTCTTTCTGAGCGTAGTAACATCGGCACAAGAACGGGAAGTAATTTTAGCTGTAATTTTCGAAGAAAAGATGAAGAAAAAGAAGAGAGGAAAGCAGCAAAGCAGCTACCCAAAAGGCGAAGAAAGAGAGACTGCATGTGATGCTGAAAGAGGAGGAAGAGGACATAGCAGAATGTTGAAGAATATGAAATCATCTACAACTGGAGGAAGACGGACTATAAAAGCAAGGACATCAAGAAAAGGCCTTGGAAAAATCAGAAAGTCTTTGTTTCTACAATGCATTGCTGCAAAAGAACCGTGAGTTGAGGAGCCTCTTCGAGGTCCACAGTATATTTCTTCGGTTCTGCATGCTAATAAGTTGACTGACTGCAGACCGACAGTCGAATCGGGATACATCGGGGCACATCGGGCACTTTTCAGCTCTCTGAACGGGGTAACAGCGTGATAAGATCGTATAGATCGTTCAGAGCGTAGATACAGCGTGCATCGATCGGATATCATCGGCAACATCGCACTGACAGCGTAGCTACATCGTTCTAAAGCGTACCGGCAGCGGCAGAGATCGTAATGTCTCATTCCCGAGCATCGTAGTAAGAGCGTAGCAAGCACTTAGTAGTCGTAACTGCAGCGTACTTAGAGCGTTCTAACATCGTACTGTGTCCAGATCGGCTCAGGTTTTACCCGATCCTTCCCGACCTGAGAAAATTTTCAAATCGTAGCGAGAACGGCATAGTGGAACGGGGGCTTAAGGAATCTTAAAAATTATCTCTAGAACCCGAAGTAATTGAGCTTAGTTACACACTTGGTCAGTACTTTCATTTGATGAGTGTTGCTTGTTCATGGCAAAATCAGGGAGTCCCTCCCCCTCCCCCCCTATCCCTGGAAGTGGGATGGGATGTGTCAAAATGGGAACATAAATTGTACATGTTCGCATTTTTCTTCAAAACCCCATGATGAATATTCACCAAACACGGGAGGTATCATCCTAAGATCTAAATTTGTTCAACAGGGCACCCTGCTCCCCTTGGGCCCATAGGATCAGGCCCAATCCCTCCCTCCCAATATTAAGAAATATTTACAATTCTTCATCTCTAGAACCAGAAGTGATAAAGCATAGCAACGTTAATATGAGGTTGTACGTTGATATAAATTTGTTCATTGTAGATCCAGGGCTGCCCCCCCCCCCCCCCCGAGTCGACCGGGTAATATATGCTTTCCTTGGGGGCTCTAGGGGCCCCAAACCTTCCAAATTAAGGAATGTTCGATAATATTCTTATCTGAAATCAGAAGTGATAGAGCTCAAATTTTTTTTTTTCCAAATTGCAAAATTCAACCTTCTATAAAGTACAATGTACCTGGCAGACATTTTTGTTTGTTTGTTTGTTTGTTTTTTGCCAGAGTGATGGAATATGCAAATGGACACCATGAACAAGCTGTCAAAGCTGCCCCGGCCCAAGTTTCTAATGTTCTCAGGTAAGAGTCTTCAAGAATACATGGAAGGTGAACTTGCCATACTCAGGTGAGCGCGAGACCAGGTTGTCTCTTGTTTTTTTGCTGTTTTCGATTGCCTGGGGCTGAGGGAAATGAGACAATCTACAAAATTATGTCTTTGTCTGTCGTCACGTCCTGAAAGCCATACTCTCTTAATTTCTAGGACTTAAATTTTAAATCTTTCTTACGACTTAAAATATTTTAAGTCTTTAAGACTTATTTTAGGTGGCTTCGATTAAAAGTTGAGTGTCGAAGCTGTTCGCAATCTAAATCTAACAAGGACTTAAACTTTCAGCCAATCAGATGACTTGTAAATGACGTCATGCGCTATCTTGAACCGCCTAAAACCGGAATTGGCGCTGGCCGTCACTTTGCTTCATGCGATGCTAGATAGCGTAGTCATACACACACATTCAGTGCACAAATGTACATTGTACATGTACTATATATAGTATGGTAGGTGTCCAACCTACCGACCGGGTCCATAACGACCGGCCGCGCATTATAATGGCATTGCGCGTACAGAAAGAAAATGTACGCATGGGACTACGCGCAACGGTGTTCGATTCTTCACTGGGCTACGCTACCGAGTAAAATGTGGCGAAAACAACTAAGTATTCCCTCTAAATTACCGAAATTTAGCAAAATCGAGTAAGGTTTAGCGTGTAACTACATATAACTAGGTTCTAGGCCTACCTTTGCTGACTCGTTGTTAGATGTAGAGTATCCTTCCGTAATAAATTTGACGATTTTGACCGCAAAATTGTCACCGCCGCTTGTACGATCGTGCACACACGCTACACATATATCTGACATAAACATTTTGTCGCCCGCTACGACCGTACGAGTTGATGCAGAAACGAGAAATGAATGTGAAACAACAAACCGACTCCTCTAATTTATTTCAATTACGATGAAAAGTTTCCTAATGAAAATCAAGTCAAATTCATCAAACAGTCCTTCAAAAGTAATATCGAAGGATTCAAAATATATTCAAATATTATTGGGGAAAAAATGACGGCTAGAAAAAAACAGCGGCCTGTCGAAAAAACGCATTTAAGTGCCCTTTATACGCATTGTCAGGGTGGTCGGTTGAAATGAGCAGGGCAACTGAGTGCGGAAAAAATGACACCCCACGCGTTCGAAGCCGCCATCTAAGAGCGCGTACCTCAGATCGCATTTTCAGTGCGCGCTTGTGAATCCGGAGTATTTTCTCCACACGTGAGTAAAATTTCAGTCAAATTGTGAGATTTTTCACGTTTCTATTGATAGAAAAACGTTAGGTGTCCGGTATTATGAACACCCAACCATACTTGTACCTACCATCGACCATTTGCAAACAAACGCTATTGACTCGAACAGTTGAGTTGGTCTTGAAGGCAGAAGTCATGCAGGCCGGAGTTTTTTGAGGGCATGATCTGACGGAAGCTTGACCAAGTTGCTTAAAGGTGAGCATATTACTGTATAAGTGCTTAAGAATGTGTTTGATAACTCTTGGACTCAGTAACCAAAGACAAAAGATGTTAAGATATGTGCACTAACCGCCCTACATTTTTGGCGAGTTTAAGCCTTGCCGCTGTATACAGCGCTGTCCATCCCTGAAGCGCCAGTGCTAACGTTAGCTGTTCATGGCTAATGTGTCTATCCAAACATTGTAACAAGTTACATGTAGGCTAACGTTATACTGGTATTGTGGGGGCTCTATTTCGGTGAAACTGCAAGTACAAGTGTAATAATACAGGGACTCTTATAAAGCGCCCATTCTACCCAATGATTTACGATGTTGGTGTCTTGACTGAAAGGTAAAGCTATGGGCATAACACTGAGGCTACTGTACATAGCGTAGGCCTAACTGTCGTCTATTAAACACTGAGTAACAGTAACAAGTTAGTGTCAGTTCACCCCTTCTTACACTCTTGTAAGGTTTAATTTATCAATTTCTACGTAGAAAGGCACAGTTCTAGGCCTTATCATGCCCCACTATGCTGTGATAAAATGTAGGGCATATGCTGTTACATGAGTTTTATTTTTAACGTTGTGTTTAGGCCACCAATAGTACGTAGACCCTATGGGCGCTACAATAGAACTGCGACCAGCCCAAACACGAAGCCCCCTGTGTGATGAGCGCCCCAGGGTTTAGGGCGCCAATGTTGCAATGCCAGTGCAGTGGCGTCAAGCTCTGAACTGTAAAAACTTCTATCGCATGGGCCATATTGGCTGACATCACCAATTTCCATTGACTCCCATATTAAAATAGGGGGTCTACAATTAATAAACAGTTTCTGTTCCATTGCATGACTAGGTCTACTGAGTCTGATGTCACAATAAACAATTACCTTTGGCGTGTGCACTCAACACTCTTACTATCAAGCGTGCATCATGTCACTCATTTTACTGGAATAATCAACTTCAATGCTACTTGCACTCGGCTGCGTACATGTGTATGTAATGTGAATGTGCTACTGATTTGCATTCCATGAAAATACTTCTACTATTATTACTACCACTCAGTAGTAGGCCTGGACACCTAGGCCTTATGGTTGCCATTTCTGCACTGAATTCAAGACTCTTTCTTGAACTAGTAAGTCTGTTAGTGTTATTGTTGAAGGCGTTGTGTGAAACAAATAATGTATGGGATTAACTCGTGCAATGGAACAAGATTTCGCTCCTGGATAAAGGTATTCTACTCCAGTCTTTCTCTTTGTAGCATAATCAATGTGGTGATCTGTGTTTAAGTAGAAGGATCTAGACTTAAAAATTCTACAGATCTACACTTCTGGCTGAGATGTATGCATTAAGCATCACATACATCAGTGAGAGAATGTAGTGAAGTTTTACAATATATGAGGCCTTTTTTTATTTTTTACTTTTAATATTTTTTAAGATAAAGGGAATGCAAATTACCTGTTATTTGTATAATTTGTACTCCAAGGAGTACTCTGTCAGGACTATCCCTTCTTGGTGTTTAGATATATGCAAGACATCCCTGGTATTTCTAAAAATTGATTTTAACGATAACATCTGAAACAAAAATCAGAGATATCGGTCTCATTTTTTCCTCCAGCATGAAATACAACCCTCGAGACCAATAAGAAATAATTAATTACATAAAAATCTAGAAATGTGGCTATGGCGACCGTTTATACCCCCGAAGCATATTTGTTTTCTTCCTTTTTTTTGTCGAGCGTTTCTGTTTTTCATTTTCCACTTCCTGATCACTGATATTTCACAGTTTTTGTGTTTATTTTCACATCAATGCGGACTTTGCCCAGTTGTACCGAGAAAAGTGCTGGAGATGGTGAACAGATGGGGGCCATTTTACGTCAATAGAATCTTGCACTTGCCAAGCGAAACCACCCTTAGTTGCAAGACATCGTAAGAAGATGTGAAGACATGGATGGAGACAGTAAGTCCTTCCGCCAATCCTCATAGATCTTGTGGCATTGATTATAATTACTGGAACAATTTCTGTCCAAAGTGTGAGAGTAAAACTTACTCATTTGTTTATGCTTCATTGCTATTACACCTTTCAGGAAAGTGAATGTGTACGAGTTTGCTCTTCATAGACTGATATTGATAATAAGTCGAAAACTGAATGTTAGGGATTGTCAGAGCTGATACAATACGTCATATCTAATATGTTAAAGAGAATAGGTGAAATACTTAAAGTTGAAAAAAAAATTGTATTGTGTTCCATTCTATAGGAATTTTGTGGAATGTCACTACTTGCAGCGATGCTTCACAGACCCAACATCCCCATGTAGAAGAAAGGGAGAGGACCTCTCATGCTCCCGAGGGATGCCCAGCAGTACCTGGTGCAGAATGACTATGTGCCTGTAAGTACAGTATATGCTTAATGTTTATAGACTTGAAATCAGTTTATGATCAAATCATTGAGCTTCCAATTTTGACAATTATCAATATGCATGTTTCATTGGGCTTTTAAGTACCAGCTCATGTTTAGAGAAGAATATTTGAGCTTCGTATCTTACAAAGCAAGACTCGTGTAGAATCTGCATGTACTCAGTAACAGGTGGAATTTAAAAATCTGAATTTCTCATGCTGTCGTGAGAAATACAAAGTTTTCTTCTCTGATATATCAGTGTTTTTGAAGCGATTCTTCTCAAACAAACTTAAGAACATTCAGCAATGAGTATTGTGTAGGGGTATCTACCGTGTTTTGACAGTTTTCTTTTGAATTCATTAAATTACGGATTAAAAATGCATGCTGACTTCTATTGATTTGTAATTATATGTACATCAAATATCTTATGAGTCTGGAACATGTAAATATCAAGTAGGCCCCACCCCGATGATGGCAAAAAGTAATCTGATTTCTGGGAACTTTTTTCAAGGCTTTGAGGTTTACCAGATGAGACAAAATGTTTTAAAATAATATGTTCCGAAATATATCAGAAATATTTACTTGTACATCACAAACTAAAAGTTATGTGATGAATATGTTATTAGTACATTGTATTTAAGATCAATATGTAAAATTATATCTTAATATTTTTTCCCTCCAGAGTGCCCTCTCACTGAGAACTTAACTTCCCTCTATGTGATGCAAAGTTTATTTGATAATAATTGTAGCCTTTGTCATTTGCTCAAACGATTCAAGTGAAATTTAGTTCGAAATATCAGTAGTGCTATACATGTTTAATCTCTTTTCAGGTAGGAACCAATGTTCATGGCATTGCTGATGCAGAGACTCCAACCCCAGCCCAAAGCATCTTCTGATCTGGAGATTCTCCCATCTGAAAGCCCTAGCAAACGGGAAACGCCAAGTTGATCCGCGCGAAACGTATACATCACGAGCGAGAAGCGCGAAGTTCAGTGATGCTAAAGATGCCACCTTCAGCCAGCCCTGCTTAGTCAGATAAGGGAGTGACTAGACGTACATCCAGTATTTTCTCATCCTGGACAAGACCATACTA
This sequence comes from Diadema antillarum, assembly GCF_040938485.1. Taxonomy (NCBI): domain Eukaryota; kingdom Metazoa; phylum Echinodermata; class Echinoidea; order Diadematoida; family Diadematidae; genus Diadema; species Diadema antillarum. The sequence continues at coordinate 672,709 of NW_027271623.1, forward strand.
AGTCCAGGCTGGAGATGACCGGAAGCAAGAATTTGACAGACTCTTTAAAGCCCACTGTGTCTTCATCGTCAAATATGCTTGGGTGCTTGAAGCATTCTTTGATTTTGTGGCGGCATATTCATGTACTGCTACAATCCCAAGTGAGGGCTTCGTTCTGGGCATTAGCCACGAACTTCAAGAACACGTCAGTGTATGATGCTAGTAAGATTTTTCGACATTGTGCCACAAACCCATGCACACAAGAAGCATATCTGACTTGCCTTGATGTGCAGCAAAGTTTTCTTAATTTTCGGTGAATTCTTAAATCAAAGTAACACAGGTAAAATGCTGCAATGTTTCCTTTGAAGATACTATCATGCATAATGTTTGACTCATGGATATTGAGTTATGTTATGTGTGCCTCACTTTTCCATTTATATTGAGCTACAAATCCATGCACACAAGAAGCATGTCTGTCATGCCCTGGTTGTAGTAAAGTTTCCTTGTAATTTTTTTGTGTGCATTTTTAAATGAAAATAACACAATAAGGAAAGTTAATGCCGCAATGTTTCCTTTAGAGGTGCTATCATGTATGTGTGTGCCTCACTTTTGCAATATTTCAAGTTTTTATACATGTCCAGTTTCAATTTATTTACTGTTCATCTTTGGCTTGTTTTCTGTATATTATGTCTGGTTGATGATGAAAAAAAAAAAGTAATGCCAGATCCGCATTGATTTAAATTGAAAGAAGAAAGTTTAAGTTCCCTGAACACTTTTGTAATTGTTCAACGATTACCTAATTTTCATCACTCCCACATTGTTGTTGAGCCATTGTCCATCACATTTATTGAGCGCTGATTTGTTCCTATTTTCATTATGACGTTGTGGCTAAACACTTTAATATGAAACTCTCTATTTATAAAGAAATAAACTTTGGTTTTCCAGCCAAAATATGTGCTTGAACCCACGAGGAAGGATAGATTCAGCGCAGATGGGCACCTTAAACAAATTTAGAGCATTTGACTTGAAATTTGGCACACATGACCACTATGGTATATAGATATGGAAACAATGTGGTGAGCAATGCGTTGCCATGGTAACAGCTTTTTTTAAACCAAAAAACATACAAAAATATTGTGGATTCAGCTAACTTCCTTTAGTCTTCGAGCATTTAGCTAGAAATTTGGCACAAAAGACCACTGTGGTATGTAGATGTGTAAACGTATTCTTTCGTAAGTGTCGATCAATGTGTTGCCATGGTAACGGCATATTTTGAATGATAATCATACAAAAATATTGTGGATTCAGTTAACTCCCTCACTCTTTGAGTAATCGGCTTGACATTTGGCACATGCAACAACTTTAGCATATAGATGTGCAAACTTAATCTTTCATCAATGGTGAACAATGCGTTGCCATGGTAACAGCATCTTTTCACTAAAATGCATACAAAGATATTGTGGATTCATGTAACAACCTCAGTCTTTGAGCATTTAGCTTGAAATTTGGCACACCTGACCACTATTGTACGTACATGTGCAAACTTAACCTTTCGTCATTGTTGATCATTGTGTTGCCATGGTAACAACATAGTTTGAATGAAAATCATACAAAAATATTTTGGATTCAGGTAACTCCCTCAGTCTTTGAGCATTTGGCTTGAAATTTGGCACATGCAACCATTGTAGTTCAGAAATATGCAAACTTCATATTTCATCATTGTTAAACAATGTGTTGCCATGGTAACGGTGCATTTTCAATGAAAATCATACAAACATTTCGATTCTCCTGTCTCTGTTTAGAGCATTTTGGCTTCAAATTTGGCACATGTTACCTCTACATTACCTAGATGTGCAAAAAATCTTTTGTCAGTGTGGAAAATGTGTTGCCATGGTAACAGTATATTTTGCATGAAAATGATACACTAATGTGAATTCAACTAAACCCCTCACCCTTTTAGCATTTAGCTTGAAATTTGGCACATATGACGGCTATGATATAGGGCCTATAGTTGTGCAAACTTCATTTTTTTCTTAATGTCCAACATTGTGTTGCCATGGTTACACAATTTTTAGTAAAAACCATAGAAATCTTCAGTTTATTTATCTTGCTCACTCATTTTTTGAGCACTTGATTTGAGAGGTGGAACAGTGCATTGCCATGGTAATTTTTTTTCTTTATTAAAAAGTAAGAAAAAATAATCCTGGTTGAGCTAATTCCCTCAGTTGTGGGTGGGGGTATATTAATCACAATGAGTGATAATTCTAGTTAAAAATTCAGATTGCATCACTTCAACATAGTGCTTTGTTACGAGATATGACATCAAAGTAATTAAGAAACTAGTGGTCCATCTCACTTGAACAGTCTCTTGAGATGGTTCCCTGTCATCAGTTGAGATGGATTCTTAAATATCAATAGATTAGGCAGGAATTTGTATATTCTTTTGTCAAACATTTTGTCTACCAAAATGCAGTATGGAAATGTACTTATGTAAATCCATTTCAGACAATCGATATTCAAGGAATTTTAGAAGTAAGTTTAGAATGTTAATTGTTATTTGAGCTTCTTAATGTTTTAAGGTGAATTTACTTCAGAGTTTACATCGATCTTGCTCCCTACTGTTGTATGTAATACAGTTTGGATTCAATTGTAAATTTTCCCTATGGAATAGTGGAAAAATTAGGGAAGTCTGGTAAGAAATAAGGAAATGTAACACGTTTTCAGAAAACATTTCTTGACTAGTCCGTATGAATATGCAAATACATGCAGGTGAAAAGTGTAAAAATATTTTGAAGGAATGACATCATCAATTCCCTCATTTGGACGTTCATAAAGACTGGACAAGATTTATTTTCTGGAAATGTGTGAAATTGAAAAGAGGCATATCTTCCTTATTTCGTAGCTGATTTTCATAGTCTTTACACCATTCTGTGCAGGGAAATTTCTTCTCTTTTCTAATGTGATTACACTAATTTTGGCCTTTACTTCCCTCTTGATTAAATTTATACTATGCATCATTCCAAAAAATCAAATAATTCTTTAAATTGCATGCATGGGACGTACAAAGCGTGTAAATCTAAACGTCAACTTAATGGAGGCTGTATTATTTATTACACGGCATCATTTCTAAAATTTAAGTTATTAGAATTCATATATAATCTTATATTTGTTCATAGTTTCCATCTTACGACTTAACGATGCTCACCAGGGAAAGAAATACATAAAATGAAAGTGAATCGAGTCGTATGGAGTCATCTTGCAAGATTTTAAAAAAAAAGTGAAAAAAAGTAATCTATTTGGCAATGGAGGTTCCAGTCGTCTAGTAACTTGTTTACAGAACACAGTGAAAGAAGCATCAGTAACATGAATGTGAAGATGTGACCATCTGAGACTATTGCAAAATATGCTCTGTTTTCATCATGTGGTATTTCATTTTTTCTGGAGCCTACATGTGTATGACAATCATCTGTATATTTTGTAACTTATCGTTGTTTGTGAAAAATGCATCAGTTTGATTTTGTTAAAATAAATAGACCTTTACATGTGAAGAAAGTGCATCAATTGGCTGTCATTTTCAGTAGTCTGAGTTTAAATCCATGATGGATTTATTTGAAATAAATCCAAGGAAGGCTTAAAATAAGTCTTTCGTCGTTTAATCCAAGCTGGATTTATTCTAAAAACAAGTCTAAGAAAGATTTAAATGTAATCTAATAAGACTTAAAAAATAAATCCTATAGACTTGAAATTTAAGTCGAACATAGACTTAAATTTTTAAATCCTAGCTAAGACTTACTTTTAAGTCCTAAGGTTTTGTCTGTATTTACAGTCCGCGAGGACTTAAAGCAATAAATCCTTAGGACTTAAAAATAAATCCTAGAAATTAAGAGAGTACAAACTGTCAATATTGGACTGTGGCATAGATTTTGAAAAGCAATGCTAGAAACCTGTATACAATTTACAACATGTAATACAAATATTAATAGGTAACTATGATATATGGGTGAGAATTTTGAACGATGTACAATTGCCAATTTTCGTACCTTATGACATTCTTTCCCTTAGAACATGCCAGGATGATCTAAGAAACCAGATTTTTTCATGTCATCTCAAAGATTGGTAAATTTCCTTTCATGAAATATATGGTTTGGTTGACTTTTGCCTGATATTTTTCATTTCACAAGGACTTAAAGCGTAAAAATACGGTAAAAACGCTATTTTCACAATAATTTTTGTTTTTCAAACTAATGATGTGCATCTTTAATGGTACGTGGCATCTAATATCTGACCATGTTCTGGATCTGACATATCATGGGTATGTACCACAAAATTATAAGAACTTTATGAGCACGTATAAAATTACAGAGAACAATTAAAATATCAAAGTCCTAAACAGACGAACGTCCGTGATGCTTTTATTTCTATCGCTGCTGCAAATTCTACTGTGTTGTCCCAACTGTAACGTATATGAAAATTTGGTGTTCCACCTAATGAACATATCCTGCAAAAATTGTACGTCTGCTGGCTGTACATGGGACGTAATATTCTTTTATGCAAAATTATACTCAGTTTTCGTCACGGACGTGCTTCCGCTTTTTTCTAATAAAGATCGTAGCCCATGAAACGTTATTGGCGATATTGTTCTGAGTCGTAATCAACTAAGATCTAGCAACACGATAATATGTTTGTTTTGAGTTTCTGTCCATCTTTTGTCAAATAGGAACCGAAATAATATTTTTAGACGAACCTCCAAGAAAAAAAGAACGTCCGTGATGATTAAAACGTTTTCGAGTGGGACACCATCTTGCTGCTATGGCGAAGGTGCATTTTACCTTAGGCTCTCTAGCCGAGGAGCTGCATGCCATTTTTGGAGCGGACTGAGGTTCGTCCGCAGTTTTTGGACCATGCAATTCACCAAAAACCAAGCATATAATTAATATTTTCTCTGAAAATTCACCTCCTGATCCCCCTCTGAGCAATATATATGTTGTAAGGATGTCAAATTTCTTATAATTTGCATTGACAATACCTTTTCAAATTTTTGAAAGAGTTAGGAAGGCTAGGTACTCTCTGCCGATTAGTTATCCGTCCTGGAACATGACCCTAGTAGTAGAACGAACGTCCGTGATAATTCCAGAGAACGTCCGTGACGTATGCAATCCCTCCGATAGGGATAACTTGTCCCGAAAGTGTCCTGTATTCTTTAAAACTTTTGGCTCCAATAGCGACAAATAAAGTTTTACAAAGTAGAAAATGAGTTTAGAGCAGTAGTTTCAGAATTTTTAAGGCGTTATGTGATCATGATGAACAAACAATTGAAAATTTACTCACAATTTTACGCTTGTTTTCCCTCTAATTATACAAAAAACAGCTAAACACTTAAAACAAAGTTATAGGAAAATGGAATTTTGCGTAATCTATAATTTCTGTGCGTTTAAATTTCTTTCTAATGAGGTTCTGGTGACAATTTGTACTGTTACAGGTTCTGAAAGTTTCGCTCACGGACGTTCTGTCCGAGAAAGGAAATTTCTGACAATTACAAATATATCACTGCACATAAGATTAATGTTAGTTGAAAATATTACCAAATCACCGAGCCGCTCATACCCGAAAGTGAATAGCGTTCAGCACTCAATTTACCTGTAATAACAAACGGAAAACGTTGTTTTCACGGATGTTCGTTGGTTGAATAAGTCAGTGGATTACATAGTAGGAGAAAGAGGATCAGTGCCACTTTTTAGTAACAGGTGCTCTAAGTGTTTATCTTTTGAGTATGGTAGCTGCCGTCTCAAACAGAACACATCCAGTTTTGGTCTCCATAACGGACGTTCGCAGTAATTGTCATGATATTAAATGCCTTAATTCATTCTTATTTTTCTCTTCATGACGATTTTTCTCTCATTCCCTCAATAGCCTGGACATGCTGCGACCAAATAGAAAACAAAAAACAAAACAAAACAAACCAAAACAAATCCGAAAAGTGCTACGCAATCACATTCAGGATAATGACGGAAGAAGTCTGTAATGAGCATGTGTTGAATAAGAAACGGAAAAGTTTCAAAAGGACGTGGAAGCAGTTGAATGAAAATGACTGAGAAACAGAGAAGGGATTGAGCTCCAACACACAGAGAAAAGAATTGCCAGTGCACTCCCGTTATACCAAATTCTTCTGGAGAAGTTTTTGTTTGTTTGTTTATGTTTTTTATTCATCGAAATGCCGTCACAAGCGAACAAAATCATGCAGTATACAATTATTCTCTGATGAAAACACACAAATCCTCCGCTTATCATCACATGATTTTTTTTTATACTCATCAATGAAAAGCAATATTCATTTGTAATTTTTTCCAAGATTTTTTTTTTCATTTTACATTTAAGAGACAGAGAGATCGTCAATTTGTTTGTGCATTTTTGCTTACTTTGAAAACACATGTTAAAAAAAGTAATGATTAAGAATAGGTTTAAGGTTGCACTTTGATACGTTCGCTCTTCCAAAGATTCGTTACTCCGATGTCCAAAGGTTTGTTATTCCAAAATGAAAAACAAAAATTGTAGTTAATTCAGGAGGTTTGTCATTAGAAATGTTCTTCGAAAAATAGATATTAAGGATCATTGTTTTTAGGTCCGTTCTTCTAAAAGTGGAATGGGCCTAATATTCGTTTAGGTGAAAACGGTTATTATGAGGTTTTGAAATTGGAGGATTTTAGTTAACTTGTTTCTCCACATTTGGATAAGCGAACATAATTTTTCATGTTCCAATTAATAAGCCTTTCGGTTAACCTTCGGAGATTCCTATCATTTACCGAATAAAAAAGCTTCATAATTATACGAACTCTATCAATTTTTGTATTGACAAACTGTATGAATAACGAGCCTCCGAAATGACGCGCTACAAAAGGTTTGTTATAACAAACCATATTGTATAATATCGAAGTCACAAACATCCATCCAAGTTATATGGACTTATTATGGGCTTGTTATGACGAAACTTCGCAGTATCGAACCAATTATCACTTCTGACTGATATAATAACACAAATTCTCCTTGATAACAGTGTGTAACACAAGGAGCAAACACAGAGGGATTTCTTCCTAACGTATTCGTTTGCCCTTCCCAGCTAAACTTCGAATTTCTATAACGGAGCACATTTCTGTTGTTTTTCTATATTAATTCTTTGTCATAATTTTAGCTGTGACCATGTTCGTTATATAAAAAGCAAATTTTGCATTGTAGACTTTATAATTACAACAACTTTAGGACCTGAATATTTACTTCATGATAACGAAATTTTGATAAATATATTCGTTCTCAAGGATGGACTATGTCACCGAGATTACACGTACGTTTGTACGTTCATTTACGAGAGATGGAAAAATTGTTTTCTTTGATTCCCCAGTATGAGAAGATAAACAAGCTTATATAATTGAGAATTGGTAATATCTATTCAGGATTTTGCAGAGGAGTTTGTTCTCGACATGAAATTGCAGTTTGTTGTGAGTAGAATGCGTTTCCAATTCAAGAGAGCTGCATTGTTCAATATCTTGTTTGTTCCGAACGTCCGTGAGCTACATGCGAACCTCCGTGGTGAAAACTATGCTATGTTTGTTGGGTTATAGAGACTGCCCAGATGAGATACATCTTAAAAAGGTATATTATTATTTGGGAATGAGGATTAAAGTATGGGATAGCGAAATAAGAGGTGAAAATATTGAGTTTCTGTAAAATGCGCGTAAAGTTACGAAAGTGTTTAGCGGAAGAGCAATATTTCCACAGAAATGACGAATTTAGTTAAATCATCAGTTGTCTACCATTACGAACAAGTTAAGAGTACAAGCTTAATATTCTGCAATCACGTACACATGTCCCTTGAGATATTTCGTTAGGATTTTGAACTGAATCAGATCTTTGGAAACTATGTTAAATGGTATTCAAATGTATGTGCAGTACTATTCCTCACGGACGTTCGCTGCTCTGGACATGGTAAACTTCAGTGGTGAATAAAAACTTGTTCCTCTGGGAAAATCCTAGTATAATTGGGTTCATATTAAAGCTTGAGTTATACTCTTTCAGGTAAGATGAATGATTTGGAGAATTTCCTACTTTTTGAATTTTGCCTTGTTTTGGCTCAATTGTACATCGTTCAAAATTTTGACCCATATATTTCTTTTTTAGATTTGGAAGAGATGCTGGTATATTTTTGTGGGAAGTCTTGCTATATCAAAAGTGTTTATTTCCTTCATATCCCTGATTATTTAGTAGCAGATTTACAGGAAATAATGTTCGGTTTTTTCCCCTCGGGGAAAATAGACTCTCACGGTCTTAACGAAAAGTAGCATCGTAATGACCGCAATAAATAAAATGATAACGGTAGAGACATATGACATGTTTGGGTAATACCACTAGCTTGAAGTGAAAGCTTTTCCTTGCCTGATAGGAGAACGTTTAATGAATGTGTTTATTTGATGCAGTGTATACATGAAATGTTTAAACATCGCTTCAAAATGCAATAGAAATAATTACAGACTCCATTGGGAGAAAATAAATCAAATGGATATCATTAATTACACGACTGAATATAACATACAGTTTCTTTGGCAGTGGAACAATATAATGGCACAGAATTGTCCAATAGTCACAGCAGGATTTTGGCAATAGCATAAACAAATTAAACGCGTCAATAGATTTAAGAAATTCTTTACATTTAGTAAATATACATGTAGGAACGATGATGTTGATGAAGCCCTGTCATAGTATGTCTTTATTTCTGCTTTCCAAACTCTGTATATTACAGTTTATTGACAGCATTACAGAAACCACAAGATATCAAACGCAACCAGATCGAATTACAGCATGCATTAATTCTTGTGAGTTAATTAAAAAATCACCTGACAGTTCGTTCAATTCGTTTCAAGACATGGTTATTGAGATATGGTTAACATTATACGTGTGAGAACAGTTTCACTTGCTTACCAAGCAGACGATACGTTCTGGGTTAATTTGCTGATTGTACTGTCTGGCTCCAACGTGCATTCAGGTGAAGGTGATCACCATCAATTTTGTGTAAAGCCTTTAGAGTGATGCGAATGGAAATTCGAAAGATTTAGGTAATACGCGTAAGACCCAAAAGTGAAGTCGAATAAACGTCACCAAATGAAATACTCATTATCGTGCAATGACAAACTGTTCGAGCAATAAGCTTGAAAAGGGGCGTAAACCGCGAGACCAAAGGTTCTTTAGAGCAAATATTTGCCAAGTATGTTTGAAAAACGCTTAACTGAACATGATTGAAATGATTTTGTCTGTATGCACGTAATGCATTCTTCAAACGAACCACGATATAACTGCTTTCAATGTACATGGGTTTATTTCACTCAAGTAAAGGTACTACGTTCCTGACTTTCTTTTCATCCCCTTTCAAAGTTCAAGTTTTTCACATCTTAATCATGCTTTATAAAACATGACCTATGAAATACGCCAGTTCCCAAAAATGAAAATAAGATAATTTTACACATTGTTCATTCGTTCGTATTCTACTTCTCAAAGCAAATCAAAATGATTTTTCCCCCTTCCACAGGGTTCCTTTATTAAATAGTATCATACACACAAATATATACAAAAAGAGATATGTATGTACATGCAGATTTAACACATGATATTCTTGGCCATTCTAAATACAATAAGAACAGCAAACAGTTACAAAAATCAATTATAAATTGCAAATTCTTTTCAAAGTGTCAGAAAATTACCTGACCAATCATTTCATAAGAAAACACAATCAGAAACATTTAGTAAAATGTAACCACTTTTTCATAAATGTATTTTCTTTCAGATTTGTTTTACATACTTTTCCATATCATAATAACTTTTTATCGCTGACATGATTTGTTCAAAAACTGGCAAACAATTTCTGCATTTAGCTGTAAAAATTTCTTTCCTTACTATAATCATAATACAATTGAGGGCACTGTTATTACGTCCATAAAAACCAAATAATTTATTTTGATTTGTAAGCTTAATATGAATAGCATTACGTGACGGCCAAAGCTCAAGTTTTGACCATATTTCGTTTGAATATATACAAGAACAAAATATATGCATAATTGTTTCTTCGCTGTTATTACAAAAAGTACATAGGTTATCTGTTACTAATTTAAATCTCAATAAAGCGTCTTTCATATAAAGAATTCTATTTAGCATCTTGAACTGAAACCATGTCATGTTTATATCGACAGTTGAATAAAAGGGAATTTGGTAATAAAAACTCCAAATGATATTGTCAAGATCAAACTTCTGTTTCCATTTTATAAGACTTTTACATTCCATTATCTTATGTTTCAAGAAAGCCTGGTAGATATGTGCACAACCTTTTTTCACTTTCAGTATTAAAAACAATGTTTCAGGGATAATACATGTAGGTTCCATAATCTTAGGTATGACATTTTTATTATAACCAAATCGAATAGCATTACACAAACCATAATATTGAAGAAAGTTTACTTGTACATTGTATTTACGTTGAAAATCAAAATACTAAAGAAAGCAATTTTCCATCTGTTTCTAGAACATCGTTAACAAAACGTACCCCCTAAGCACACCATGACTTAAAATAAATTACATTATTATTAACTTGTATTCTAGGATTGTTCCAGAGGGGTTGACATGCGATGTTATCTACAATGGACTGAGTTAGATCTGAAAAGGCTAATAATACCTCTTTCCAAAATGGGTTGCGCATTGAAATGGCTAATTCTTTGTAATGTTCAGCCCCCATGAATAAGTGGAGAGATGTGTATGATGGAGGCAAGAATGATTGGAAGATATGTAAAGTGAGATTTTCGTTACTTGGATAACAAAAGATTTTCGTTACTTGGGTAACAAAAAATCAAAATAAATTACGCGGTTTTAAAAAATATCTAGCAAAACATAACAAAATATTAGACGAGCAAAACGAAAGTGAACTTCTTACATTTGAATGTTAACTAGAAAAAGAAAATAAATTGCTTTCAACATGTTAAAATAGATAATTTTTATGTAGTAACATTCGTGCTTTGGCCTTCCTTGGCGATGGAGTGACGTGTTTTACAATGTGCAGACGGCTTTACATTCTTCACTGCTCCTTTCTTTTCTTCTTCTTCTTCTTCTCCTCCTCCTTCTGTTTAAGTCTGAGTCCTTCAATAAAGTGATGATTCATGCAGACTGGAAGAAAAAGATTCCTGAAGATTCTTCTGTCCTCTGTTTTTGCACTTCGTTGTTTAGTAATGTCAAATGTATTCTCCTCCTGGTAAGATATCGCGTCTTTTGTGAATATATTCATCTGCTTTACCCTCTCCTGTTTTTTTTAAGATTATGGGCAATGTATATGCCGTATGTGTGTATATATGATACAATTTCCATTGCTGTGATTTTTTTCACCATTCTTTTGTTGAGTACACACGGCTCATCGAATAGTGTCCGAAAGTTGTACGTTGTTAGATTTGCCTGAATTATTTTCGATACTTCAAAGTAATTATTGTTTATAATTATGATACATACTTATTTATCACATTATTTAGTGCTCTATGTATTACAGACCTCCCTTTTAATGGACCGCTTCTTTTTCTTACTTTTTCTCCTTCAAAGCGTGCATAGATTTTCTTAGATATTCTAACAACTAAATTGTATCATATATTGGTACATGCTCCGCGATTCACATATCATGTATCTTTATGTATTTTTTTCTTTGATTGAAATTAATCAAAAACTGTTATTGCTTTAAGCATGCTTTATGTCATTGTGTAATTCTTTGATGGATGTGAAAATAAAGTGAATTAAGTTGAATTGAATTGAACTGAATTTAAGTGCAGTCTATACATGTACTATAGCAAAATCATTCTGAAAAGTGATTGCATGTATGTAAATACAGAGAAGGGAAGAAATTCCGATGTGGGACAATGTCTTAAACACAGTGGTGAACCAAATCATGAAGCTTCCTCTTTTCACAAAAAGAACACACACACACACACACACACGCATGCACACGCATGCACACATACGCACACGCATACGTGAGAGCACACAAATGTGAATTCATGTACAATCCGTCACACATGTTTGATTTTAAAGGGGAAATCCAGTCCAAATATAAGTTAGTCTTATAAGAAAGAGTAAAATATTATGAGTACAATTTTGATTGAAATCGAATGAAAAATATGGAAGTTACGACATCTTTAAGTTTTGCTAATTTCTGCAACCAGTTCTTGTACAATGGATATGAATATGCAAATGAGTGAGCTAGCCTTGTCATACCCTCACAATTTTCCATCGATTGTGTATAACAATGACGAAAATTTAATGTTTCTGTCATTGAAGTGTGAAATATAAAGTTATTCCTGGTTGAATAACTTCAGAATAGTGATCAGTTAGATATAAGAGGGTTTGAGAAATGGGCATAATTGCGTTTGAATGAAATACTGGAAACTTCAAAGTTTTATGTACAAACTACATGGTATAAGTTTTGAGGGAATGGCATGCTCACTTTCACATTTGCGTAATCAAATTGATTGCTCATAAACTGTTTGTCCCCAAAATAGCGAAACTTTAAAATTCCATAACTTTTTCAAGCTGTAAATTCTTGAAAGTTGTGCGTAAATTCACGTAGTGATAGACAAAGAGCTCAACTGCACGCGATGGCATTGCGCACCTTTTGCCCTACTCTTTTTTACCCTACTCCCTGCATACTCCCTGCACATGCGTAAATACGTCAAATATAAAAGTCCTTTATAACGCTGTCTCATTAAAACATCAAAGTCTGCATTGAAGAGAATTAAAAATATCTTCAATGACATCTTCAGAATGTCTATCACTGTGAATAAACGGAAAGATGCACTCATCATTGTTTTTATGGCTCATCTTGTGCTTTCTTTTAGATTAGACAAATAAGAGCAATATCAGTTCTTTTTCTTTTTTTTATTGTCCATCAAGTAACAATTGAACGATATATCCTTATTCATCAAAACAGATTGTTCAAGCGTCTATAGTACCTACAGGATGAGCTTTCACTTTCGAACACGGGCCTCACCATAATGAAGTTTGACTGGTTCTCCCCTCATACTAATGGTGAATGTAGAATCTTTAATTTTGGATGATTCAACATTGTTGTAGTACTGTACCTTGTAATCGTGAAAAACGATGAGTCTATTCCTGTTACGTAATACATCAATGTGAAGAAACAAATGCACTTTCATAATACGTTTCAAAGCTCACTTTACAAAACAAAACAGACATGTAAACATGTTATGGCCACAATATGAAAGTGACCGTTTTTGTGTTACTTGTCGTCACTCTTATACATCTGTTGTCTATCCTGCATTTCCAGAGTTTGCGCTATTTTGTCCCACCATGTGAGTAAGAACACTGGATACTAAAATGCAACATACATCACGTTTGAGGTTGTCATGTGTGGAATGTTATCTATTAATTGTAATACCATTACAGCATGCAGCAATCCTTTATTAATCTTCCTCTCTCTTTTTCTTTTTTTTTTCTGTTTAAAATCTCATTGCCATTGCCATTACAAGTATTCTATCAGAATTTTACTTTTGGGAAACAAATTGCGATTTTCTGTTGGTTTTCTAATGTTATATTAGAAATAATAAACTGTTGACAAAATGCAGGCAGCGATTGCATACAAGTACAACACATTTCAAATACTTTTTTTTTTCATTTCAAATACATGCAGTGCTGCTGATATTCTGATATTCTGTTTGACATCAAGTACTGCATATCAGTTCTCATTTTTATGAAAATGGTCGTAATGAAAGTAGGTTACGTTGCTTGCCTACGTTATCATCTACCTCCAGTTCAGAAGCGGGATCATTTCGTGCGACACATTTAAAAAAAGCGTACAGAAATATATTACAATAACAACAACGTGTAACGTCTTACGTTTGGATAAAATAAACCCATATCAAATTTGTCCTACATTGATCACAAATGTCAAGTGGTCTGCTCAGATTTATTTTTCATATCCTTAATTTAGTCTAACTGTGAAATTGTATTCTTTGCAAAATATCACCTAAGAGTGCTAAGGGCTTAGCAGTTGAACCTCTTAATAAGAGCTAGGGGTTTTACATCACACTAAAATATACATATTAATTTCATTTGCAGATTAGTTGGAAAGTTTTGAGGTTAAGACATCGCCCCATATTGTGACCGCCAATGCTTATGCGTGAAAATTATCGGATTATTTGCCACCATGTATTTCATCTACAATCAAAGTGTTGTCAGGGTATTATACCATTGCATGTGCCTCCAGTGCTTGAAGGAGTTCAAGGAGATGTAGGAGCACTGTGGTATCAGTGCATTTCCTATTCACTGTTTGGGGAGTTAACATACCGATGAATTCTGTGAAAATAAAATTTTCACAGATTTTCACAAATTAGATTACATCGCCATAAAGGAATAGAATCGCAATGAATTGCTATGCAGTTTGCTATGAAGCAGATGCACCAATGAATTACAGAATAGAATATTTCTGCGTTTTGATCGTCTCCTTATACATTATTCCATTAACAGACCGAATCGTTAAAATGAATAAGTGCGGCCTGCTCTAGTTTAATGTACCAGCAATGCTAGGATTTATTCTCATTCAGATATCACATTCATATAGACCTTGATATGTTGTGATGGGCTGCACTTTGTCCATGTTTACATATCGATCATCTTTGCCGATTTTACCTTCATATGCTTCAAGAACAAGATACCCACTTTCATCCACCTCAGGCTCTTGTCTTCGCTTGCTAGAATATATCGAAACAGAATACTGAGAATCTTTCAGGCCTGTCGCAAGGTGATGGTCATATTTATCACTTCTCCCAATAGTACAGTACTCGTCACGGTGGCCATGTTGTGGTTCTCTAATGGGTGCAGAATGGTCCGAAGTTGAAAGAATATCTTCGTAAATTGAGCCTTGAACGTTTCCACATCTGACAGCGTTACTCGCCGTTGTGGTGTGGATGGAAAGAGATTGGACACTATTTTCGTCACAAACATTTGCTGTCATAACGCTCCATGGAGGTCTGCTATTAGTAGCACCGAGTAGACTTACGTTGGAAATCAGGTAACCGTTTTCATCAACGTCTCTTTCAGTTTCTGAGGTGTCCATAGATTGCAGAAACTTGCCGTTTGCTTTCTTTTTCTTCACAGTTCCTGACATGTCCATGTAATGCTCTATCTTGGTATTGGCTGTTGCGTCTTGACACTGCACAATGCCTTCACCAGCTGGGTATGAGAGGTCATGGAGAGGCCTAAAAATAAATTTCACCGGACTCGGGTTACCTAGATCGTTCATCATTCCCTCTTGGAGAGAGTGATCCTGTTAAGAAGATGATAAGTAAAGATGACACGAGGATGCATCAGTTTACTGGCATTAATCTATTTTAGAAATATACATGAGTTGAAAAATGTTTCCATAGTATAATTATTGTTGACATTTCAATCACCTTCCTGTAGTATTAGATATAGCGTCACTTGACTAACATCTTTGTAACGTCGAATCTTTAATACGAAAGAGAAAGTATTTCTATCACAGTTAAAACATAGGAAATATTCTATTGTTGATGTGAACGAAAAGAAATTATGGGCAACAAAAAAAAATTCTTAACTCATTATATCATAATTTTTATTATTCTTTGAATTTCATAGAAATATGAATTTGTAAACGATAACGAGTTTTGATAATCATTTCTTGTTTCTTTTTTTCTTATAAAGTGCAGCATAGTCAGCAGCTCCGGAAGGTGAAAATAGCTCCGCTAGTTGCTCCACTAAATAAAACGATAGGTTACTCGTACTTGCAATGTAAATAAAATTCCTGTCGTATCAAAACGTTGTACTTGAGGTCTGTATCTGGTATATCTCCCCGTGAACTTTACGTAGAGATCAATATGATCAATATGATTTTTTTTTTTTCAATTGCTGTTGAGGTATCCTCGCATCGATTAATCTGACGTCTTCGCAGTTTGTGATATTGCCCTGTTTTGGCTTTTGACAATTTGCTATAGGAAATCAAACTCTTAACGTGACAGCACATGTAAGGTAGCTTTGTTTTTTAACGGATAAATATGCAGAAATATAGAGGAATATTGACATTTCTTAAGTTTTCGCCAAATTTTGCTGTAGTTACCCTTTTCTACTTTACTGCACAGGGAGAACACTTCATTTTAATCTTGATTCAAGAGATATTCGCCTTTTTACCGTTTTACAAAGCCAAATATATTCCACAATATAATTATGGAAGCAGGAATTAAAATATTTTCACGAGTGTGATTCGAAAGTGACTAAACTGTAGATCTGAAATAAATAATCTATTTTGATTACCTCTTCAGGATTCTGGTAGATGTGATAAACGCCTTCCTGGTGAGCTGTGGCGTCTCCACTTTGGATTCTCGGATGATCCGGCAAACGGCGATGCGCTATACAGGCGTCGGTATTGATTGGGTGCAACGTGTGATTAGCCGATCTATTTGAGTCTTCTGGGCCTCCACGCTTTCTAGTGAGTAAAAGGGAGATATAATGCAAAAAAAATAGCCGTTCTACTCAGATTTTGTCAAATGTAAACGTCGTATATCGAAACACTGATAAAAATTCAAAGAGCTTTGATATATAATTTTTGAGATTTTTTTATAGATATTATATCTTCAGCAGAATCCTCATAAAATATTGCGAACTTACAAAGTATATGAAATGATTTCTATTCATTTTAGGCCTGAAATGTCTGCTTTTCTATTTTGCAATACATCGTAGTAGACATCTTATCTTACTGTTGTTTTTGCATATTCATAGATCATATTCATCTGTTATATTATATTGTAACAATCGTACTACATAACACATTGTATTTTGTACAAGCATGTTTGAATTCATACATAGTATATACATACTATATCTATAATCATATCTATAGATATAAACATATAAATATTAAAATTTCTGCACACACCAACCTTTTCCAGTAAAGATTACACCAAGTTACGGAGAGAGTGACAAGCATTATGACAACAACACAGCTAGGGGTTCCGATGGACAGTGCAAGGACTTTCGTCTCCAGGCCCCCAGAAACCGAAGCATAAGGTATCAAATCGGTCCCTTTTCATCAAATGAATAGCAATTACGTTTTAAATTGTGGAGAGTTAAATGAATTCATGAATTTGATAATCGTTTGTTTGTTTCTGTCGGTAAACTTTTTTATGACATAACATTTCATGTCCGCAAAATTATTTGTAGAATGGCATGGTACATTACTGAGAATTTCTAGTATAATAATGAACATATTCCAATAAGACACTAAAGTTTAACTTGTTTTTAACATGCGTAACCATGGTAACTTTAGTTCGTTAAAACCATATCAGAGAAAAGATAAAGCAAGAGGCCAATAATCATGACAATCGATGCGATTTTGAGGGGATAAGTAATAAGGAGTCAAACGGGACCTGAAATTTCGATCCTAGCAAAATCTCGTCAGAGGTAAAAATGTTTTACTCCATTAGCTCACCACTAAGGATAGGGAGTTTTCAGCAGCTTCTTTTGTGCTACATTGAGACAAATGATAGGGAAAAAATATTGATGTAGAGGGGCAAAGATGTGCCATGACATACTTTTTTAATCAATTTCCACCCTCTACAAATGTATTTGTCAAAGCGAAACTGCTGATTTACATTTTAAAGAAAAATATGGGAAAAGGAGAACCACTGAGAGGTAAACACGTCATATACTCCTTTCTGGGAAGCGATAATACCACAAGCTTTATCCTTGATTGCCGGCAGTGACAAAATGAGCTTGGAACAAATACGCAGACTCCGAAATTCTGACATCAATATGTTAAAAAGTCCAAGTCATGTCGAATAAAACAAAGAAATTGTCAATGTAATCGATCAAAATGTTATAATTGCACTTTATTTACCCCTCTCCCAGAGTGATCCATGTCAATGTCGGCGTATGTTTTTAAGAAGTTATCTGGTAAATCTATGAGTATATTATATATATATATATATATATATATATATAGTTGAAATTGAATACACATATCATGGAGAGAGAGATAGGAAAAGAAAGAAACAGAGACAGAGAGAAAAAGAGCGCGCCATTGTTTGTTGCACATGTACATGGCCTTTCATTTACATTCTGTTGATGTTCATCCATTTTCATACTTACCAATGACTGACCATAGTTAAACCTCTGCATAAAGCAGATATTTTCCAATGCTTATTTTATCCACTGCATCAAACAGCATTTTTAGGCAACTTTACTTTTTTGAACTTAAATTAAAAAAATATATATATAACCCAGTAAAAACAAAGTAAATAATATCTGACATTAGATGCTATCATCTAAAATTTATGAGATTTACCACCAATATGCTAATGCAAATAATCACGACTCTCTTTACCCTGTCCATCATCTAAAGTGCTCATGGGCATTCGAAGAAGAATTTGGATCTGATTGTTATTGAAGGGCGAAGTTTTGTTGTTGTTTTTTTATTATGATCTGCAGGATTTTTGGTCAAAACTCTATAAGCGCATCTCCACCTTTACCGTCGCGTACCTGGGCAAACTTAGAGTGAAAACATGGTTCTTGTAAGAGTTTGAGAACCCGTCTTGCACTATTTCATATTTGCTTGCGATATATAAAAAGAGTCTACCAAGAAACTTACCTGGATGACGCGATTTGCCGGGAAGATGATTAGTTTCGGAGTACACTGTATTTTGAGATCAAAAATAAAAGTAGGTATACCGACTTTTATTCCAGAAGGATCCAGGTTAACTCGGTCTCAGGGACAATTCAGCCCTATTTCAGATAATACGCAGTTCGTGATCGCCATATTCTATATATAGGAGCAGTGGCGTATCTAGGGAAACGGGGCAAGCGCGAAAATTGCGCCCCAATAATTTCTGAAAAAAGTGTTCAACCCAAACCCCATCCCGGTAGGGACTTTAAACAAAGTCCACATGATATGCTTTTCAAGCACTTAAAAGAGGTCTTTTGATTGTGATTGAAATGTTATGAATTTTGATAAATCTTGGCGAGCGAGCGTAGCGAAAATTTTGGTATTTCAGCTTACAAAACATGGAATTCTTGTTATTTTTTGCTTATCAAATCTTACAATTCTAATCAGGATACAGTGATGGCCTTATAGATAACGATTTATACCAACAAAGTGAGGACTTGAAAAAATACTCTAATTTAGTACGAGCGAGTGAGCCAAAAATTGTATATTTCCGCGCCATCATTACGTTTTGTTCTTATCTTGTTAGATTTTTTTGTGCCCCCCCCCCGTATGTTCGGAACCGTTGGCGCCTTCTTCGTTACCCACCGAATATCTTGTTATTACCTAGGCATACGTGTAGATTTTGGAGCAAAATTTGACAATTTTGCGGGCGAACCAGAATTATGTTTTGCCTTTAAGAACTTAGGGAATCTCCTAAATGATCTTCCCTTCTCAAAGGGGGCATGCAATGAAAAGATGAAATGATTTTAGTACATATTACACGTTAAACCACAGGACCGTAATATCTCAAGCAGTGTACTACATATTGGCTGTCGACTGGACAATCAACACTTCGAGACTGACCAAAAGATTTTCTCCGCTTGTCTAAGACAGGAAAGCCATTAGTAAATGATTGAGAGAGAAAGAGAGAGGGAGAGAGAGAGAGGGAGAGAGAGAGAGAGAGAGGGGGGGGGAGGAAAACAGTGTGTTGTACAAAGGGAATGGGGGAAACTAGTTTAAAAAAATGAAAAGCTGATTCCCTTTACACGATGCTCAAATTCCAAATATCTCGTGCAATGACGTGAATCTCGTTTATTCATCAAAGTAGAGGACAGGGGAATTTGGGTGGTAAGTAACCTTTAAAGGGAAGCAGTCCTGAGATTTTCACTGTACTGATAATTAAGAAGAGTAAAAAATATAAACGTTCACCAATTTGTACGCTTGGACATCAAAAATTGTCTCCGTACGCGATTTTTGAAAAATGATTCCTGCAAGCGATCGTGTAAGAGCCGGCAAAAAGATGCTACGTAGTGCATGCCCTACTCACCAAGTTGACAGCCGTGCCTCTAAAAAACAATTTAAGTGTTCAAATGATTAGTTGCAATTTTATCATATAATGTGAAAGTTTGTGGTTTTATAATTTCAAACAAAATATTTCAAGCTTAGATACATATAATTCACGAAAAATTTATATTGTTAACATAAATTTATATGTATTTTTAAACCAAATATACCATGAACTTGACATCAAATAGGCACGGTCCTTTTCTAGCTTCCGTCCGTGTTGCATACTTCTTAGCGTAGAAACCACTCTCGCGCGCAAATCCTTACCATACCAATGTATACACAGTACACTCGACTCCGTCCAGTCGATTTTGGCATTCAAACCGAAGATAACCTGTGCATGAGAGAGTCGAATTCTTCAAAGAAAATATTGTTTGTATGTCAATATTTCTGTAAGTAGTCAGATAATCGCCTTTCCTCGAAAAAAAACATGACGTGAGCCGGGAAGGGTAAACACAGGGGGTCGGCCAGTCGGCACTGGCAGCAGCTAGCTCAGTGGCACTGTACTGCAGTCCAACCCCGGCTGCAGGCCCACGGTAAATTAAACATAGCTAGCCACTTTCCTTACCTCTCTACGCTTTTTTCCCTCGGTTCTCTTCGAAGTCGATGCTCGAGGTGTTTCTGTTTTATAACTCATGTGTGCAAATGGTCGGAATTGCATCTGGTTTCAGGAGTTTTCTCGGTTTATAACCGAGGGCCACAGCCTGCCGGTCCACGTAAAAACATCGCTTCTCAAATTGTCCACGCACAGGTAGGTCACAACACGATTTCGAGATTTTGTAGGCCCTAAGTTTCTTATGTTCGGCATCATTGTACCGATATTTCCCAGCCATACAGCTCACCTTTCACGATACTTTTGTGGGTCTGGGACGGAAAAAAGGATTTTCCTGGGAAATTTTCTGCACGATTCGAGCAAAACTACTGATGTAAGATAGCCTGACCAGACGACGCTGAATGCGGTCGCCCCTATAGTGTACTAGCAGCAGGCCTGTGTAGAATCGTATGTACACTCTGTACGTACTATAGAACATGCATGAGCGGCGACAGGGCTGCAGCTGCGCTTGAGACTGGAAAAGTGCGAAGGGCAAACCGCGTACGAGGTGCGTACGCGTATCTACCGTAGATCTATCATCTAGTTGTACCGTCCACACGTGCGAATATAATACACAATACATACACACACACACAAACACACACACACACACACACACACACAACGTAGAAACAATGTCAAATACGAGTCGGAGTAGCCACCGACGTCTTCATGCATCCGGGTAAACTAGGGAGCGTACGGATAACGAGCAGAACACGGCTGGGAAGAGTTGTGCATCGATGACGCATGACTCTCCGCCAAGACTTGCTCATTAGCATATTCACCATGCAGAGTCACACTTTTTCAACCAAAATGTACGAGCTTATTTGGTGATTTGAAAGTTTGTTTTTGGTGAAAGTAGTTCATTGGAGGTACCAACAACATAATATTTTTTTTTTTAATTTCGTGAGGACTGTGTCCCTTTAATCACCAGTACCACCCACCCCCCCCCCCCCATGTCTGCTAGACTGTAGTCTGGCTTCCAGACCCTCTGGTTTAATTTACCATTTGCAGATGAAACAAAAAACCAGCATTAGTGTTTTAAGATAGTTCTAGAATGAATGTTAGGGATAGAAACAACCACTGTATAAATTTGAATCCGTGTAATCGATGTTAAGTATTGTTAATTTGAAAATTTTATATGGTAGGGTCTTTTGTGATACAACAGATCTACACAGATGCATCAAATTGATATCTTGAACATTTTTTAAAATCACTGTTCCCAAAGGTAAACTGGACCTTTACGGTGGTTTTGTGCTGCAGAGGCGCCTAAATAAAAGGCGGCGACTTCGCCGTCGTGGAGTCCAGTTCGCAAAGGGTCTGGAAACCAGACTAGCTATGCTCCATTTGCGACACAAATCAAAAACAAAAATACACCTTTATCATCATACTTTATAATCATGCAAACCTTTTCTGACATATTACGTGTCTACCCTCATCCTGCTTATCGGATGTTAACTGAACACTTTGTGTAAGCGACAGCACACTACATTTTTGGTTAACAATTATTCTTGTTTGTTAATCAAATACCTCTAACAAGCGATACTCACCTGTAGTGCCGTCTGTATCTTGCGTAGTTGTTTTGTTTCCGACATCTTGAAACTCATTACCTTGAGTAAAAGTAATACGTAAACAATGGAACGCGATCGTGTAATAAAGACTCGTAAAAAATTTAGCAATGTTCGGAAAACAAAGTTCTCTATACCGTATCACAAGGGTCAAGCCCTTTTTTTTTAAACGAAAAGGTTGTCCGGCAGGGATTCTGAAAGTCCATTAAACTGGACAATGCACATTCATATCAGCTAAGATATTTTCACGAATTGATATAATCTTAATGAATGAGAATACAAGTGTTTCTTCTGCAGTCTGAATTTTCGCGCAGGATCTTCCAAGCATGTTTGCTTTGATTTGATGTTATTGTTCTTTATCTCAAACACAAATATTATGATACCATCGATAAAACATTAGACAAGACATGACGTCGTAATTGAAAGAAAAGACAATTTTACAAACATTACATTTAGGGTACCTATAGGTGTGTGGAAACTATTAGAGGTCACCAATAAATATATATATATTTTTTTTTTCCCAGGTAAAGGACGCGGAATGAAATATTATTCCACAAATACTGAGTAACCTTCAATTTTCTTTTCTTTGAGAAAAAGATGTCTTGGGTTAGAATTCGTTTGAGTACATGTAGTCAATAATTTTTATCATCCCTAATACACTGAATAATCGGTGCTTATTTACGCCGATAAAGGGCAAGTAAATATTATATGGAATTCAGGCCACCCAAGAATTTTCATCGCAAAGGATTATTGCCACATCTACTTCAGGTGAGCTGATGAACACAACACAACACAACACAACACAACTCAACACTATTACTCAATGTAATACCAATAGTTTATTTTTCAATTTTATTTGTACCGGCAGAGGTTATCACGCATATTTACTTCGAAAAAGATGTAAGAGCAAATAACGACAATATCGTTTCATTTTTTTGTGCATTTAGAACATTTGCACCTGTATAGTCCCATTGTTTTATGCATATAAAACAATGGGACTATATATTGTGTGTGTGTGTTTAAGAAAACAAAGGTGATGAATCAGAAAAAATGTTTGCTGACGTTTTCAAACGAATTCTAACCCAAGACATTCTGATTGCGAGGCAGACGTTATATCCACCAGACCACCGAGCATTCGCCCGATATCCAGTGACGTGGTTCTGATCCCTTATGGAAGTAGGCGTGTTGGCTATACGTACTGAATAGCTGAAAGAAACATATGAACAATCGGTTTGACTTTAAGAAAAATAAAGCTCACCAATGAATACAGCATGCTTTACTAAATTGACGTCGTACAATTACATTTTACTCGACACAAAGCTTTCAATTTACACGATCATTAGTTTGAAAGGGTGAAGAGAGATAACGGTCAATTTCTCATGCTCCATTCTATAAGCAAAAATGGATTTTACTGCTTGATTTTCTTTTTTACCCTTGCCATATTAATTTATAGGAAATTGTTTTTGATGAAGTTGTCATATATTTCCAAATGGATTTGTGACCTTACAGCACAAAACCTAAAGTCGAACATAGATCCAACAAACGATTCTTGGGAAATTCCATGTTTTGAAAGGAGAGATGTACACCATTATAATGATAATTCATCAAAACTTGATATTACTCTCCAACTGAACAGCTTGTAGATATACAACACGGTGGAAAGCAGAGTTCAAATTAAGGATTGTATCACTCGCACTTATTCAATTCTTAATTAAGGATTGTATGACTCCCATTTATTAAATTCTTATTTTTTGTTGAATATAAAAAATGTGATTGTGATGACATTATTAGAATTAGCGTACAGAATTGATGCAAACAGTCATTAAACATTTCTCTTCGTAATTTCTGAAATATGTCATGTGATGCTGATTATTTTCGTAAGGTTTCGGCTCAAATCGCACATTGTTAACATGTTTTATCAATGGAAACCGAAAAGACTTGTCTGAAATGCAATTTCTAAATTAAGAAAGAAGTTCTTCTCATTTCATTATAATGTGCCCAGGCTTGAGATCAAAATAAGGATTTCCTTTTTAATTAAGGAGAGCATTCTTGATATTTCATACGCTTGTTTTTTTGGCATATCGGAAAATCGATTACTGTACTCTTTGACGGCTATTGTAATGCACCTTAATATCTGTAAGGCAGACTTACCCTTTGTTTTATTTTCGACTGCCCGGCAAGACGGGACTGACGCGTTCCAAACCGGGAAGTAAGTCGACCATCCAGGTAATCCCACACACTGCAGTGTTGGGTTGCCGATGAGGGTGAAACCATGGCCACAGGTCAGATTCATCTCAGACCCAAAGCTCGTTATATTGGAGTCCCAATAACCGTTAGCCACAGGGCCGGGATGATCACACAGCCCGAGGGAATCTATCAATAGCAGGAAAAGAGAGAAGGCAACCAAAGGAAAGGACTGATTATAGTGAAAAAAAAATAGACCAGAACATACTTAGTCATGGTCAAACAATTTACTCCTGCTACGTAGTTAATGGATCTGAGTGTCTGTGTTTAAACGCACACGCGCCAAACACGGGGTTTTAAACTACATTTTTATGTCTTTGATAATGAAATATATATATATATATATATATATATCTATATATATATATATATATATATATGTGAAGAGATTGTTCGCAAAAAACCGATAAGTCCATATTTGCCAAATGGAGATATTTGTTATTAAAGATCAAGAAAAATAAAGAGAATAATAAGAAATTTTTTGCTTCTTTTGACCATAACTTCAAAAATGTGCCTTTATATGTAGTGACCAATATATCATTTAAAAGGAATTATTTTGTACTTTCTGACAGAAACCATACTTAAAAATCTTCAAAAAAAAAAAAAACTCTTCATATATATATATATATATATATATATATATTAGCTTTTATTTGGCACGAGCTGTAACAATTGACAGTCCAGAAGACCGGGTCTATAGTTGCTACAAATTTTAGTTTTGAGCTCTATTAAGCAAACAAGCAGAGAAATCTATTACATTTTCTCTTTTAGAATAGGTTAGCCCATCTTACTTTACTGGAAACAGTAAGAACGTTGTCGGTCAAGCAAACATGAATAGAATTGATAAAAAGAAAAGTTTTGTAGTAAGTACCCCCGCTGTGTGAGTAAGTTGTGGCACCACATGAGGTTCTTAGTTACAATGTAAAATGTTTTCATACATCGGGGACAAGCAGGTCTGATAATGAATATAAATTGATGAATTTATAATTATGTACCTGTCTCTGTGTGCACGTTCGTGCATGCATATTTATAGAGATAATTATGTGTATGTACATGTGTGTGTGTGTCTGCTTTTGAGTGTGCATGCATTTTATATTTACTCATACTCTGGGATGCTACATATTAAAGGGTTGGTATTGATGGAGATGAAGATTGGGCATGTAATCTTTTGCGAGATTCCCCAAACCTACTCATGAAGTGATACAGAGCATACTATTCTATGAGGAATTCAAAGTTTGTTTGATGAAAATCGGTTTTGGAATGGCGGAGACATCTAAAAACACAGTTAAACAAAGCGATCCTAATAAAAGGTGGGTGCCACCTTTTATTACCATTGCTCTGTTTTGGATATCTCAGCCATTTTAAAACCAATTTTCATGAAATCAACGTGGAATCCCTCTTACAACTACATTCTGTTTCATCATTAAGGGGTTTCTCATTGTCTCACCAAAAATGTTGGAAACCTGAAGTTAGGTATAAACAACAACTATACAATCCCTTTTAAACATCAATGGATATACATGACTCACAATCACATTAACAACATTGATCATAATATGAATGGGATAATCTAGTTTACTTTTCACTACAGTGCAGGGTTACTTCGCATCGAAGTACATGAAAAAGTGCCGAACCACGATACATGTCGGTAAATAATTGTGCAGCATAGCACGCAGTTTAACTCGTAGCTAAATGCTCAAATGCAAATCACTGATTTAATGGATTGAAAAGTGTAGCTTTTAATATCTGAATATGCTTGATAAATTAATGTCTCCAGATAAGCTTAAGGTAAGGGAAACCGCATGGCATAATAGATCAGATTGTCTGTAACACAACAATAACTAAACTAGGAATTCATTGGGATGCGTTGAACCAGCGTAACAACGTGACACAGTGCGCATTTTAATAACTAAAAAAATAATGTGCTCAATTTAACGCTCAAACATCAGACGGAGCTACTCCCATGCACCTTAAAGGGTGTGTACAGTTCTGGTCGAGGTGAAGATTTAGCTTTTAACGTTTTGTGAGATATTCAGAAACCACTCTATGAGATGTGAAAGAGCATGTAGTTCTAAGGGGTATCAAAAGTTTATTCGATGAAAATCGGTTTTAAAATGGTTGAGATATCCAAAAACAAGGTGAAACAAAGAGATACTAATAAAGTTGGGCCATGTCGCCTTTCATCATTAGCACTTTTTTGGATATCTCAGCCATTTGAAAACCAATCGTCATCAAATAAACGTTGAGTCCTTCTTACAATTACATGCTCTGTCATATTTCATAAGAGGCTTTTCATTATCTTACTTAGGAATGTTCAAAACATAAATCCTTACCTCAACCAGTACTGTACAGTCCCTTTAAGCAGAAGACGCCCATGACACATTTTCTTTCACCTATATACCCATTATTCAGTGAAGTGAAGATGAGTGGTTTTGATGAAGTAAAAATATCCTTTTTTATTGTAGTTAGACAGGTGAAAAAACGTTTTCTTCACCTCACATCTCCATAACGCTTTTAGGCATGATCAAAATTCGCAAAGATCGTTTGATATTATCGTATCCCGATGTGATGTAGGTTAAAACGCCTTCTCTAGTTTAGATTTTGAGAAAATGATCATGTGACAACTTGCCAATGTAACGACTAGACCTAGTTTTCCCTACCATGATACATGAATAAAGCCACAGTTTACGTGGAATATGTCATTACGATAACAATGTTTGTAAAAATAGACAGTCATGAAAGGAATGGTTCAAATTTCAGTACAAGTAGAGCAGATTCGGAAGAAAAAAAAGTCATTGGGCCAGACATGAAGTATCCATGACCGGAATCATCATTCATTCTGAAGAATTCTTTTTGTTGTTATTTCTCTATTTTTTTCTTCGTCTTTCCGTTCCAATTCACTATTAGAAAATCTCTCCCTTTCATATTCACGGTAATATGAATAGTAGACGAGTTGTCCGGATTCAAGTTGTGACTCCCTCTGACATGTCCGTTCATGACGAAACCTTCCGTCCGATATGACATTGGCATATATATTTCTGATGTGAAGCACATACTCTCTCCATTACGTACAAAAACATTGTCACGATTTCCGGCTTATCTTCCACCAGTAGACATACACATTTCTTCAGAATGAACGCCGGAATCATCGTGAAGATAGGACAGAAATTGTTGTCTATCGACGTGGAAGCATCCGAGATGTCCAGGTTCTAGGTAGTTTTAGAATGCACTGGTCATAGCCTGCAAATAACTTTTTTTTTTTCAGTAGGCAAATCCTATTTCAACAAGTCGTGTCATATTTTGGTCAAAGTAGAATACGTAATGAAACCTTTGTATCGCAATAATATGAAATGCACATAGACACACTAAAACCGATTTCCCCCCTGAAATTCAACAACCATTACTCTCAATTAAATATTGTTACCGTATATAAATACCCCTCTTTCTCGTGTTTCTCCAACGTTCATTGTACTCTCTGATATAACCCAAAAAGAAATCTGCGATAAAACTAATATAAGAACACACACAAAAAAATTGTCCATTATAATACCATGTTTACTCTCACCTCGGCATCTTACTCGGACGGTCATGCTCCTGGAACAGTCGGTTCTATGTGACACACACTTCTCAAGACGTACGTATGAAGCACCTGTGCAGTAACGTATTGTAGACATCATTTACACGAATTGTTAAAGAAAAAAGATAATCTATTTCTAAAGAAGGAAGTCATTTTAAAGAATAAATGCTTGTCTCCTTTTAATGCAAAAGAGAAAAAAACAACCCTCAAACGTAACATTCACCTCATACAGAAGGAGGGAATTGTGTAGAAAACGAATTGTACATTAATGAAATCAAGAATAGACGAACTTTGCGAACTCTGAGTCACGAATAGCCAAA
Source organism: Diadema antillarum (assembly GCF_040938485.1). Taxonomy (NCBI): domain Eukaryota; kingdom Metazoa; phylum Echinodermata; class Echinoidea; order Diadematoida; family Diadematidae; genus Diadema; species Diadema antillarum. The sequence continues at coordinate 701,069 of NW_027271623.1, forward strand.
TTGGATACAACGCGAAATACAACATTTACTGCTTCTCAAGTTCTGTTTCATTGAATAAAAAAAATCTTTGATTTCATTTGATTTTACGATTACATGCATGTATGCTGTAAAGTAAATGCATAATACCATAGTCACCGTTAAGACATGATATCGGTTGAAACCTGCTCCACGTTGCAATACTGGGAGAAATCTGAGGCGAATGATCCTCTGCCGCTGGGAAGCCGAGCTCTTCACAGATCCGTTCAGCAGTCTCATCCTTAAATCCTTCATAACAGACATACCTGTTTGAGTCGAGGATCACCAAGCCTTCGAGGGGAGAATGTCCGCCAATCAGCTTCACCAGTGGTACAGCTTAAAAATGAACGAAGTCCCCAAAGTTGAGCGTTACTTTTGGTTGTATAATACAACAGCATTCGATGTGTTTATGATATGAACAACACAGAAACTAATTTGGTAAGATGTATTGCAGGATAATTAAAGTCGAAACGCTTCAGAATAGAAGGTACCTTTTTATGTAAAATCATATCCTTATGTCTCAAAATATGTTAAACCATCTGGCCACTTGTGTCCACAATGTAGACTGCTCATTTTGTTAGCTATAAGACTGTTGCGGTGTCAAAAAAATACACACTCACACACAAACATTCTATCTTTACTTCACTCAACATTGCAAAATACATGTCGTATAGAGTTTGTGAAAAAAAAAATGTTTGTTATTGTTCAAGACGGAACTTTTTGGTTTACTTGCTTGCTTGTTTATGGCTTCTTGAACTCTCGCTGTACCGGATTTTGTTTTCTTTCTCCAATTATTGTTTTTACATGCATGTACGCCATTTAGACACCTGCATTGTGTCCATGTTCGATACATTCAGGGAAGCGACATGATCTATCCAAGTGGATGGGGGTTGCAATCGTGCACTTTGCTGTTTAACCGCTGTATGACTCACACACACACAACACACACATTATACCAATATACAAACGTTTACACACACGCACGCACCCTTACATCAGAATACATTGCCACGGACCCTTCTTTTTTTGCTTTGTTTTGTTTTTTGTCTAGCTCCTTCTACATGAGGCATACTGACAATGCCAAAGGATCAGAGGTCCAGTGACTTAGGCCATAATGGGGTCCACACACAAAGTAGGGTTGGGGAGGGACAGGGGATGGAACAATACCCCAGTCTCTGCGAATGAATCACAAATAACGTACACAACTTGTATGTACTGCGGGTTTTTTTTTAACTCTTCAAACTATCGCGTTGCCTCATGAACTCGCTCATGGTAGTTGGTGTCCGTATAAAACACACCTGTTCTTTACAAAGAGATATATCACTGCTTCCTGGTTATTATACATATGTATATATATACTCAGTAGACATAGTTCATGATGTATCTATTCATTTATTACATTGCCCCCCCTGCCCCCCCCCCAAAAAAAAAAAACAACAACAACAACAAAACAACAAAACAACAACCAAGAGTTAATTCAATTTTCCTTCTTCTTAAAATTCTCACTACTTTCATCAAATTTGGCCTATTATGTTGTAATAAAGGCAAATTATAACATTTCGTGATTTGAATCATGTGTGTCTGAATGGACATCGTTAAAAACACTGTAACTCCCTGTCCAGATAGACTGGATTAATATCCATAATTATACGGTACGAAAGGTAATGGTGGTGATTCCGTTAGTTTTGGTTGAAATTCGTAAAATCATATACCAGACGAGTGACTCTGTTGGAGCTTCTGTTTACCATTGGGAGCAATGATTAAAAAAGAATGTTAGAGTTATCACATTTGATGCATATGTGTAGGTCATTGTATCACAAAACGTATTATGCTGTAAAAACTTCGCAATAAAGCATAAAATATACAAGGAGATAGCACTTTTTTCTCAATAAACCACAACTGCAGGCAGTTAAGTCTATAGAAACAACTTTATTATAACTACTGTTCACATTTTGTATATCTACAATACTTACATTGCTTTTACTGTTTTAAATGTTTGCATTTGTTGTTTTCATCCGTAACTCACATTTTGTAACGATTTTGTAGCACTAAAGCTGGGGATTTTGTTTCATCTGCAATAATGCCTTCAAAGGGGATGGCTAGTAACTGATCAGTGGGAATCAGTGGGAATGCTGGGGGATGATTGTTCCAATCCTGGTGGGATTCATTTAAAAGTACATTATATATCTATTGATGTGTGCAAATTATTTGCTTCAGAATGGTCTCATATTCAAGTAATGTGCAGTTTAATGTTAATGGGCCGTTAACGATCGCCCCGTCACTGTACAGGCATGCTAACCTGGAAGTCTTACGAGCGTATAACAGGTACACATACTCATGACTTTTATCATGGCTATTACTTAAAAACCACTTAAAGTTTACTTACTGCGATGAAGATGACTTTGTCAATAGCGCTGAACAGTTACCTCAATACTCATGAAGAAGTGAATATCCCATAATGTTTACATTTTAGTCATTTTTTCCTACTGCCTTTTACATTTTGAGAAAGGATTCATGGTAATATCAGGTCATAAAAGTATATCTATTTCATGTTTGTTCTTTGTCAGCGAATAGTGATGATATATTTTGTAGCCTACAGGCCTAGAAATGTTTAAATCACGTCATTTTCTTTTTATATCAAGCGAAATAACGCAGTTCTACTCAGACCTTCACAAATTTAGACAATGATTTAACAATAATCTCATAATTTGCCCTCAGTGTCATTTAGTTGATGTAAATCACAAACCTCTTTTAGTGAAAAATGAAAAAAAAAGTTGTTAAAAACAAGCCAAACTATAAAATGCTGACATGCTGTATGCATAATTATGTGCATCTACATATAGCGAGTTATCGACGTTGTTGCTACTCACCTTCGTAACATTTTACGGTCATCGTAAACTCCATCGGAAAGGTATATATGCCATATCCAAATCTTCGTCTGGTGAGTCAGTGATAAATGAGGGGAAGATTGGTTGTGATCCTTAATCAATATCAGGGACGTTTTGTTGGCAATTTCATCACGTATATAAAACGTCATTACTTTATTGTTGATAGACTCAATTTCTGTGAGAATTCGACGTCCAGGAGGTGCCTGTACAATCCAGCTATCTCCGTTGGCGGAGCATCTTTCATCACACCATATCTCTTGCACCAGTGGTCTTCCCGAACAGATCAGAGTTAAATCTGCGGGACAAAAGCGCGGGATAAGTGGTGCATTATCATCATCATCATTATTATTATTATTATTATTATTATTATTATTATTATTATTATTATCATTTTGTATGTCATGTAGAGTAAGTGTAATTAAGAGTGACCCTGGATCACACAACCCACATTGTAATGCCATATAAGCGACTGATTCAACCTTCGCAGTCAGTGGAACAAATTAGAATCCAGACGTCATTAAGGCATTATTACCTTAGGCTTTAATTATGAATAACTGGCATTCTATACGTGATGTTGTTACAAATACCAATAATGATCGATGGTTGTCATATACATCCTCATGTACCTAATAGGAAAATCGGAGAAAACCAATCCAAAATAGCTTATAACAAATTTCATTCTTTAAAGTTCAGATGCACACTAAAGAAGTCACTTTGACTGCTGATGTTGATAGCACACATGACCCAATCTCAGTCGAATTTACCTAAACAAGATAAAAAAATGTTATTTCTTAGGCCCTGTTGAAAATGAGCATGTATGATAGCACTACTAAATTATTAGTGATTATTACCACCGGTTTGTAAATCATGTATATCATGACCATTCTTTTACCCAACCTCTCACTAGTACAATATCAATGATTCAATAATGTAATAATGAATATGACAGATACTCACATGTCGTATTACTCCCCATTGTTGATGAAAAGAGGAATAAATGAGGAAAGATGAGAACACCAAATGACCATTCCAGGTATGCCATTTTCAATGATTTTTAAAACCAATATAAACAGATCCAATAGTGGTCATAGGCCGTGTATACTGATGAAAAATTCTGATAGAATGCAAAACAATCTGCCAAGGCCAGACAATAACGTTTGAAGTTAAAATCTGCGATATTGTATTACAGACCTTAACGGGAACATGTCATGCGCTGTATACACAAAAGTAATTGTCACTGTTGAAAATTTGAGATTCCAGCTCCTGAGGATGTCGTGAGAGAAAGTGCGCATAACGAGACTGCGCAACAGCTGACACTCCCTGAGTGTGCTTACGTGATCAAGCCGACAGTTTTATAAGACATGTGAGATACTCATTTATTTTGAATAACGATGTCTCACCAGACTTTCCAGGCTTTCAAGGAAGCGAAACAATGAGATATTAAACGGAAACAGAATGTGGTGAGTATACGCCGTCAATCATAGCTTCGATTACATACCAACTTGCCTGCTTACTTTTTAGTCTGAACCCATCATCTGCATGATCGTTCGTGAAGAATGAATATTGATGTATGTTTTCCCGCAGTATGCATGAGTTTTTAATGGTGCTAGATTCTTGTTTTGAAAGTACATTAAAGACTCGACCTTTTAGCTTTATGATAAATGCACATTGAGCAAATAACAGGCAAATAATTTCTTGCAGGAACTAACAATAACAATATGTTTCTGTTACTGTTTGTAATCTTTGAAATCATAATCGTACATTCTGATTAAAAAAAGATGACACATGGGAAGCTACGATGCTTTGTCTGGTTTTGTCTGTAGTCCCTTTCACAAGATGCGCCCTCCTGGTGGCCGCCAGAGTCGAGGTCGCTGTTATTGTTGTTTCCTTATATGTGTTTGATTATCCTTATAAATCCTGAGATTCGATAATGTCGAACATAATTTCGGTTGTTGTATTAGCTACTCTTTGCATTAGTTACTGGAATGAGCTTTAACTTGCAGATTCGAATGTATTTCAACTGAGATACCATGCTACAATGTGCTTTACCTTTATGATTATAGATCCAGTAACCCGCGCTAAGTATACCACACTTCTTTGCTACTACCTCGTAGTCGTTACTTAATATACTTAATATTTGGATCTATTCATGTATAGTAAATCATGTATGTTCCACTTCATAACTCGTTCTCTTTGTTCATTCTCGATGCCTTCAGTTATTTCCGTTCTCTTCAGGATTTCCGGGAAACAATGACATCCGAAGCACCCAGTTTACTTTGCGTGTCATAATGGCTTATCATGTGCTTTCCCAACGATTTTTTTTTATTTTTTTGTAATGTTGTCTTAGTTGATTTTGTACACTGATGTATCATTTTTTTTCTCATCATATCATTATGTGTAAGTAAGAGTGTGTATAATCAGTTTTTATTGTATGGAGTTTCGACTATTGTAATCTTTTTTTCATGTGAAGTTGGACCCCTCGGAAGACCAGCACGGCCATGAAGGCCGAGCTGAGAAGGGCAATCCATCCGTTTCTCTTCAGTTATACATTCCAGTTGTATTGTATCATTGTTATTTTTTTTTATTTTATACGGTGAATAAATAAATAAATAAAATGATCTAACACAACTGTATATTTTTGATGTACCACTGAGAAGGTGGACAAGTGGAAATATAATCATGATTTGTTTAAAATGCGATGCACAGTTAATTTTACACAGAATTATGTAGGACATCAAGGGTCTTGTGTTTTTGACTTTTTAAGGATATTATAAAGAATGCATTAAAAAATATCTAATTCAAGACAACCTTTAACAAGGAAGGGGAGCCTGAATATACTATATAGAAAATGTTTAATGTGTTTTACACAAACACGAACACGAACACACACACACACAATCACACAATCACACAAACATCTTGAAAATTCACGTATTGGCTCCAGGGAGAAAAGACTCCTTAAGAAGGCGGAGGTCGCTGAACACTTTGAAATAATTTGAGTCGAATAAACTCATTCTTTATTGGCAAAAAACAAACAAAAAACGTTACCAGTGTCATGATATGATATATTTTGTATTTGTCACGTAATAATTTGTCTCATTGTACTACTGTTTATTATGTAGCTCATGTAAGAAATTGATGTTATCGCAATGGTTACAAAAGAAGTGCAGCTTTAAAGACAAAAGCTTGCATCAAAATAACCATATAAGGAGATGTTGCGATGCACAATCAAAGTAAAAGAGAGTGATTTGGAATTAAATGTTTTGGGGATGAGTAAACCCTACATGACGTCAAAATACGAGGAAAGGGTATCCCTGGTAGTATGCCTCATACTAACTGGTATGTGGACGTCATTCACGACGTCAGACACAAGTTTCTAGCTAGGTCAAAACAGGACCACTTCAAAGAATTTTGGTTTCCGTGGACAGGAAGTGATGACGTCAAGCAGAGGCTTGACCAATGCAAAATGAGATACTCAGGAAAGTTTTGACAGACAGAAAACGCCAACCAATAAGAAAAGGGGGCAGGACTTCTATGAAAACTTTCTAGGAAGTCACTCCATTTAATTAATTTTACATGGAGACCTATGGTCCAACAAATGTATAAATATGCAGTGTTTGGGCATAAAATTCAGATGCCACATTATTTGCGGAACACTCAGGACCAGGCTACGTTACTTCGAGATTGCGAAGTTAGAGAGTAGCAGAGTGTTATTTTTAATCAGTGTGATTCAGGGATTGTTGCATTTCGGCTTGGACAGCCTGACCGACCAGCAGAGAATCTAGGAGGATTCGCGTGTAAACACCAACAACTGTTGTAAGTACACGATCATTTAATTCAAGTTGTTTGTGCCTTGTAAGTTTCTATGTAATTTCCGATATGGCATTGTATGTGTGATGTTTGTATGTCAAACCGAACTTTAATTGCATTGTGAAAGAAATAGAGAATTAGAACAACGCTTAAATTTTAATGGGCTAATTAATCACCCCTATTCAACATTGAAAGATAATGATCCATGGTGAAACATTATTATGGAAATTATGTGTGGCTAATCAATGTTAATATGATGGAATATATAATTATATGTTTTGTTGAAGTCATATGAATAGAATCAGGAATAACCAAAGACCACAAATTATAAGGGATGGTATCAAATTAACAGGGTGTTTAGGGTTCCAGGGAGAGAGCCATCGTTTAGGGTTCCAGCGAGGACCAAGTTTAGGGTTCCAGAGAGGACCAGAAGTAAGGGGAGACGACCCGCTACTTCAGGCAGGGCATCGTCGACAACCTAGAGCAACCAAGCACGGGAGCTTCTAAAATAAACCAACGAGCAGAGCAACCAAGCTCAAGATCAAGTGGAATTGGATACCTGTATTCAAGTTTGTACTATGCTATTGTGGTAAACGACCACAATTTGAGACCAGTATAATAAATCTTATTGAGTGTTATATTGTAAGAACACTGTGTGATTGGCTACTTCTTTCGAGGCACTGTAGTTGCACTGCACAAGTCGAAAGAGTTCAATGAGTGAATGGTCTGCTAACAATCTGCTGCATTTAGAGAAAGTCAACCTTTGACTATAGAAAAGATCCCAGTCGCAGGGAGGACTTTCGTTCCCCACATTCAGAGGAAAGTCCCCTGTGACAACCAGTCTACTTCTTGATTTATATATATATATATATATATATATGTATATATATATATATATATGTAATATATAAGTAAAAGAATTAGTAGAAGAAGAACGCCGTAAAAAATAAATCATAGATCTTGAAGATCTTAAAAACGGAGCATAAATGGTCTCAAATACAGAAATATATGTATATATATTGTGGCGAAGTTGTTGTTGTTTTTAAATGGAACAACAAGCCGTTGTTGTCCTTCGCCGTAGAGATCCCCACTCCTGACACCACGTGTGGCGAATCCGGTCGCAGGGCATATCCCTCAGTCCTGACACTGCATCGTAGAAAGGGGTAGATCCCTCTGGTCCTGACACCATATATGTAGCGAATGACTTGTGTTTGGTGATAGATGTGTGATGATAGATTGATTGGTATCGAAATGGGGTCCTACGACGAACTTCTATCAGGATGGCCGAGCTAGGCGTAAGTTCGTTTGGCCGCAATATACGGCCCAAGATACCAGTTAATTCTTGCTACCAATTTATTTCTACCAGTTATCTACCAGTTCTTCATCAACAGTCCAACATACCAGCTTCGCACTTTATCTATTATATTACATCTACCAATCTCTTTACCACCAGTCACCACCAAGGTCCACTCGACTCACCTGCACTCGCTCAGGATTCTTTGGTAGGAAAGATTACTCTTCCAGTCACTTCTTGGTATAACGTTCAACAGGTAGTCTTTAATTCGGGAATACTTCTGTACAAACACAGTCCAACTCGTTCCGCAGTAATGTACACAGTTCAGAATGCAGACCCGGTCCCGCAATTTCCAAGTCCCGTTCCGGCCTTACTCGTCTCAACTCGACAGCTACGTACGTTTCATACACATATCTAGGCTTGGCTAGCAATCAGGAGTAGACTACCCTGACCATCGCCTTCACTAGACTGCTTGTACACTGGCTAGCTCGAGCTTTGACAGCTCGATCCAACTCAACACGTAGACGTGCCTACCTTATCCGTCCCAACTCGACATCGAAACAGACCTGAATTACCCATTTATATTTTTACTGAATAATTGTTAGCGTAGTTAATCAATATTTCCACTATTAAAACACCAAACTTGAGAAGCGATTCTCACCAAAACCCTACAAATTTGGTCTCAAATTACTGGTATCCATTACCTCTCTCTGAATCTTAAATCATCTTACCTCCCTAATGCCCTTATCTTACGTAATAATCATAAATGTGACCAAAACCGTGATTTTTGGACCTTGCCTATACCAACGTTACTACCAACAATGATCGATTACACCTTCATATAATCGATAGTGAAAAATCAATACACAGCTTATATACAGGCCATACAGCGGAATTGATCGATTTCGCTACACGACCCCCCGACCCACCAAGCTCGGTCCCCGAGCTTATACCACTTCAATCCTAAACACTTTAAACGTCAACACTTTAAACACAAACCGACCTCCATCACATTCCGACTGGTATCAACTACCAAAATACTTATACTGGTGTCCACCACCAAATCCTTTTAAAACATCACTTTATGATTTATAATAACACTCATCATTCCTTTGGAACCAATAACATTATGTACATTTTTAACGCCACCTCTCCAACCTTGTCTAATACCCCCTTTCTTCCAACATGGACACAACCAACTCAAAATTTGAGAAGAAGAAGAAGGCTAAGACTCCAAGACCAGTCGTTATCATATGTACCAATTGTAATGTGGATACCAATATGGTTCTACCAACTCTTCAAACCAATTCTACCAACACCTGGTATCGCTTCAATGACGTCCCTCCACTACTCCGTGGAATCACTACATCTCCGTACATAAGCTTCATTGAATCCAACTTAATACCATCGTTCTTCCAGAACAATTACATTAGTAATGTCCATCAGTCCTTGGGAATGTTCACTTTTAACAACTTAATGTCCAATTTAAAATTAGGCAGATTAAATTTAGCGTCCGTATCTGCCCTTCTCTACCAATAATCGCTTCCACATCTTCCTTCCGGTATCCGCTACCACTTTCACTATCTTCGCGAACAGTCCTCAGAAACGTCCAATTATAACTTATTGTCCAAACTCAATTTGGGCAAATTATGTTTAACGTCCATATCTGCCCACGCACTTCTACCAAAATTTCACTTCCACTACTTTTCCTCCACGGTTTCGGTCACTACCTCCAAAAACTCGCCACCAGTCGTCAGGAACTGCTCCGTCTTCCTGGTCCACGTTCGGCCAGGCCGCAACACCAGCGTCTCGGTAGCGCTGAAACTGGTCTTCCCTCTGCGTCGTAATTCTCCTAGCCTCCCTCGGATAATCCCCCCGTCAATGTCGGATGGTGACACCTGGACCCCGATTCCACATGTTACCGGGGATTTGACTTCGGGTACCACGTCCTCGATTACTAATCGCCGCCTTCCGCCAGTCAGGTCGAGGAGCCCGCTGCCACAGCTGTCCTCATCCAGCACCGGGGTACTTCTTCTTTCAGATGTGACGCTCCTCACTGGGCTGACACTCCTCTCTGGGGTGCACCTCTCAGGCGTGCACCGGGAAGGGGTTGGAGTAGAGGGGCACAGGGGGGATCTACTCCTGGGTCTGGTTTCCGTTGACGGCGGCTTCTTACTCCTAATTGGCGCATAAACTGGGGTTTTCAAATGTGACACTGCACCTCAAAACAAACAAAAAGTCGCCAGACATGATTTTTTAGTTAAGGCCATATTCTGAAAGAGCAGACTTTAAGCTTTAAAATGATGTATAACTCAAATCAAATGGACTCTCCTAACCTATCTAAATATTGGAAAGAAAGCACAAACTCAGGAAAAGTGTGAACTGAGAAAAGAGGCTCTGAAGTACAGTGTCTATTCAAGCGCTTAATCTCTACCAAACCGTGCTGGCTGTGCGATGAATGGGACAAAAAACAGGAAGTAAACCACTAGAGTAACAACAATGAAGGGATTATTAGACTAAACTGAAATTAAGCATGCCTCATTAGCACATTCTGTCCATAATTAATGCCAATTTTCAAAGCAGTAGCACTATCCTTTCAAAAGTTGTTAGAGTTGAAAGTGAAGAGTGTGGACAAGATTTTTCAGATGTGAAAAAGGGATTCTAAAGACACACCTAATAACACTATTTTACCAAAAATGTTCGAGATAAACTGCTTAAAAAAAACACTTTCCTGCCCGTTTTATGATGCCAAATTTTAGTATAATGTAAAAGAAGACCCGCTCTTTCAGAAAATATGAAAAAGTCAAGTTCGGCTAGGTTGACCCATTTTACTTATTTTCAGTCCTCACGCAAAATCAGTGTGTGCGACTTTATGTGCGTTTTGAGGTGCACGGTCACAAATGTACCCGCCCTGGAGCTACATCGGTGGCGTGAGTCCCGTAGTGGCGTTCTAATTCTCGCTTGTGCAGCGTCTGGAAAGCACAGCGATCACACCTAAATTTGGGGGTGTGCACGTCGAATTCGTGTCGTTGCATTTTACTGGAAAAGGACCGCCGGCACACCTTACAACGGTAGACTTCTCCCCTGTCTAAACAGGACTTGGGTTTTCCGGGGGTGGACATCGTTCTGAATATTGAACAAATAATACCAATCGAATGTTACTCGTGTCTTTAGTCAAATTCCCACAGTCATTCATACACATCTTACAATCAACTCGTGCGAAGCTGGTATCTGACATGGTCCATATTTGCTGCTGCTTCTCCCCCTTCCAGTGTCCGCTACCTGGTATTACAGCTCCTCAGCCGTCCGGCAGCATTCCGTGGGGTTTTAAAATACAGCGCCGCTGTGCTGATGTTACTGGTAGATCCTGGCTCTGCTGACCCAGGCAGCCTTTTCTTCCTTGATAACGGACAGTACTTAATGGTGTGAGCCTCGTCCCCGGTGGCGCGACAAATCGGGCACCTTTATGCCCGAAGTACAGGACAGGCAGTTTTCCCGTCTATGGACTTCAGCGCGTGGCTTCCGTAGACCTGCAAACTTTCACCATTGTTTTTGCAGAAAACGCACCAAGAGACTGATCTGCTGAGTGGTCCATCACTTCCATCTCGTTCTCTTAGCGCGGTGATGTCTGGTAGAATCCCCTCGTTGCTCAGCCAACGGCTACCAGTTGACAGACACCCAGCTGCATCGCCGTCCCTCCGTAAGGTCGGATACTGGTATCTCGTCCCTAGGTCCTGGGATCCACTCTTCTTCGTCACTGTCGCTTCCCCTTCGTCTAACCCCAGGTAGCTATTGAACGAGCCTCGCACCTGTTCAAAATCAAAGAACTGGTTGCCCGTCTCTTGGTCCACGGTCTCCCTCTTCTTCCTCCCCGTTGATACCAGCTTACTAAGCCCGAAATAATCGTTGAAGGGACTGTACAAATCCCCCTTTTTGGAAGATGCCATGGCGTCGCCTGCACTGCACCTGCACATTAATAACACCACAGTCTTTAATCCTTGTTATTTAGCTCGTCGAATATATTCGAGTACCACTCGATTATTTAGATTCGTTACTTAGTGCCTAATTATAATACTGCGGCCGACGCCTATCCCTCCTTGGATAACGCCTTCCTCCATTCCAGTCATCACTGTCGTATGCCGTTGGCACAGTCGGAGACTCCCGGTTCCTAACTGGCGGTTGAGAATCCACTTCCCTCTCTTCATAGCTAGAGGGGTGAGTAGCACCAGTTTCTTCCAGCCCTGACTCTTCCAGCTCCACGTCGGTAGCAGTGCCTTGCTGCTGGTCTCTAGCTTGTACCACCACCGTGTTTGGTTCGAACTCCCAAACTGGTCTTGGTACCCCTGTGTACAGCTTCAACCGATCTACGTGGACAACCAATGGCTTAGAGCGAGGTGTCAACTGGAGTCGAACAGTCACGTCCGATATTTTGGTGACTATCAGGTACGGTCCCAGCCATTTGGTCTGAAGTTTTGGACTCTGTCCTTTCACCCTCATCTTCCGCCGTAGCCACGCATACTGGCCCTGGTTGAAGGCAGATCCATGGGCCTTCTGGTCGTAGAATCGTTTCTGCTTTCTACAGGCCGACATCTGTTTCACCCTGGCTCGGTTGTGGGCCCTCTGCATTCGAACCCGTAGCTCCTCCGCATAATCGGTCTGGAGGTCCTGCTGGCTGTCAACATCATCTGATGTGACGAGGTCACCGGGTAATACCACCTCTCGCCCCAACATTAGCATGTTGGGAGTTTCCCCAGTCGAGTCCTGAGCACAGCTGCGGTAGGCACAGGTGGCGAAGGGGAGAAGTTGATCCCAATCCTTTTCCTGCCTCTCCACGTCCAGTAGTGCAGCAACTGTGTCTATTAGGGTGCGGTTGTACCTTTCTACGAACCCGTCTGACTTTGGGTTGTAGGCTGTGGTCCTGGTCTTTTTCACCCCCATCAGCTTGCAGACTTCACTGAAGACTTCAGAGATGAAATTTCGGCCTTGATCCGAATGTACGAATCTTGGTACCCCAAATCGACAGATGTACTCCACCACCAGTTTCTCTGCCACGGTCTCCGCCCTTTCATCTGGTATTGGGTAGGCCTCCATCCATTTTGTGAAGTAGTCGCCAATCACCAGGATGTACTTGTTCCCATGCTTGGTCCGGGGGAAAGGGCCCATGATGTCCAATGGCACCCTCTCCAACGGGAACCCGCTAATCCTTTGTTGTAGTGGTGCTCGAGCAGCTTTACCAGGACACTTCCTTCTGGCACACACGTCACACTGTCTGAGGGTCGAACGAACATCAGCTGCCATGCCGACCCAGTAGTACCGCAACTTCAATCGTCCCAGTGTCTTCTTGATACCAAAATGTCCCCCAGTAAGAGCAGAATGGACCTCATGTATCGCATTCTTTATGAGTGCCCTTGGTAGGATGGTCTGTCTCCGGGTGTTGGTACCATCCGCTGACTCCCATCTGCGGACCAGCACGCCGTCTACCACCTCCAATGCGTCCCAGTGCTCCAACAATCGAGTTGCTTTTTCGGGCCAAGATGACACCACTTCATTGGCTGGCTTCACCCCTTGAATCTTCGCAGCTCTCACTACCAGTATGTCCCCATCCTTCTCCTGAAGACTCCCAATACTCAGGGCTCCCAACGCCTCCTCTGTCAGTGCTCTGACTTGCCCGGGTGGGGTTTCTTGGTCCCGGCCACACTGCCTACATGGTCTTCGAGATAGACCATCAGCATTTCCATGGTTCCTCCCCTGCCGGTGCTGTATCTCGAAATCGTACTCCGATACCAGCTCCAACCATCGTGCCAGCTGCCCTCTGGGGTCCTTGAATCGAACCAACCACTGCAATGATCCATGGTCAGTGCGGATGATCACGTGCCTTCCATAGAGATACTGTCGGAACTGGTTGAGGAAGGCTACCACTGCCAGTAATTCCTTCCTGGTGACACAGTAGTTGACTTCTTCCTTACGTAGCGTGCGGCTTCCGTACGCAATAACTCTCTCAGTTCCTCCCTGTACTTGCGACAGCACGGCTCCGATTCCATGCTGGCTGGCATCTGTGTCCAAAATGTAGTCCCCTTCTGGGCAGGGATACGCCAGAATTGGAGGTGACAAAAGTCGTTGCTTCAATTTGTCGAAAGCTTCCTGGCATTCCTCTGTCCAGAGAAACTTCTGGTTCTTTCTGGTGAGTTGGTGGAGTGGTCTAGCGATCGAAGCAAATCCTTCCACAAACTTCCGGTAGTAGGAGACCAGTCCTATGAAGCTCCGAACCTCTTTGACACTGTTTGGTTTCGGCCAATTTTGGATGGCCGCGACCTTCTCTGGCTCCGTGGTTACCCCAGTAGATGAGACGATGTGCCCCAGGTATTCCACACTAGTGTGGAACAGTTGGCACTTAGCAGGTTTCAGTTTCAGACCAGCCCCACGCAATCGCTGGAACACAGCTTTCAGTCGACCAAGCTCCTCCTCCACCGTCTTACCAAAAACGATGACATCGTCCAAATACACCAGTAGCGTCTCCCACGTCAGGCCCGCCATCACTCGATCCATTAGCCTCTCGAACGTGGCCGGTGCATTGCATAGGCCAAAGGGCATGACCCGCCATGCGTACAGACCACCATTGGCAATGAATGCTGACTTCTTCTTTGCTTGTTCGTCCAGCTCCACCTGCCAATACCCGCTTGCTAAGTCGAGTGTAGAGAACCACTGAGCCCCACTCAGTGCATCTAATGTCTCATCGATTCTTGGTAGAGGGTATGCGTCCTTCAGTGTGACAGCGTTCAGCTGCCTGTAGCCCACACAAAAGTGCTTACTACCATCCTTCTTCCGTACGAGAACCACATTGGATGCCCAAGGGCTACTGACCCGTTCGATCAAACCCTGGGAGAGGAACTCGTTTATCTGCTTGTCAATTTCCTGTCGTTGCTCCATTGGGTGCCGCCTTTGTGTTTGCCTCACTGGCCTAGCGTCACCGGTAGAAATCGTGTGTTGCACCAAATCAGTTCTGCCCAGGTCCGTTGGTCCTTTGGAGAAGACATCAGCAAATTCGCACAGCAATTCGGCCACCAATGAGTGGTATTGCTGCGGAACCTCTTGGATACTACGATGTAGCAGCTCCGTCAAATGTGATGGCACCCCATCACTAGCTTGTACCCCACCGTCTCGAATCGCCTCCACATCTTCAGTATCACGTACTCCAGTCAAGCAGGCAACTGTCGTCCCTTTCTTTACTACTCTCTCTTCCTTCGTTGGTTGAAGACTCGTACTGGTAGTATCTCAGCGTCTGCTTCGATTACTGCTCGTGCTACCAGTAGTCCCTTATGTAGTAGCTCGGTGGAAGTTGTCGGTGCTTCTAGCAGACCAACCCCAGTCGCCTGTCGCCGTCTGTCTGCTACCTCTCCCTTTATTGTGGCCTCATGACCCGCTGGAACAGCCGTGGTTTCACTGGCAATTATTCTATGACAGAATGGTTGGCCCCGGTAGTCTCGGCATGGAATGATGGCCCATGGCGTCCGGAGTTCCATCTTCTGACAGTCCAACACTGAATTCGTCTGCATCAGGAAGTCCAACCCCAAAATTCCTTCACTGTTGACATTAGCTACCACTACTTCCAGCACGAATAGTAGCTCTCCAAGCTGGATCTCGGCCATGGTTTTACCCCTGGTCCCCAGTGGAGTACCGTCCGCCTGATGTACTATGCTGTCCACACTCTGCAGCGACGGCTTTCGTGCCTCTGCAATCATGTCATAAATGGTGGTAGACACGATTGACTGGGAGGAGCCCGTGTCGATCAAGAAGGTAATTGGCTGCCCGTTGATTTTGGAATTGATGAAGAGGCCCAGTCGTCTACCATCTGCGGTACCCAATGGTCGTGCCTGCTCCCTTCCAGCAGGTTGTGGTTGGAGAGCTGGACCAGTATTACCCTGCGCAGATACTGGTTCTCCCCCTTGGTTGCTGCTCACTGGTGGTGGTCTCTCCATTTGCCCATACGGACAATATCTCCACCCATGACCCACCTGATTACAGTTGTAGCATCTTCTTGCATCCATGACGGGTGCATTGGAGACTGGCCGTCTGTGTGGAAAAGGGCAATCTTTCCTCCAGTGCCCCATTTGACCACAATTGAAGCACCTCTCATTCTGGTAGATTCCTGTTGGAAGAGCAGGTATCTTTCCCGTATTGGCTGCTTTCTGGTTGGTAGACTCAGACCGTGCAATTAGACTTTCTACGGCCTTTGTCATTTTGCTGACTACACCCTCAGCCTCCTTGGTGGTCCCTTCCTTCTGTTTTCCACCGGTGTTTGTTAACACCCTGCTGTAGCGTGGTCCCCTTCCGTCACACCTTTCCGCCTCCATCTTTAAGAATGCCTCCGTGCTTAGTGCAGCCTCTATCGCCTCATCTAGCGTGCGAGGCTGCGCACGGAACATCTCCTCTCTTATTTCTGGCCTCACGACAGCGTCCATGAAGTGTCCCCTAGCTAAGCGGTCCTGCCCCGCCTCATCAAACTCTTGGTAGGCTAGAGCCGTCAGCTCCCGAATGCTCTGGCCCAGTTCTTGAAGTGACTCTTTGGGTCTTCGTCGCCTCGTTCGTAACTCCGCCAGAAACATCTCTGCCTTCCCTGCAGGCCCAAATCGGTGTTTAAGTCGCCCCACCAGCTCTTGGTAGGTTAATTTCCTCCCCGTTTGCTGCACCAGTACCTTAACTGCAGGACCTCTCATGCTGGCCGCCAGGTATTGCAGAGCCTCCTCTTCTGACCACCTGTTTACCCCAGCACATGCCTCGAAGTGGGTTAGGTAATCTAGAATAGGCCCCTTGCCGTCGTACCAAAAAACACAAAGCAAAAGTTTGCCCCTATTAGGTAGCTGGCCACGAAGAGTGTGCCAAAGACACAGAAGTAAGCTCAGTAAACCCTCCTGCTAATGTTTTGCCAAGAAATGAGTATTCGAAATGTTCTTCTATATTATCACGTGTTAAAGGTTTAAAAATCGCTCATCTTAATGTCAGGAGCCTTATTGATAAGATTGATGAAATTCGATTATTACTGAACAGGATTCACTTTGATTTATTATGCTTATCTGAAACATGGCTTCACGAATTGATTAGTGATGATTTGATATCAATTGATGATTATGTACTTGTACGCAAAGATAGAGTAGAAAAAAGACGTGGTGGAGGAGTTTGTATATACATTCATAAAACGCTATCTTTCATTATAAGACAGGACCTTTTTTCAGACTCTCTGGAAGCTGTATGGATTGAATTGTTACAAACTAGGATGGAAAATTTAATCGTTGGTTGTGTATATAGACCACCTAATGCAGATAGGTTGTATTTTGATTGTTTTTTGGATATTCTTGAGAAAATAACAGATGAAAATAAAGAGAATGTGATTTTGGGAGATTTGAATTATGATTATAAGTTTGATGAAAATTTGTGTAATAATCCTATCAATTTGATTGAAAATTTGTTTTTGTTAACACAAATCGTTCATAAGCCGACGAGGGTAACAGATAAATCATCAAAGTGTTTAGATCATATACTTACCAGTTTCCCTCATAAACATACTGTCTGTAATGTAGCTAAGATTTCAATCAGCGATCATTATCTTATATATACATGTGTTGACATGAGGATAAGTACTGATAGGAAACATAAAGAAATTGTCTTCCGTGATTTTAATGCGTTTGATGAGATTAGGTTCTTGGATGATCTTAAGAGAGTTTTTTCAATGAATGATTTCACGGATGAGGCAGAAGGAGTTAATGAAAAATGGATAAAATGGAAAACTATAATTATTTTTACAAGTATGTGATATGCACGCCCCTTTAAAAAGGGTAAGAGTTAAAAAGAGATGTTGTCCATGGATCACAAAAGATATTATAAAGCTGATTTATAAAAGAGACTATTTAAAGAAAAAATGTGAATCCCAACCTCTTTTTAAGAAGGAATATCAAAGAGTCAGAAACAGTATTACAAAACTTAGACGCAGTAGTAAAAAGAAGTATATGAATGTTATGTTAGATAAATGTAAAAATGACAGTAAGAGAGTGTGGAGAGAACTGAATAGAGTCACGGGTAGAAAACGTAAAGAAGATAACGTTCCGATGGAATTGACTGCCGATAAATTGAATGAATATTTTGTTAATGTCGGTAAACAAATAGTAGAAGGTGGTAAAAGTACTTTTCAATGGAATCATTCTGAATGTATTTATGAGTTTATTTTTGATTGTGTCTCTGTCGATAGCATTCGTAATTCTCTCATAAATCTTGGTAAAGATAGCAACCTTGACATTCTGAGTTTTGATTCTAGGTTGTTATGTATAGCTGCTCCTGTCATTTCTGAAACACTTTGTATTATATATAATAAGAGTTTGACTGATGGAATTGTTCCCACTGAATGGAAAAGGGCTAAAACGACGCCTATATACAAGGGCAAAGGAAGTAAAAATGATCCTTCAAATTATAGACCAATTTCTGTCGCTTGTCATGTATCAAAAATTTTTGAAAAGCAGATTAAAGATCAGTTATTGGGATATCTTCAGCAAAATGATTTGATTAACATAGATCAAGCTGCATTCTTGCCCCATCACTCAACTAACACTTGTCTCCATCGAGCTGTTGATGATTGGTTGGAGTCTTTTAACGATCGTGAAGTAGTTGCAGCATGTTTCCTTGATATTTCTAAAGTGTTTCGATACAATTGATCATACGTTATTATTGCATAAGTTGGAATGTTATGGCATCAAGGGCAAACAATTGAAATGGTTTTCTGATTATTTGACTGGTAGGAGTCAAAATGTTTTTTGCCGTGGTCATCTCTCAACATCTGAAAGTATTACGACAGGGGTACCACAAGGAAGTGTACTTGGGCCTATACTTTTCCTCATATTTATTAATGATATTTCCGAATCTGTATATTCATGTTCCTGTAATGTATTCGCAGATGATGTAGTAATTTATTGTTCGCACAAAGATACTGATAGAGTTACATCAATGTTGCAAAATGATCTGAACTCGATATATAGATGGTACAAGAGAAACAGATTAAGTATTAATTTAGATAAGACTAAGGTAATGTTATTAAGTCCACGGTGCTCCAAAAGTTTGAACATTTTTCTTGATGGAAAAAGAATTGAACAGGTTCATGATTTTAGGTATTTGGGTGTTATAATAGACGACCATCTTCATTGGGATGCACACGTACAAAATTTAGCCAAATCTATTTCTATGAAATTATTTATGTTACGAAAAATGAACCAATTTTTGGATAAAGATTCACTTAAACTTTTATATACTGCAGTTGTTCAACCGTGTATTGATTATTCATGCTCCGTTTGGGGAAATTGCTCTGCTAAAAATAGAAATATTCTATATCGATTACAAAAGAGGGCAGCACGAATTATCACATCAAATTTTGATTACGAAACTGCAAATGGGAATGACATAATCAAGGTTTTGAATTTGCAAGCATTTGAAAATAGAAGGAATTATTTTTTTTGTCAACGCTCATGTATAAATGCATCCATGGACTTGCCCCCACCCGAATGTGCAATAATATTGAGATGATTTTTGACAGACATGGGTTTAATACAAGAGCAGCTGATTCTTTGAATGTGGTACCACCTAAACCGAATGTAGAGTGTTTTAAAAGCTGTTTTAGATATGCAGGAGGAAAGGTATGGAACTCACTACCAAATGTTTTAAAGAAATCAAAGTCATTGTCAGCTTTTAAGTTGTTATATAAGAAAATGTATTTTCACTGATTTTATCAAACGCCCTGTTTTTACATAATATGTACCATATTATTTTTTGTCACACTGTGTTACCCTCACTTGCCTGGTGCAAATTATGTGTGCATGAATCCCTGAATGTGTGTTATGGGTATACATGCATTCGACTGTTTAGGTTAAACGGGCATGACTGCCAGATTGCATGTAATCTATTTATTAGTGTAGATTTTTACATAGAATTTCTATCTGCTTTTTATGATCGTGGACTTGTTGATTCAAGTTCTTTCTGGCAGAGTTTTTACATTCCTTTTGTACACCAAATGGTATGATTGTGTATATAATCTTGCATCATTTTATTCACTGTTTTAATATATTCTTTTGTATCATATTGTTTCATTATATCATACTTAGACTGGTTACTACTGATTTCAATTTAACGTATTGCTCCTTTCAGCTCTGATTGCTTGTTTAATTGTAGTGGTTTTTATGCTTATATTTATGTAACATGATTTTTGTATTTATATGGTTGGATTGTACAGAACCGTGATGTAAAACAGCATCCACTTGCTGATCTTGTTATCCTGTCAAAATATGTTGAAATAAATAAATAAATAAATAAATAAATTACTTCCCAGAGTTAAGGAAGTGAGGAACAATGTAGGAAAGATGAAGAGGCCAAACGACCATGCAAGGTATGCCATTTTCCCCTGATCGCAAAATCATAAGATGTGGAAAATGCTGATTTATTCTTGTTCAGCGTAAAATAATATTGTCGCAAAAAGGTAAAGACAACTTTGATTGTTTGGAGTCGTAACTAAGGCGAAGTCTGCAACACGCTGTGAGAAAGGCAGGGAAGCTTCTTCTTGCGCGGTAAAGAAATTTGCATTGTTAGCAGGATGGCGCTTCATGATGTCGTGGGGAAAGTGAAGTGTGGGCGTCACGAAACTGCTCAACTACTCAACCACTCCCTGCAAAGTGGCAATCAAACTGCTCATTCAGTTGCAATTGCGGCGTCTCACTTCACTTGCCCGGCTCTCAAGAAAGCAAAACCATATGATTATTGAAAGGAAACTAAGCGTAGTCATCAAGCTGTCCCTCGCTGTTTCAATCACTAATATACAATATTTTTAATTTTGAGTCTGGTGATATAGCCATGCTCTGTCGAGTACGGTATCAATCATTGTCTTTCTCCTTGAGGAACTTTATGCATTAAAAATCGCGCTATCGAGATTCTACTTTTTAAAATACATTTTAAAGTGAAGCCTGGCAAGGAAGGGTGATTTGATTTTTTGACACTTAAGACATTTTGTAATTATTGCTCAGTGAATGATTTCATGACCAGCAAGTCACCTCTTCTATCAGAACTAGCCATTATGTGTTAATGTTTGTAATCATTGCCATTGTTGATTTGTGTGTGTGTGTGTGTGTGTGTGTGTGTGTGTGTGTGTGTGTGTGTGAGTACTACAAATTACAAATCGAGATCTGGTGATTGTCTTCATTTATTCATGCACGTGCGTATTATGTGACATGAGATCTTAAAAAAAGCTAAAAAAGTCATTGGAACATGCAATTATTTAAAGGATTACATTAACAGCCCTGAAATGGCACATTACACATAACAATACATTATGGGATGTCTCCAGCGTAGTAGAGTATGCAATGGAAAATTTATTCTGTATCAATATTTCATCGGAGAAATAGCCTTTCGAGAGGTTTTCATATGGAGATGAATGGGTCGTTAGAGGCTTTCTAATGGCCTTACTATAACAAATTGAACCCGAGAACGAGAAAGCCACTTACTCTGTAGCTCAAGCACATGAGCTTAATTTGTTCATGTAGATGGGTACAGCATACATCGAGTAATTCAAATCACTTACCGATGCTTACAGGGCCGTTATTTTGTGTGTTTGCGCGCGCGCGTGTGTGAATCTATTTCCATTGAATATCAGGAACTTAGAACGATATGTCAGTTGAAAGATAGCCATGGAGTCTTGGTAGGTTTGGAGAACTTGTCTACAGCTTTCTGTATGAAGAGAGCCTCTGTTGTGTCATAATTTCCTAAGTTTCGTACAGGACTCTCTGCAGACCGACACTGAGAACTATACCGTCTAAATCAATTCCATTGTCATTAACTTGTAAGCTGAAAGAACGTGCTTTAAGTCCTCCTTCTCCTCCTTCGCCATAATATCTGAAATGTTCATTCAAATATCCGGCTGAACTCTGGACATCTTGTGATTGTCATCGAACGAGGGATATAACGTTGATATCAAATTTAAAGAGAAGAAGATTAGTTTTAGAAAAGAGATCCTAGCTCTACATGTAAACATTTCAAACAGAGTAATCTCGGCCAACGGCTATATATAGGCCACACGATAAAGATAGCAGGGCCGTGTTAAACAGCGAGCACTATGATATATTGCATTGAAACTAATGTTACCATCCAACCCTTCGAACTTGCATAAGTTCCCCCATTTTGAGAAGGGCAGAGGCTTTGGGTGTATGCAATACATGTATTTTTAATTACCATTACATTCTCTTTTCACGGGTGTATGCTAGACCTTTTCCCATGTAATATTACATGACTTCACCACAATCGAGAAGTATACACTGTGTGACATGGCGCCATCTCGTGTTCGTAAAATGTACATTTACACACGCCAAAATTTTAGCAGTCGTCATGGTGGTCGAAAATGATTCCATAATGCACTTGTATGAAATCCTCTTTTTAAAGACCGTATTACCTTAATGATGATAATGCTATCACTTATAATTATTACAATTTCGATAATGTCTTAAGAAGATGCTGTTACAGTTTTGAAAAGTATTTCAGAACGAGATCATTTCCATGCAATGAACCTTTCCTATATGATTACTTATTTCACGTCTTTGATTGGTAATGCGGAGTCATAAGAGTGCGGTGTATGCAGTTTTATGTGTGAGTGACAGTGAAATCACTGGTGTAGTGTTCGAAGCGAAAGCTGATGTTCTGATACTGCTGCACTGTTGAGCTCATTGTTGTCGTTAAAAAGTGTGTAATTAGGTAATAGCTTTGCACATTTTCTCCAAGGGCTTAAATTGGGTTGGTTTTCGGTTGTGATAGGGTTCTAGGTTTAATTTAATGCAAGGATTTAGTTAGGTTTATGTTTGTGGGTAGGATTTATGTTTGGCTTAGCATGCAGACATTTTATTTGGGGCAATAGTCGCACGAGCAAACGTTATGGAACCCTCTTTTCTCTACTTACCTAATTACTCTTGTTACTAATTTACCTTTCATAACACAAACTCGTATAGAGTATTCTACTCGGCTGGGTTGTTATTGGTATGGAAAACCGATAGTATCTTATGTTTAGCCAGTCTGGACACAGGATGAAAAATAAGGGGAGGATAATGGACCTTTTGAAGAAAAAAGTGTTTTTGCATTTAGGCCACTTTGAAAGAAAACAGGAATTTCAACCTGAATTTTAACAAACTTCCTTAAACTTTGAAGTTAGACTGCCTGGACTGCATTGATGTCAGTTTGATAAACATGGTGAATGTGAAGAACTATCATATCATTAAAAATTGAGACACTATTGCAAGTAAGCTGTTCATATTTTACAGTGCATTAGTCACTGAATGAGCTCGTACTGTTTAATAGAACGACATACACACACAAACACAAGCACACACACACACACACACACACACACACACACACACACACAAACACACTAACGCAGACACATACACTCCAGGGCTCTATTGCCCAGTTAAAGTTGTCAGGCTACCTACTTTGTTGGTTTCTTTATTGGCCCAATTGGGCAACTACAATTCAAAATGGATTGTAATGTATGTCAACATTTCAGATTCAATGATTAAAAAAAAAAATACATGTATTCTTATAATTGTACATGCATTAATGTACGTATATTCATGTATATTTGTATAATGTTATGTACATATATAAATAATACATGTAATGCATGCATAACATACGTGTAAAAAACGTGTATAAGATCATTAAGGCAAAATAAGTAATATTTCTATAATGTGTAACAATACCTGTTTACGGGACAGCACAGGTTAATCACCAAAAGAGGGCGCACAGACGGCAGCCTTATATAAAAAAAAAGTAATTTTCACTCGCTCGGTGAAAGGAGAGCTCGATGGCTTGATTCCAGGAGTCCATTCCCAACAAGTAATTATATCTAATAATTTGCTTACTTTTCAATTAAGGCTGAAAAGCACATAGGACCGATTTCTGACAGAGTATAAAATATCCCCACTGGAAAGAGCACATGGTGACTGAGTATGTTCACACTGTGTCAGCTTGTGTTCTTTTTTGATGACCGATATCTTCTATACGTTATAATCAGAGCTTGTATGACCTTTCTCTCTTACTCTTTCAAAATTCTATCACAACTCTATTGCACACAATCTTCAAACCACATCATGTTTGCACAACATTGTTGCATTTATATAGAGCACGACAATGCCTTTTTATTTTCAACAGGACCACACTGAAATCAAGCATTAACAAAGTTCCTTCACTTTCTCTGTGACAACTCCAAAGATATATAACCAGGCAACCGAATACATTCTTCCATAGACCTATGTACATTGCTTCTTGAACGCTGCATAAAGTTCATTTTTTATCATGATTGACTGATTCTTAGATATTGAATAGCTACAGTATTTCGCTATAAACTCTCAATCCTGCTTGATATGCCAACATATTTTCAAATACATTCAGCTCACTGCATTTATAATATTGTACAACATAATGTCTGAAATGTTAGTTACACATGTTTGAAGAACATCCTACAAGCCATCTGTTCAAGAAGTTAAGGATATACATTTGCTTTTAATGCTTTTCATTCATTTCCTCACAATGCTTTACTTAAACAATGTCAAGTTGACCACTGTGGTAACCAACGGAGTTAATTTCCACATACAATCTGATTTCATGCATTAACACTTTATCAGTCTTATAAAATACAACGATTTTATGTCAGTGCAGTAATATACATAGATACATTGAAAGTTATAGAAGGGACCTGTCGAGCTTAACAAAACTTTTTGTCTGTGCTTATTCAAAACAAAATATAAGATATGCATCATCATGAATTTCATGAAGAGAAAACCAAGGATATAGATAATGACATTTGCCGAATTTCTCAAGCATATAGAATTCCGTGTGCGACTTTTTTCTGTTTGCCCATTTAAATGATACGAACCTGTATAAACGATCAGTGTAAACTGGTTCCAAATCACCGGGTCTACGTACTGTATTGAAAGTAGTAAACCATTGGATTTACGCACACACCGAGTATGTACCGATCCCGTGAGTGTCCCCCTAAAACTACAACGGGACCCTCCGCAATGATAACTTTAAAAATAAGGAATCATCCAGTGTTCATTTATGCTCTGTTTAGCACTATATTTGCACAGGTATGATATGTATTTTGTTTCATGGCAAATGTTATACAGTGTTTAATAAAAACAGAAAAAAAATACGGAATCATCCTAGATGAAATTTCAGGGTACGAAACCATAATTCATTGCCTACATCTTACAGAAAACCCCATTCGATTTGCTTCAGTGGTCAAAGAGAAATGAGGAATTTTGTAGAGCATGTCAGGAATCTCTTCTCTCCAACTTCTGTCTATTGTGTTCACACACAAGAGCATCCAAGTGGTAAACTTAAAAGAATCAGACTCATGACATGCTTTACAACAATCTACATTTCTCTGTGACCGCTTAAACCAATTGAATGGGGTTTTCTGCAAAATAGAGCTAAGATGTTATATTTGAAGACCCTGAAGTAGCATTTAGACAGTTAAATCATATTAGGTGTTATCAACGCAAAAATCTGATTGTATTTTTTTTTTTTGGGGGGGGGGGGAGGGCATAGTGTAGAGCATGTACAGACTAGCTATAAGATTACTCATGCATCCACAATAGTTGCGACTTGATACATGCATTGCAAAGCTCGATGTTACATTGATTTTAATACACGAGTGATGTATTTTTACAGAGCTTCAACATGGCAAACTGGTTGTTTTCCTCTGTGGAGTCACTCAGTATCATTTTTTCGAAGACCAAAATAGTATCAAAATAAATGTTAATGAGTGATATGTGTGTCATATAGCAACAACAAAGTACTTCGTTAATGCCCTTTTAGGTAATCACGGTGAACTGCACTACTACACGCCATTTGCTTCGTCGTTAACAGAAAAAGGGTATCTCTGAAAATAAATACAGAAGACATGGAATTCTTTTGAGAACATTAAATGTTATGTTGCTGCCTTTTTGTATTTGCTTCATGTTTTGTAAAGCCACGTGCAATGCTTACAAATATACTGCCTCCGAAGTTGTGAATTCTTACAACTGAATGTTTGCAATGGAAATAAATTTTGAAGAAACAGGAAAGAATGTTCTTTATGTGGGTTGATTCAACTTCAGTACACTTCATATTTCACCCACTTTAAAGAAAACTACGTGTTAATAGAATTAATGTACAGTTCCTCATGCAACGTGCCTGTTGTGTCAGGAATGCATGATTTAGGTCTTTTGTCCACCGTTGCATACAGCTCCTCGAACATGATTACCTTTTCTGATAAAGAGGGTCCCGATTCTTTGTTCACCCTTGCGTACAGTTCCTCGCAATTTTCGGGCTTTGGGGCGGAACATGTTTGGTTCATCGTGTGATGGTGTCCATTGAATCTGTCCATTTCGGGGAGAAAAATATTACTGGAATTTTCTTCAGGATTCAGAAGAGTGTAGTCTGTGGAGTCGAAAGCGTCAGGATATTGTGGCTTTTTGTTGGTATCATTCTCATTGCCGGCCGCTGGATCTAATTGAAAGTAAAAGACCTCGTCAGAGGCTACAGCTGATAGGGAACCTAAATTGGAATATGGAGTGTCATCTGTTTGGTGAGAGTAACCCTTGTGATTCACAACCGGACCAGTCGATGCGAAAGCTGGGTTGAGACTTCGTGCCCTGTTATCGTTGGAGGTTGGATTGATTTGATCATATTCGTTGTCTCCACAGATAAGCTTACCTACCGACTTGGTAAGTTCGCCAGATTTACACAACTCTGAATATTCACTGCTCTGTTCTCTGTTTCCATCAGACTCGTGGACAATTCTCTCTTGAGTGGGGTGCATTTTGCTGCTGCTTGGATCCTGTCTTCCGGTGCAAATGTCGTCAAACTTTGTCAGCGAATTGTAACACGTGTCATCAAACAAGAACGCCTCATCGTGAGGCCTGAAGGCACTTTTCTTCATCATGTGGCTTCTATGAAAATCTTCACAGTCCTCGTAGCTACTCTCTGTTTGATCGAATGATGTCTGTGGGTTAACGCATTCTAGACCACGTAGAATAGTCGGAGCGCTGACTGTTGCTTTGCCGTTGCTCTTTACAGGAACTGTACAAGAGGAAGTTTGTTCTATGCCCGACGGTTGGCAATATCCCTGGTTTACCTCCGCAGCGTCTTGGTAGATATGATCTGGGTCCTCTTGCTGAGCTATGGTGGTCTCGAGTAGAGCGACAGGATGGTTTGGAAGATGGTGACCATGTGCTCCAATGTCAGTCCTTGCAGACTCTAACAGAACATGTTCCGTTGTTCTCGGACTTTCGGTTGAAGTATCTACAGGATACAACTGGACGTGCCTGTCATTTGGGTTCTCATTTGACGGATTGGAAGCTTCAGTAGGTCGACCTCTGTTACAGCATAAATGATGAAAAAAAATCTAAATCAATGTATATTTTCACTATTTAAAAACTACACATTATTTCTGATCAACACAGCCATAAAGATATAATATTAGAGAGTACTTCCTACATATTAACATAAATAATTGTCAATATTTTGAAAGAACATTTATTATCATTATCGACATTCTTAGGACAATGGTCATATCCAAATATTATTTTAAATACAATAAACCGCAGGGTGGCTGCATGTTTTGGATCCGCATATTGCGTATAGTCTTGTAGATACTATGAAATTCACGAGTAACAAACAGCTTAAAATGATTTGTGTCCCTAGAACTTACTGCTCTTTCGCTATTCCCCCTCCCCACACTCAAGTCTTGACGAAGCAAACACTATATGCCTACCTTTCCTTGTGTTGTTTGCACCACGCCATGGATAGAATAGAAAGCAGAATAAGAACGACACACAGAAGGGTCGCCATTGTGTATGTTGTCACGTCTGTCCCAAGATCTGAAACTGAAGTACAACTTGTTATTTTCATTTTTCGTTACCAAGATAGGAAAAGATTAAAAACATTGAAGTAATCACATAACAGAAAATTCTATGGAAATAAATAATTCTTGCGGGTGCGTGAAGTAACAGGTAGATAAATTGCCTTTCATCGACGTATTGAAATAAATTCCAACAATTCAGTGTTTTCAGTCGCAGACATGATAAAAATCATGGGCATGTACATTATATACTCGGGTAAGATTCGAAGTCATGACTTCCTAATTTCTAGACTGGCATCATATCCACTCGACTACCAACCTTTCGCCTGACGGCAAATAATCATTGTGCTCCCCTATGGATGCAGGTCCTCAGTATGTTTCCTTTTCCATCTAATAATTGTAAAATTGCCCTTCTTTTACCTAAATAAACACCGAATAATCGGGGCATTAAAGCGTAGCCATGATAAAATCATAGGCAATTAATTATGTATTTAAGTATAATTCGAACCCATGCCTCCAGACAGGCGTCAAACCCATCAGACTATACTAAGCTACCAACAATATTTGACGCAAATATCATAAATTCTCTTAGCTATTCAGTACGTATAGCCAACACGTCTACTTCCATAAGGGATCAGAACCACGTCACTGGATATCGGGCGAATGCTCGGTGGTCTGGTGGACATAACGACTGCCGCGCAATCAGAATGTCTTGGGTTAGAATTTGTTTGAGTTCATGTCGTCAATAATTTTTATCATCCCTAATACACTGAATAATCGGTGCTTATTTACGCCGATAAAGGGCTTGTCGTCAATCAGTCGCAATAGAATACGATGATAATAGCATAAAAATGTCTTTTCAGTGCTTTCTAATTTAGATAACCACAGCCGGTACAAAGAAAATTGAAAAGTAAACTATTGGTATTACATTGAGTAATAGTGTTGAGTTGTGTTGTGTTGTGTTGTGTTCATCAGCTCACCTAAAGTAGATGTGGCAATAATTCTTTGCGATGAAAATTCTTGGGTGGCCTGAGTTCCACCTATTAACAATAACAACAAAAGACAGCAGAGGCATTGGTAGAACGCATGAAAAAATAATTCATCTTCAATCTCCCTTGTTTAGAGTCCATTTGAATCCTTTTTATCTGCATATCTACCACAAAGAGTTTCAGAATAACGGCAGCAAACATTTTTTCTGATTCATCACCTTTGTTTTCTTAAACACACACACACACACACACACACACACACACATGTGTGTGTGTCGATATTTTAAAGCTGCATTTTTTAATACTTACTTGAAGCATTGTTTGTATTTGGAGTGGTTGTGTAGTTTGTTACATCTTCATTATCTTCATTATCTGAAATCAAGAAAACGAGTAAACAATGGGACAATACAGGTGCAAATGTTCTAAATGCACGAAAGAAAAATGAAACGATGATGTCGTTATTTACTCTAACATCTTTTTCGAAGTAAATATGCCCGTCAAGGATTCTGAAAAATGCTAAAATAATTGAAGACTTTGTTCGCAAAAACCGATAAGTCCATTTTTGAAGATTTTGAAGTACGGTCTCTGTCAGAAAGTACAAAATGATACCTTTTAAATGATATATAGGTCACTACATATAAAGGTACATTTTTGAAGTTATGGTCAAAAGAAGCAAAAATGTTCTTATTATTCTTTTTATTTTTCTTGACCTTTAATCGCAAATATCTCCATTTGGCAAATATGGACTTATCGGTTTTTGCGAACAAACCCTTCAATTGCACATCGCGCGAAATCATTCTAGCTTACTTAATTTTCCTGATTTAAGAAAGGAAATACAGTGAGCACACATCATAATACTATCGACTGATCACTCGAAAGTTGTGTAAATCATAAATTGCGGATTCGGAGAACCGGAAAGGAAATGACATTAGTCCTTTTCGTACATATTAAACAATTTGGAGTCAGATATTTCTCCTTCAGCATATAAAATCTTAATCATCGAACCCGATAAAGTAGCAAAATAATATGAACAATCGGTTTGACTTTAAGCAAAATAAACCCCACCAATGAATACAGCATGCTTTACTAAATTGACGTCGTAGAATATATTATATTTTACTCGACACAAAGCTCTTAATCAACACGATCATTAGATTGAGAGCGTGAAGAGAGATATGGTCAGTTTCTCATGCTCTATTCTATAAGCAAAAATGGATTTTACGGCTCGATTGTCTGTTTTACTCTTACCATATTGATTTATAGGAAATTGTCAGGGGCGGCGCAGCCGTGGGGGCCGTGGGGGCCCGGGCCCCCACACTTTTTTCAACCCGGAAGTACGTAAGAGGCACTACAATTGGAGGGGAGAGAATGAGCTGAGGACCTTTTTTTTTTTTTTTGCTTGTCAGCTGAAGAAACCCGGAAGTGGACAGGTAGAGATGAGCTGAGGACCTTCTTTTTTTGTGCTTGTTAGCTGAAGAAACCCGGAAGTGGACGGGGAGAGATGACCTGAGGACCTTTTTTTTTTTTTTTTTTTTTTTTTTGCTTGTTAGCTCATGAAACCCGGAAGTGGGCCCCCACACTTTTGAAGACAGTGCGCCGGCCCTGATTGTCTTTGATGAAGTTGTGATATATTTCCAAATGGATATGTAACCTTACAGCACAAAACCTAAAGTCGAACATAGATCAAACAAAAAATTCTTGGGAAATTCCATGTTTTGAAAGGAGGGATGTACACCATTATAATGATAATTCATCAGAACTGGATATTACTCTCCAACTGAACAGCTTGTAATATACGACATTGTGAAAAGCAGAGTTCACATTAGGGATTGTATCAGTCGCACTCATTCAATTCTTAATTAAGGACTGTATGACTAGCACTTATTCACTTCTTATTTTTAGTTGAATGAAAAAAAAAAGTATTGAGATTGAGATGACATTATCAGAATTATCGTACAGAATTGATGCAAACAGTCATTTAACATGTTCTCTTCGTATTTTTTGAAATATATCATGTGCTGCTAATCATTTTCGTAAGGTTTCGGTTCAAATCGCACATTGTTATCATGTTTTCTCAATGGAAACCGAAAAGACTTGTCTGAAATGCACTTTGTGAATTTAGGAAAGAAGTTCTTATCATATTCATTATAATGTGCCCAGACTTGAGATCAAGAAAAGGATTTTCTTTTTGATAGAGGAGAGCATTCTTGACATTTCATACGCTTGTTTTTAGGCCCATGGGAAAATCGATCACTGTACTCTTTAACGGCTATTGTAATGCACCTCAATATCTGCAAGGCAGACTTACCGTTTGTTTTATTTTCGACTTCCCGGCAAAACGGGACTGACTTGTCCCAAACCGGGAAGTAAGTCGACCATCCAGATCGTCCACACTGCAGATTTGCGTTGCCGATGAGGGTGAAACCCGGGCCACAGGTGAGCTTCATCTCAGACCCAAAGCTCGTTATATTAGAATCCCAATAACCGTTAGACACAGGACCGGGATAATCACAAAACCTGAGAGAAGCTAGATAGCAGGAAAAAAAGTGAAGGTAATTTAAGGAAAGAACTTGTTATCATATCTTTTTAAAAAAAAACCTAAAAAAAAATGGCCAAACGTTACTCCTGCCGCCTTGTTTATGAAGCTGAAGCGTTGTGTTTATACACGCATATGGAATTCAATCTACGTTCCTTCATGTTTTTATATTAGATTGTTTGCTCTTGGCGCAAGATATAACAAACTTAATGACAGCGGCGTAGTAGGGAAATCGGGTCTGTATAGCTGACTAATTCTACATTTTGAGGTCTATTAAGCAAAAAAGCAGAAAAATTCATTTGATTTCTTTTTAAGGATAGATTATATGCCCTTTACTAGTTGGAAAGAGTAAACAATGTTGTCAGTCAAGTAAATATTACTAACATTTTACGGAAGTGATAAACCTAGGATTTTGTAACAACTTCCATCGCTGTTGAAGTAAGTTGTGACAGCATTTACGGTGTAGGCAACTTTGTTCCAATTTAGAAAACATGCATAAATCGGGCAAAAGTAGACTTGTTCATATATAGATAATTTATATAGTAATGAAAATTGTTTACCTATTAGGGTGTGCATGCTCGTGAATATGTAAAGGGATATGTGTATGTGTATAATGTGTGTTTGTCTGTCTGTGCGTGTGCATGCACGCTTGAACATTTTATATTAACTCGTACTCTCATGGGATACTTCATATCAAAACATCAATGGATAAGACGTACAATCACATCATGAATAAATGGAACGATTTAAGTTAATTTTCACCATTTTGCAGTGATACTTCGTTCGCATCGAAGTAGGATCTACATGATAAAGTGACAAAAAGCGATACATGCTACACAACACATCAGGTGTACACGAAATTAAATGCTCAGAATAAGTGCAAATCACTGATGTAACTGATTGCAGACTGCGTCTTCTTACATCATAATAATGTGCTTGACCGATTAAAGGGACTGTACACTACTGGTTGAGGTGAGGATTCAGGTTTATAGCATTTATAAATGAGATAATGAGAAACCTCTTATGAAATATGAGAGAGCATGTGATTTTAGGAAGGATTCAACGTTTATTTGATGAAAATTGGTTTTCAAATGGCTGAGATATCCCAAAAAGTGATAATACTAAAATGCGACAGGCCACGCCTTTTATTAGGATCTGTTTGTTTCACCTTGTTTTTGAATACCTCAGTCATTCCAAAACCGATTTTCATCAAATAAATTTTTGATACCCCTTAGAATGTCATGCTCTTTGAGAGAGCATATGAGAGAGCATGTGATTTTAAGAAGGATTCAACGTTTATTTGCTGAAAATTGGTTTTCAAATGGCTGAGATATCCCAAAAAAGTGATAATAATAAAAGGCGACAGGCCACGCCTTTTATTAGGATCTCTTTGTTTCACCTTGTTTTTGAATACCTCAGTCATTCCAAAACCGATTTTCATCAAATAAACTTATGATACCCCTAAGAATTTCATGCTCTTTGACATCTCATAGAGTGGGTTCTGAATATCTCGCAAAACGTTAAAAGCTAAATACTCACCTCAACCAGAACTGCGTAGACCCTTTACTGTCTATAAGCTTAAGGTAAGGATAACAGCATGACATTATAAATCAGACCTTCTGTCATTGAAAAAAAAAAAAACATTTATATTGAAAATTCATTAGGGTAAGTCGTTACACCTCATTAAGTTTCATCTGATGGGGCAAGTTGTTACAGTGAAGCAACTTGAACCTGTACGTGTTTCAATAACTTAAATGAGTGTGCTCAATAACCTCTTAAAAATCAGACGTTGCTATACTCCAACCAACAGATGCCCAGGACACACTTCCTCCACCAATACACCCATCCTTTACTCGAAATGAATGTTTTGATGAATAAAAGAATATCGAAATCTTTTCCTTTTTACATTTTACTCAAAGAAATGAAAACCCAATGTTCACCACATTTCTGCATGGGATTTTCAGGCATGATCAAATTTCACACGCAGATATCTTCCATGTGTCTTTTGGTATTAGGTCTTAATGTGAAATGAAATATCTTACCCGTATAACAACTTACACTCGGTCTCCTCTACCATCATACACAAATAGAACCACTATTTATGTTGATTATGCTGCTAGGAAGGTAGATCTTCATAAAAAGTAAAAATGGCCACAGTCATGAAAGGAATAGTCAAAATTTCAGTTCAAGGCTACTGGGGCAGATTCGGGAAAAATGTTATGGGACCAGGAATGAAGCAATCAGGATTAGAACGGTTGTTAATGGTGCAGACTTTATTTTTTGTAATAATATCTCTCTCTTTTTTCTTTTTTTTTTGCTTTGTCTTTTCGCTAACTCACTTCTACACAATCTTTTCTTTTGATACTCCTGGTTAAACAGATTATACACGAGCCGGCCAGACTGAAGTTGTGACTCCTTTTGACATGTCCATTCGTGACATTTTCTGTCGAGATATAAAAAGTTAGTTGGCATATGTTCCTGATGTAAGTCACATGCTTTCTCCAAAACGTTCTACAGCATTGCCATGCTTTCGGGGCTTATTTCTACCGGTAGACTTACACTTTTCGTCAAAATGAACGTTGGATTCATTGTGAAGAGAAGTCTGAGCATTCAATTTCGCACATGCAGCAGTGAATCAGCAATCAAATTCAAAATCCTGTCATTCGAATGCACAATCGAATCATTCAAATTCACCATCACATAATAGAGCAATTAACAACAAGCAAGACGTATACAATGTTCATGTTATCAGTTTCAATTTGTCAAAATTATTGTATTTTTTTCCGAAGGTGTCAAATGCAACCTTCCCTATTATGCTTGTCTATGGGCCTATACAGTGCGTAATATTTCTGTATATATTCCTTTTCGTAAAGCCCGAGTTCAAATTTTAGAACGAACAGGTGGACCTAATCTGCAAAATAGACAATCTTCATTCAGTGCTGCGAGCATAAAATGCACGATACTGATTGCTCGGAATAGGAATTTGAATGAAAAAGTTTGAAACTGACGGTGAAAACCTAAAGTAAAATACGTATAACCATACACTTTATGGCACGATAGTCAAGTTTTCGGCAATTACGATTATATGAACTCTCCTCCCCACCCCCACCCCCGAATCAAGTGGGCCTACCATTACTTTCATCTAATCTGAGCTAAAAAAGTGTATCTGACTGGTCTTCATCCTCGAAAATATATGTCAGTAAATGAGTATGTATTTACTCAAACACATAGACACTTTTCAGAGAGAAAAATTAACAACGACAACAAAGCAAACAAAGAGTAACCAATATGCAAGCAGTCAGGTGTCCGCTCGGAACTAATGCGATTCATCAAAACTGATATTTTTAGAATTTGCAAGATACTTTACACTTTTATTTGCGGATGAAATAAAGTGAACGTATCAATTAAGTTTCTATCGTGTAAGAATGCTACTTTCTTATTTTTTTTCATTTTATGCCTTCGATAAGTTATCAAGGTGTTGTCATATAATCTCAAATGACGAATAATGTATTTATTGCGTGTGTATATCTATAATGCACACATAATCATAAAGGCATTTCATGAAAAAGATATGAACATATGCACATCTAAACTTACCTCGACATTTGAGTCTGACAGTCAAGATCCTGGGACAGTCGGTTCTATGTGATAGACACTCCTCTAGACGTACATAACCTGTGCATTGATAGTGAAGTCATCACTTATGCAAACTGTGTAGAAATTTGATCAAATCATTGTGTCCCCCAACTTTCAACACAAGAAGAGCGGCATATGAAGGAAACGATTGATAACGAAAACAACAAGGGACATACCAAATTTGACTCTGAAATGCATGGCCAAAATGCAGATTATGTGAATCGTAGAATTTCACGTTTCTTAGTGTTCATTCATTCATTCATTTCATTTCATTTCCTACAAAAGTATACAATACTAACATGACAAATTCGTTCGAAATTTACGACTATCTGTTATGTAATGATTGTAAACATTTATTTTTTTTTAAAGGAAAAATGCGTAATACTGTAGTCACCATCAAGACATGAAATACGTAGACTTCTGTTCCATGTTGTAATACTGGGAGGAGTCTGAGGCGAATACTCCTCTGCCGCTGGAAAGCCGAGCTCTCCACAGACCAACTCAGCAGCTTCGTCGTTAAATCCATCATAGCAGACATAGCTGTCTGACTCGAGAACCACTATGCCTTCCAGGGGAGAGGGTCCGCCAATTAGCTTTACCGATGGTACGGCTTCAAAAAAAAAATAAATGAAATCCCGAAGTTTGATTCCAGCCAGTCGCTATTTTACAAGCGCGGACATCCTGACCAACCGTTACGGTAGACGTATATCACACTCTAGGTGGTCAACCAACATAAACACTATTTTGGACCAGTCCAAGAGATGCAGCAGTGTTGACATGTGTAGGTTGGAACCCCTGGGCAATGCAAATTCTTGATCACAGTTAAAGGCAGTACAAATATAATTTATCTCTTTATGTATGCCAAAAGATTGCGCTAGTATACTACTGGATGAAAAGAGATAACAAAATGTCTATGAATACTCATCGTCTTGAAACTTTTTAAATTAACGTGCTTCACTATGAACTACAGACATTGAAGGTAGTGTAACTTTACTTCATACTGTTGTTTTCAGCAAGTACACACATTTAATGAAGGATATATCTGTAGTCAAATTGTTAAAGACAAGAAATAATCCCATATCCCGCTTAAAAACGACCGTCGCTGAGTTCGTCGACTGATGTAATGACAGTAGCAAAATACTAATTCATTTTGTTTGAAGCGCGAGTGTAGAAACGAAGGCATCTTTAAAAACTCTGGTATGTAAATAGGTTATTCCGTGTATGTATCAACGTCCATAATGCATTGACTGCTATGCAGGTGTTGATCTAGTTGTTTTCACACAAAAGTTCGTAAAAATCGCACCCCAAGCGAGAATCCCATAGTTTAAATAAGGTAATATTAAACTAGAATAAAGAGTTAATAATGCAGATGAAGGAAGATGATATTTCAATCTGTTTATGACGCCAATATTAGGTGAAATGATTTTACATATGTTATTGATATGATTCCTCCATGAAAGCTTGTTATCAACACAAACACCAAAAAATTTAAAGGAAGAAACTTCTTCTAGGGGAGTAGTATCCAATGTTATATTGCCTGGGAGGCTGTGTAAAGAGTTACTAAAAAACATAAATTTTGACAAATTGCCCTACATCGACGTAAATAAGCACTGAATTGATCAGTGTTTTAGTAGTAGACATGATAAAAAATCATGGGCGTACATACTCGAGCAGGATTCGAACCTACGACCTCCTGATCACCGGACAGGCGTCATCTCCACTAGACCACCGAGCTTTCGCCCGACAGCATGTGTTGGTTCTAATCCTTATAGCATGCAGCGGGTACTGCTTTGTTATTTAAATTCATAAAATTCTTCCGACGAGATGTTTTCATTGCAACTGATTGACAAATTGCCCTACATCGACGTAAATAAGCACTGAATTGATCAGTGTTTTAGTAGTAGCCATGATAAAAAATCATGGGCGTACATACTCGAGCAGGATTCGAACCTACGACCTCCTGATCACCGGACAGGCGTCATCTCCACTAGACCACCGAGCTTTCGCCCGACAGCAAGTGTTGGTTCTAATCCTTATAGCATGCAGCGGGTACTGCTTTGTTATTTAAATTCATAAAATTCTTCCGACGAGATGTTTTCATTGCAACTGATTGACAAATTGCCCTACATCGACGTAAATAAGCACTGAATTGATCAGTGTTTTAGTAGTAGCCATGATAAAAAATCATGGGCGTACATACTCGAGCAGGATTCGAACCTACGACCTCCTGATCACCGGACAGGCGTCATCTCCACTAGACCACCGAGCTTTCGCCCGACAGCAAGTGTTGGTTCTAATCCTTATAGCATGCAGCGGGTACTGCTTTATTTAAATTCATAAAATTCTTCCGACGAGATGTCGTAGGTTCGAATCCTGCTCGAGTATGTACGCCCATGATTTTTTATCATGGCTACTACTAAAACACTGATCAATTCAGTGCTTATTGACGTCGATGTAGGGCAATTTGTCAATCAGTTGCAATGAAAACATCTCGTCGGAAGAATTTTATGAATTTAAATAACATAAATTTTGTTTTTTGAATATTCAGTGACAATTTATTTGCGTATATCCATTGTATAACCTTGTTCAATTCTTCATTTACTGTTCTTGTT
The DNA here is from genome assembly GCF_040938485.1 of Diadema antillarum. Taxonomy (NCBI): domain Eukaryota; kingdom Metazoa; phylum Echinodermata; class Echinoidea; order Diadematoida; family Diadematidae; genus Diadema; species Diadema antillarum. The sequence continues at coordinate 738,764 of NW_027271623.1, forward strand.
AAGATATTTGGGTCTGGGTGGGAAAAAAAAAAGGTTAGAGTCATCCGCGAATAATATGAATGATAGTTTTTCCGAGGATCTATGACAATCATTGATATGAATAATGAATAACAATGGGCCTAGTAGGCTCCCTTGTGGTACACTACATGCAATTGTTTGATTTTGAGAGTCAATGCCGTTGACATGTACAAATTGGGATCTTTTTGATAGGTAACTCGTGAACCACTCCAAGGCCTTTCCACGTATGCCATAATGAGATAATTTGACGAGAAGTATTCCATGGTTAATCGTGTCAAAGGCCTCGGAGAAGTCCAAGAAGATACCTATTATAATTGTGTGTGAAAATGTTTCGAGTGCGTGTGTGACTTTGTCGATGAGGGCAAGTAATGCGTGTGTTGTGCTGTGATTTTCTCTAAATCCAACTTGAAAATTTGAAAATATGTCACAAGTTTTAAGAAAACATGCTGTCCTGATATAAACTATTCTTTCGAGAATCTTAGAAATAGAAGATAATAAAGATATGGGTCTATAATAATTGACATCATCCTTCTCCCCTTTCTAATAAATAGGAATTACTTTCGCAATTTTCATACTATTTGGCACTTGGCCGGTTGTAAGCGATGAGTTGATAATGTGTACTAAGGGATCCACTCTTTGTTGAATCATGTTTTTTATCAAATGGTTGTCAATTCCGTCGTGGCCAGGACTTTTTCCTGTTATACCATACTTTTATAATGAAGAGTGAAAATACTCGATCATGACACACGAATATGCCATGTTTTGTGTGTTTGAGGATTTTGATGGGTGATATAAGGTTGAATATTGAAGTCCATGCATGATAACATGATTTTTAAAATGTCGAGAAAGAGAAACGTCGTTATACGTGCGGAAATGATATAAAGCTATCATTGTGCGAGATCTTCTAAATTGTAAAGAATCATGATCATATTGATATAATGACAATTGAATGATTTTGATAAATGATAATGGTAATTATCATTGGCACTTACCTTCGTAACATTTTACGGTCACGGTAAACTTCGGTGGGTAGGTATATATACCATATCCAAATCTTCGTCTGGTGGGCCATTGACAAATGAGGGGAAGATTGGTTGTGATCCTTAATCAATATCAGGGACGTTTTGTTGGCTATTTCATCGCGTATATAAAACGTCATTACTTTATTGTTGATAGACTCAATTTCTGTGAGAATTCGACGTCCCCGAGGTGCCTGTACAACCCAATTATCTCCTTTAGAGACGCATCTTTCATCACACGATATCTCTTCCATCAGTGGTCTTCCCGAACAGCTCAGAGTTAAATCTGCGGAACGTAGAGAGCAGAAAGGGGTACATTGCAAATGAATGGTTCATTTTTTTTTTTTGATATTCCATGTATAGGATAAAGTACGAGAATTGACCCTTAAACGCACATAAAGTATCACTGTAAGGGTCTGCGCTGATTCATCCTCTTTTGTCTTTGAAGCAAAATAGAATATCAATACTCCACTGCTACCACTATATTATGGTGACATGATCACGTAACCTCAATTTGAATACTGATTGATAGCATTTTATTCGTGATATTTTCAAAAGTATCAGATTATTATTGACTGAATGTTTTCGAACCTTTTCCAAGGTAGCCATTTCTTCCTTTCCATGCCCTATTTGTGGCAAAGAAGAAATTGAAGGGAAACCACTGTCACAAACCAGTGCTTATAGTTGATTTCATGTTTTCATTTTTTTTTTCAGATTCACACTGAAAAAGTTGACATCTGGTACTCCTAAATAAATTAGTCTCATTCAAGTTTTCCTAATATGTTATTTTTAGGCCTAATGACACATAAACAAGAACAGTAGAGACTAGCCCTTCGATCTATGACAGTTTCCATACTATGTACAATTGGCTTTATGACTGTTTGTCTCATTTCCCCAAAATGCAAATATCCCAAAGTAAAGGAGTTGATTACTTATAGGAATATCATACATAGATACAGCTCATACTTACAAGTCGTATTACTTTCCAGCGTTAGGGAAGTGAGGAACAATGTAGGAAAGATGAAGAGGCCAAACGACCATGCCAGGTATGCCATTATCCCCTGACCGCAAAATCATAAACCGTGGAAAATGATGATTTATTCTTGTTCAGCGTAAAATAATATTGTTGCAAAAAAAGGTAAAGACAAGTTTGATTGTTTGGAGTCGTAACTAAGGCGAAGTCTGCAACACGCTGTGAGAAAGGCAGGGAAGCTTCTTCTTGCCCGTTAAAGAAATTGGCATTGTTAGCAGGATTGCGCTTCATGATGTCGTGGGGAAAGTGAAGTGTGGGCGTCACGAAACTGCTCAACTACTGGACCACTCCCTGCAAAGTGGCAATCAAACTGCTCATTCAGTTGCATTTGCGGCGTCTCACATCACTTCCCCATGCTCTCAAGGAAGCAAAACTATATGATTATTGAAAGGAAACTAAGCGTAGTCATCAAGCTGTCCCTCGCTGTTTCAATCACTAATATACAATATTTTTTAATTTTGAGTCTGGTGATATAGCCATGCTCTGTCGAGTACGGTATCAATCATTTTGTCTTTCTCCTTGAGGAACTTTATGCATTAATAATCGCGCTAGATTCTACTTTTTAAAATACATTTTAAAGTGAAGCTTGGCAATGAAGGGAGATTTGATTTTTTTGACACTTAAAAACATTTTGTCATTGCTCAGTGAATGATTTAATGACCAGCAAGTCACCTCTTCTATCAGAACTAGCCATTATGTGTTAATGTTTGTAATAATTGCCATTGTTGATTTGTGTGTGTGTGTGTGTGTGTGTGTGTGTGTACTACAAATGACAAATCGAGGTCTGGGGATTGTCTTCATTTATTCATGCACGTGCGTATTATGTGACATGAGATCTTAGAAAAGCTTAAAAGTCATTGGAACATGCAATTATTTAAAGGATTACATTAACAGCACTGAAATGGCACATTACACATAACAATGGGATGTCTCCTTGCGTAGTACAGTATGCAATGGAAAATTTATTCTGTATCAATATTTCATCGGGGAAATAGCTTTTCGAGAGGTTTTCATATGGAGATTAATGGGTCGTTAGAGGCTTTCTAAAAGCCTTACTATAACAAATTGAACCCGAGAACGAGAAAGCCACTTACATCTATCTGTAGCTCAAGCACATAAGCTTTATTTGTTCATGTAGTAGATGCATGGGTACGGCATACATCGGGTAATTCGAATCACCAACAGGACCATTATTTTTTTTTTGTGTGTGTGTGCGTGTATGTGTATTTATCAATCTATTTCCTTTGATTTTCAGAAAATTAAAACGATATGTCAGTTGACAGCAACGGCGTAGCCAGGATTTCATCTTAGGGGGGGGGGGGGGGCGGTTAGTCTGCGAGGGAGCGGAGCGAGAGAGGGGGGGGGAGGGTGTGGGAGGGGGGTGTCCCCCCTCCCACGGTAAGAACTTTTTGCATTTTGATGTTGTAAATGGTGCAATTTGATGCATGCTTTTGCGCGTTTTATCGACGTGAAACACTCCCACTTGTTTATGGTAGCAGTTTATTTTGATGTAGATTATTATTGACCAATTTGCCTATAAAATGGTATAATTTAGATACACTTCTTGTATTAATTCTTTTCACTGAATATCATGAACGCGACTGAACCCGAGCGAGCGGAACGAGCGAGGGGGTAGGGGAGGGTGTGGGAGGGGGGGGGGGTGTCCCCCCTCCCACGGTAAGAACTTTTTGCATTTTGATGTTGCAAATGGTGCAATTTGATGCATGTTTTTGCGCGTTTTATCGACGTGAAACAGTCCCATTTGTTTAAGGTATATAGCAGTATATTTTAGTGTAGATTATTATGGAAGAATTTGCCTATAAAATGGTGTAATTTAAACACACTTCTTGTATTAATTCTTTTCATTGAATATCATGAAGGCAACTGAACACTAGCGAGCGGAGCGAGCGAGGGGGAGGGGAGGGTGTGGGAGGGGGGGTGTCCCCCTCCCACGGTAAGAACTTTTTGCATTTTGATGTTGTAAATGGTGCAATTTGATGCATGTTTTTGCGCGTTTTATCGACGTGAAACAGTCCCACTTGTTTAAGGTATACAGTATATTTTAGTGTAGATTATTATGGAACAATTTGCCTTTAAAATGGTGTAATCTAAATGCACTTCTTGTATTAATTCTTTTCACTGAATATCATGAACGCGACTGAACCCGAGCGAGCGGAGCGAGCGAGGGGGTAGGGGAGGGTGTGGGAGGGGGATGTCCCCCCTCCCACGGGAAGAACTTTTTGCATTTTGACGTTGCAAATGGTGCAATTTGATGCATGTTTTTACGCGTTTTATCGACGTGAAACAGTCCCACTTGTTTAAGGTACATAGCAGTATATTTTAGTGTAGATTATTATGGAAGAATTTGCCTATAAAATGGTGTAATTCAAACACACTTCTTGTATTAATTCTTTTCACTTAATATCATGAACGCGACTGAACCTGGGCGAGCGGAGCGAGCGAGGGGGGAGGGGGGGGGGGTGTGGGAGGGGGGTGTCCCCCCTCCCACGGTAAGAACTTGCATTTTGATATTGCAAATGGTGCATTTTGATGCATGTTTTTGCGCGTTTTATCGACGTGAAACAGTCCCACTTGTTTAAGGTAGCAGTATATTTTAGTGTAGATTATTATGGAACAATTTGCCTTTAAAATGGTGTAATCTAAATGCACTTCTTGTATTAATTCTTTTCACTGAATATCATGAACGCGACTGAACCCGAGCGAGCGGAGCGAGCGAGGGGGTAGGGGAGGGTGTGGGAGGGGGGATGTCCCCCCTCCCACGGGAAGAACTTTTTGCATTTTGACGTTGCAAATGGTGCAATTTGATGCATGTTTTTACGCGTTTTATCGACGTGAAACAGTCCTACTTGTTTAAGGTACATAGCAGTATATTTTAGTGTAGATTATTATGGAAGAATTTGCCTATAAAATGGTGTAATTTAAACACACTTCTTGTATTAATTCTTTTCACTGAATATCATGAACGCGACTGAACCTCGGCGAGCGGAGCGAGCGAGGGGGGAGGGGGGGGGGGTGTGGGAGGGGGGTGTCCCCCCTCCCACGGTAAGAACTTGCATTTTGATATTGCAAATGGTGCATTTTGATGCATGTTTTTGCGCGTTTTATCGACGTGAAACAGTCCCACTTGTTTAAGGTACATAGCAGTATATTTTAGTGTAGATTATTATGGAAGAATTTGCCTATAAAATGGTGTAATTCAAACACACTTCTTGTATTAATTCTTTTCACTGAATATCATGAACGCGACTGAACCCGAGCAAGTGGAGCGAGCGAGGGGGAGGGGAGGGTGTGGGAGGGGGGTGTCCCCCCTCCCACGGTGAGAACTTTTTGCATTTTGACGTTGCAAATGGTGCAATTTGATGCATTTTTTTGCGTGTTTTAACGAGTTGAAACAGTCCCACTTGTTTATGGTTGCAGTATATTTTAGTGTAGATTATTATTGAACAATTTGCCTATAAAATGGTATAATTTAAATACACTAGTCTTCTTGTATTAATTCTTACACTGAATATCATGAACGCTGTCTGTTCAGCAATCAAGCAGAAAAAGCATGCACACGAGGGTATAGATATGGGCATATCCCCTGCCACACGAAGTTGATTTTGCGTTTTCAGACCTGAAATTCAGCGATCTGGTGCAAAGTTTTGGTGCAATACTTTTTTATCGAAGTGTTAAAATCACGGAATTTAGCTCTTATTCCGAATGTGCACCATCTATGTGTATGTATAAAGTCTAGTGAGGTAGAGCTTAGGGGAAGGGGGATTCCCCCTCCCGCACGCGGAGCTTTTGCGTTTTTAGAATTGAAATAAAGCGATCTGGGTATAGCCACAGTCTACTTCTATGCATGGCGGGGGGGGGGGGGCGGGGCGGGCGAGCAGGGAGAAGGCGTTGGCGAGTGTTATCTCCACCCTTCCCTTCCGATGGAGCTTTTGCCTTTTTAAGGTTGAAATTGAGATATCTATCGTATACGCATATTTGATGGAATCAACATTTGGGAAATCACCAAAAAAAAAAAAAAAGAATGGGGGGGGGGGCTGAGGGAGGAAAGGGTCGATTAAAAGGGGAAATTCCCCTTATACATGAGGGAACCTTGAGTTTTCGGAATATAAGTGATAAGTCTTGTGCACTCAGAATTATTCATAATATTTTGTAAATCTAAAAAGTGTACTTAGCTAGGGAAAGAGGTACAGAGGGGGAGGGTGTGGGAGGGGGACACCCCTCCCAAGCACGAGAGATTTTGCATATTTTGAATTGAAATTCAACGATCTGGTGCACACTTTGAGTGAAATATTAAAAAAATATAAATCTTATTTGATGAAAGGTTGCAAAGGAGACCCGCTTCATGTGCATACAGTATACACGCATTTTTTTTTTTCCGCCTCCCAAATCACCGGTCCAAATCTTAGGGGGGGGGGGGGGGACCGCCCCCATCGCCCCCCCCCCCCCCCTGGCTACGCCAGTGGTTGACAGATAGCCATTGATTCTTGGTAGGTTTGGAGAACTTGTCTACAGCTTTAACATGTTTAAACTGCATGAAGAGAGCATCTGTTGTGTCATATTTCCTATAGTTTCGTACAGGACTCTCTGCAGACCGACACTGAGAACTAGATATACCGTCTAAATCAATGTCATTGTCATTGACTTGTAAGCTAAAAGAACGTGCTTTCAGTCCTCCTTCTCCTCCTTCGCCATAATATCTGAAATGTTTATTCAAATATCCGGCTGAACTCTGGACATCTTGTGATTTTCATCGAACGAGGGATATAACGTTGATATCAAATTTAAAGAGAAGAAGATTAGTTTTAGAAAAGAGATCCTAGCTCTACATGTAAACATTTCAAACAGAGTAATCTCGGCCAACGGCTATATATAGGCCACACGGTAAAGATAGCAGGGCCGTGTTAAACAGCGAGCACTATTGCATTGAAACTAATGTTACCATCCAACCCTTCGAACTTGCATAAGTTCCCCCATTTTGAGAAGGGCAGAGGCTTTGGATTTATACAATGCATGTATTTTTAAAGGGAAGCAGTTCTGAGATTTTCACTGTACTGATAATTAAGAAGAGTAAAAAATATAAACTTTCACCAATTTATACGCTTGGACATCAAAAATTGTCTCCGTACGCGATTTTTGAAAAATAATTCCTGCAAGCGATCGTGAAAGAGCCGGCAAAAAGATGCTACGTAGTGCATGCCCTACTCACCAAGTTGACAGCCGTGCCTCTAAAAACCAATTTAAGTGTTCAAATGATTAGTTGCAATTTTATCATATAATGTGAAAGTTTGTGGTTTTATAATTTCAAACAAGATATTTCAAGCTTAGATATATGTAATTTACGAAAAATTAATATTGTAAACATAAATTTATATGTATTTTTAAACCAAATATACCATGAACTTGACATCAAATAGGCACGGTCGTTTTCTAGCTTCCGTCCGTGTTGCATACTTCTTAGCGTAGAAACCACTCTCGCGCGCAAATCCTTACCATACCAATGTATACATACACAGTACACCTGACTCCGTCCAGTCGATTTTGGCATTCAAACCGAAGATAACCTGTGCATGAGAGAGTCGAATTCTTCAAAGAAAATATTGTTTGTATCTCAATATTTCTGTAAGTAGTCAGATAATCGCCTTTCCTCGAAAAAAAAAAAAATATGACGTGAGCCGGGAAGGGTAAACACAGGGGGTCGTGGGGATATGATTTCGCTCCACTTTGCCGTGCATGTCCAGTCGGCACTGGCAGCAGCTAGCTCAGTGGCACTGTACTGCAGTCCAACCCCGGCTGCAGGCCCACGACGGTAAATTAAACATAGCTAGCCACTTTCCTTACCTCTCTACGCTTTTTTCCCTCGGTTCTCTTCGAAGTCGATGCTCGAGGTGTTTCTGTTTTATAACTCATGTGAGCAAATGGTCAGGATTGCATCTGGTTTCAGGAGTTTTCTCGGTTTATTACCGAGGGCCACAGCCTGCCGGTCCACGTAAAAACATCGCTTCACAAATTGTCCACGCACAGGTAGGTCACAACACGATTTCGAGATTTTGTAGGCCCTAAGTTTCTTATGTTCGGCATCGTTGTACCGATATTTCCCAGCCATACAGCTCACCTTTCACGATACTTTTGTTGGTCTGGGACGGAAAAAAGGATTTTCCTGGGAAATTTTCTGCACGATTCGAGCAAAACTACTGATGTAAGATAGCCTGACCAGACGACGCTGAATGCGGTCGCCCCTGTAGTGTACTAGCAGGCCTGTGTAGAATCGTTTCTACCTACAAATATGTACACTCTGTACGTACTATAGAACATACATGAGCGGCGACAGGTAGGGCTGCAGCTGCGCTTGAGACTGGAAAAGTGCGAAGGGCAAACCGCGTACGGGTTGCGTACGCGTATCTACCGTAGATCTATCATCTAGTTGTACCGTCCACACGTGCGAATATAATACACAATACATACACACACACACAAACACACACACACACACAACGTAGAAACAATGTCAAATACGAGTCGGAGTAGCCACCGACGTCTTCATGCATCCGGGTAAACTAGGGAGCGTACGGATAACGAGCAAAACACGGCTGGGAAGAGTTGTGCATCGACGACGTATGACTCTCAGCCAAGACTTGCTCATTAGCATATTCACCATGCAGAGTCACACTTTTTCAACCAAAATGTACGAGCTTATTTGGTGATTTTAAAGTTTGTTTTTGGTGAAAGTAGTTCATTGGAGGTACCAACAACAACATATTTTTTTAAATTTCGTGAGGACTGTGTCCCTTTAATTACCATTACATTCTCTTTTCACAGGTGTATGATACGAAAACAGCAAATCCGCCAAGACCTTTTCCCATGTAATATTAGACGACTTCACCACAATCGAGGAGTATAAACTGTGTGATATGGCATCATCTCGTGTTCGTAAAATGTGCATTTACACACGCCAAAATTTTAGCAGTGGTCGAAAATGATTCCATAATGCACTTGTATGAAATCCTCTTTTTTTTAAACCGTATTACCTTTATGATGACAATGATATTACTAATAATTATTATAATTTCGGTAATGTCTTCAGAAGATGCTGTTACAGTTATGAAAAGTATTTCAGAACGAGATCATTTCCATGCAATGAACCTTTCCTATATGATTACTTACTTCACGTCTTTGATTGGTAATGCGGAGTCATAAGAGTGCGGTGTATGCAGTTTTATGTGTGAGTGACAGTGAAATCACTGGTGTAGTGTTTGTGATGAAAGCTGGTGTTCTGATTTATACTGTTGCACTGTTGAGCTCATTGTTGTCGTTAAAAAGTGTGTAATTAGGTAATAGCTTTGCACATTTTCTCCAAGGGCTTAGATTGGGTTGGTTTTCGGTTGTGATAGGGTTCTAGGTTTAATTTAATGCAAGGATTTAGTTAGGTTTTTGTTTGTGGGTAGGATTTATGTTTGGCTTAGCATGCAGACATTTTATTTGGGGCAATAGTCGCACGAGCAAATGTCATGGAACCCTTTTTTCTCTACTTACCTAATTACTCTTGTTACTAATTTACTGATTTCATAACACAAACTCGCATAGAGTATTCTACTCGGCTGGGTTGTTATTGGTAAGGAAAACCGATAGTATCTTATGTTTAGCCAGTCTGGACACAGGATAAAAAATAAGGGGAGGATAACGGACCTTTTGAAGAAATAGTGTTTGTGCATTTAGGCCACTTTGAAAGAAAACAGGAATTTCAACCTGAATTTTAACAAATTTCCTTAAACTTTGAAGTTAGACTGCCTGGACTGCATTGATGTCAGTTTGATAAACATGGTGAATGTGAAGAACTATCATATCATTAAAAATTGAGACACTATTGCAAGTAAGCTGTTCATATTTTACAGTGCATTAGTCACTGAATGAGCTCGTACTGTTTAATAGAACGACATACACACACGCACACACACACACACACATACACACACAAACACACTAACGCAGACACATACACTCCAGGGCTCTATTGCCCAGCCACCTACTTTGTTGGTATCTATATTGGCCCAATTGGGCAACTACAATTCAAAATGGATTGCAATGTATGTCAACATTTCAGATTCAATGATTTTTAAAAGATACACGTATTTTTATAACTGTACATGCATTAATGTACGTATATTCATGTATATTTGTATAATATTATGTACATATATAAATAATACATGTAATACATACATAACATACTTGTAAAAAACGTGTATAAGATCATTAAAGCAAAATAAGTAATATTTGTATAATGTGTAACAATAACTGTTTACGGGACAGCACAGGTTAATCGCCAAAAGAGGGCGCACAGACGGCAGCCTTATATAAAAAATGATAATTTTCTCGGTGAAAGGAGAGCTCGATGGCTTGATTCCAGGAGTCCATTCCCACCAAGTAATTATATCTAATAATTTGCTTACTTTTCAATTAAGGCTGAAAAGCACATAGGACCAATTTCTGACAGAGTAATATCCCCACTGGAAAGAACACTGCACGGTGACTGAATGCATCCACACTGTGTCAGCTTGTGTTGTGTTTTGATGACCGATTCTATACGTTATAATTAGAGCTTATATGACCTTTCTCTCTTACTCTTTGTAATTCTATCACTACTCTGTTGCACACAATATTCAAGCCACGTGTGTTTGCACAACATTGTTGCATTTATATAGAGCACGACAATGCCGTTTATTTTCAACCGGACCACAGTGAAATCAAGCATTAACAAAGTTCCTTCACTTTCTCTGTGACAACTCCAAAGATATATAACCAGGCAACCGAATACATTCTTCCATAGACCTATGTATATTGCTTCTTGAACGCTGCATAAAGTTCATCTTGTATCGTAATTGATTGATTCTGAGATATTGAATAGCTACAGTATTTCGCTCTCGATAAACTCTCAATCCTGCATGATATGGCAACATATTTTCAAATACATTCAACTCATTTTCATTTATAGTATTGTACACATGTCTGAAATGTTAGTTACACATGTTTGAAGAACATCCTACAAGCCATACATATCTGTTTAAGAAGTTAAGGATATACATTTGCTTTTAATGCTTTTCATTCATTTCCTCACAATCATACTTTACTTAAACAATGTCAAGTTGACCACTATGGTAACCAAAGGAGTTAATTTCCGCATACAATCTGATTTCATGCATTAACGCTTTATCAGTCTTATAAAATGCAACGATTTTATGTCAGTGCAGTAATATACATAAATACATTGAAAGTTAGAGAAGGGACCTGTCGGGCTTAACAAAACTTTTTATCTGTGCTTGTTCAAAACAAAATATAAGCTATGCATCATTATGATTTTCATGAAGAGAAAACCAAGGATATAGATAATGACATTTGCCGAATTTGTCAAGCATATGAATTCCGTGTGCGACTTTTTTCTGTTTGCCCATTTAAATGATACGAACCTGTATAAACGATCAGTGTAAACTGGTTCCAAATCATCGGGTCTTCCTACTGTATTGAAAGTAGTAAACCATTGGATTTACGCACACACCGAGTATGTACCGAGTGTCCCCCTAAAACTACAACGGGATCCTCCGCAATGATAACTTTAAAAATAAGGAATCATCCCACATGAAATTTCAGGGTACGAAACCATAACTCATTGCCCACATCTTACAGAAAACCCCATTCGATTTGCTTCAGTGGTCAAAGAGAAATGAAGAATTTTGTAGAGCATGCCAGGAATCTCTTCTTTCCATGTTCTGTCTATTGTGTTCACACACAAGAGCATCCAAGTGGTAAACTTAAAAGAATCAGACTCATGACATGCTTTACAACAATCTACATTTCTCTGTGACCGCTTAAACCAATTGAATGGGGTTTTCTGCAAAATAGAGCTTAGATGTTATATTTTAAGACCCTGAAGTAGCATTTAGACAGTGAAATCATATTAGGTGTTATCAATGCAAAAATCTGATTGTATTTTTTTTTTTGGGGGGGGGGACATACTGTAGAGCATGTACAGACTAGCTATAAGATTACTCATGCATCCACAATAGTTGCGACTTGATACATGCATTGCAAAGCTCGATGTTACATTGATTTTAATACACGAGTGATGTATTTTTACAGAGCTTCAACATGGCAAACTGGTTGTTTTCCTCCGTGGAGTCACTCAGTATCATTTTTCAAAGACGAAAAATTGTATCAAAATAAATGTTAATGAGTGACATGTGTGTCATATAGCAACAACAACGTACTTCGTTAATGCCCTTTTAGGTAATATTCACGGTGCAGTGCACTACTACACGGCATTTGCTTCGTCGTTACCAGAAAAAGGGTATCTCTGAAGATAAATACAGAAAACATGGAATTCTTTTGAGAACTTTAATGGTTACGTTTCTGCCTTTTTGTATTTGCTTCATGTTTTGTAAAGCCACGTGCAATGCTTACAAATATACTGCCTCCGAAGTTGTGAAGGCTTGCAACTGAATGTTTGCAATGGAAATACATATTGAAGAAACAGGAAAGAATATAGGTTATATGAGTTGGTTCCACTTCAGTACATTTTATTTTTCACCCTCTTTTAAGGAAAACTACGTGTTAATAGAATTAATGTACAGTTCCTCATGCGACGTGCCTGTTGTGTCAGGAATGCATGATTCAGGTCTTTTGTCCACTGTTGCATACAGCTCCTCGAACATGACTGTCTTTTCTGGTGAGGGTCCCGACACTTTGTTCACTTTTGCGTACAGTTCCTCGCAATTTTCGGGCTTTGAGGCGGAATATGTTTGGTCCATCGTGTGATGGTGTCCATTGAATCTGTCCATTTTGGGGGAAATATTACTGGAATTTTCTTCAGGATTCAGAAGAGTGTAGTCTGTGGAGTCGGAAGCGTCAGGATATTGTGGCTTTTTGCTGGTATCAGTTTCATTGCCGGCCGCTGGATCTAATTGAAAGTAGAAGACCTCGTCAGAGGGTACAGCTGATAGGGAACCCAGATTGGAATATGGAGTGTCATCTGTTTGGTGAGAGTAACCCTTGTGATTCATAACCGGACCAGTCGATGTGAAAGCTGGGATGAGACTTCGTGCCCTATTGTCGTTGGAGGTTGGATTGATTTTATCGTATTCGTTGTCTCCACAGATAAGCTTACCTACCGACTTGGTAAGTTCGCCAGATTTACACAACTCTGAATATTCACTGCTCTGTTCTCTGTTTCCATCAGACTCATTGACAATTCTCTCTTGAGTGGGGTGCATTTTGCTGCTGCTTGGATTCTGTGTTCCGTTGCAAATGTCGTCAAACCTTGTCAGTGAATTGTAACACGTGTCATCATACAAGAACGCCTCATCGTGAGGCCTGAAGGCACTTTTCTTCATCATGTGGCTTCTATGGAAATCTTCACAGTCCTCGTAGCTACTCTCTGTGTGATCGAATGATGTCTGTGGGTTAACGCATTCTAGACCACGTAGAATAGTCGGAGCGCTGACTGTTGCTTTGCCGTTGCTCTCTACAGGAACTGTACAAGAGGAAGTTTGTTCTATACCCGACGGTTGGTAATATCCCTGGTTTACCTCCGCAGCGTCTTGGTAGATATGATCTGGGTCCTCTTGCTGAGCTATGGTGGTCTCGAGTAGAGCGACAGGATGGTTTGGAAGATGGTGACCATGTGCTCCAATGTCAGTCCTTGCAGACTCTAACAGAACATGTTCCGTTGTTCTCGGACTTTCGGTTGAAGTATCTACAGGATTGGAAGCTTCAGTAGGTCGACCTCTGTTACAGCATAAATGATGAAAAAAAAATCTAAATCAATGTATATTTTCACTATTTAAAAACTACACATTATTTCTGATCAACACAGCCATAAAGATATAATATTAGAGAGTACTTCCTACATATTAACATAAATAATTGTCAATATTTTGAAAGAACATTTATTATCATTATCGACATTCTTAGGACAATGGTCATATCCAAATATTATTTTAAATACAATAAACCGCAGGGTGGCTGCATGTTTTGGATCCGCATATTGCGTATAGTCTTGTAGATACTATGAAATTCACGAGTAACAAACAGCTTAAAATGATTTGTGTCCCTAGAACTTACTGCTCTTTCGCTATTCCCCCTCCCCACACTCAAGTCTTGACGAAGCAAACACTATATGCCTACCTTTCCTTGTGTTGTTTGCACCACGCCATGGATAGAATAGAAAGTAGAATAAGAACAACACACAGAAGGGTCGCCATTGTGTATGTTGTCACGTCTGTCCCAAGATCTGAAACTGAAGTACAACTTGTTATTTTCATTTTTCGTTACCAAGATAGGAAAAGATTAAAAACATTGAAGTAATCACAAAACAGAAAACTTAGTGGAAATAAATGATTCTTGCGGGTACGTGTAGTTGCGTTAAATCACAACCGATAGATAAATTACCTTCCATCGACGTGTTGAAATAAACACCAACAATTCATTGTTTTCAGTAGTAGACATGATACAAATCATAGGCATGTATATACTCAGGTAGGATTCGAAACTAAGACCGCCTGATTTCTAGACTGGCATCATATCCACCAGACTACCAACCTGTCGCCTGACAGCAAATAATGATTCTGCTCCCCTATGGATGCTGGTCCTCAGTATGTTTCCTTCTCCATCTAATAATTGAAAAAAATTGCCCTTCTTTTACCTAAATAAACACCGAATAATCGGGGCATTAAAGCGTAGCCATGATAAAATCATAGGCCATAATATGTACTTAAGTAGAATTCGCACCCATGCTTCAGACAGGCGTCAAACCCATCAGACTATACCAAGCTACCAACAATATAATTCTTATAGCTATTCAGTACGTATAGCCAACACGTCTACTTCCATAAGGGATCAGAACCACGTCACTGGATATCGGGCGAATGCTCGGTGGTCTGGTGGATATAACGTCTGCCTTGCAATCAGAATGTCTTGGGTTAGAATTCGTTTGAGTACATGTAGTCAATAATTTTTATCATCCCTAATACACTGAATAATCGGTGCTTATTTACGCCGATAAAGGGCAAGTCGTCAATCAGTTGCAATAGAATACGATGATAATAGCATAAAAATGTCTTTTCAGTGCTTTCTAATTTAGATAATCCCTGCCGGTACAAAGAAAATTGACAGGTAAACTATTGGTATTACATTGAGTAATAGTGTTGAGTTGTGTTGTGTTGTGTTGTGTTGTGTTGTGTTGTGTTGTGTTGTGTTGTGTTGTGTTGTGTTGTGTTGTGTTGTGTTGTGTATTGTTGTGTTGTGTTGTGTTGTGTATTGTTGTGTTGTGTTGTGTTGTGTATTGTTGTGTTGTGTTCATCAGCTCACCTAAAGTAGATGTGGCAATAATCCTTTGCGATGAAAATTCTTGGGTAGCCTGAATTCCACCTATTAACAATAACAACAAAAGACAGCAGCGGCATTGGTAGAACGCATGAAAAAATAATTCATCTTCCATCTTCCTTGTTTAGAGTCCATTTGAATCCTTTTTATCTGCATATCTACCACCAAGAGCTTCAGAATGATAACGGCAGCAAACATTTTTTTTTTCTGATTCATCACCTTTAAACACACACACATGTGTGCGTCGATATTAAGCTGCATTTTTTTTATACTTACTTGAAGCATTTTTTGTATTTGGAGTGGTTGTGTAGTTTGTTACATCTTCATTATCTTCATTATCTGAAATCAAGCAAACGAGTAAACAATGGGACTATACAGGTGCAAATGTTCTAAATGCACACAAAAAAAAAACAACAAATGAAACGATGATGTCGTTATCTGCTCTAACATCTTTTTCGAAGTAAATATGCCCGTCAAGGATTCTGAAAAATGCTAAAATAATTGCACATCACGCGAAATCATTCTAGCTTACTTAATTTTCCTGATTTAAAAAAGGAAATACAGTGAGCACACATCATAATACTATCGACTGATCACTCAAAGGTTGTGTAAATCATAAATTGCGGATTCGGAGAACCGGAAAGGAACTAATATCATTCATTCATTCATTCATTCATTCATTTATTTTTCATTTCCAACAAAAACATATAAATATATTACAAAAATTGAATACAGTGCATAAATTTCATCATACAAAGTAAAGGATAAATTTACAGAGAACTTGTAGGTATAGGAAAATGTTGGAAATGGGGAGGAATGCTAAAAAGCTGAGCTTGTAGGCTGCATTCCCCCCACACGTAATACAAGAAATTATATGATCGATAGACTGATAAGCATTGAAAATGGATGAAACAAAGAAACTAAGACAAAAAGACCTATAACCTAACTTATCCGAAACAAAAACCCTGAACAAATCCCTACACTACACTAAGTCGCTGTCATGCCGGAAAAGAGAGGAGAGAAACAAAATAGTATGTGTGTGTGTGTGTGTGTGTGTGAGTGTGTGTGTGTGTGTATGAGAGAGAGGGGGGGGGGGGAGAAAGCAGCTTAATGCGTGGTTTGAAGATAAGAGACAAAAAAAATAGAAGGACACGAGAGGTAGTGGATGGATGGAGCCGCTTAGCTGTAATTCCAATAGAATATAAGGTTGGATTTTACACTTCTTTGCAACCAATAAAGAATCAACAATTCTTATAACTGTTCAAAATATTTTTCTTCAGATTACTCTTAAAGGAACTTAAACTTGGAGATGTCCTCTCCAAGTTTAGTCCTTATCAGTCCAAGTTTAGTCCTATCAGTCCTTTTCGTACATGTTAAACGATTTGGAGTCAGATATTTCTTCTTCAGCCTATAAAATCTAATTGAAATAATCGAACCCCGATAAATAGCAAAATATATGAACAATCGGTTTGACTTTCAGCAAAATAAAGCCCACCAATGAATACAGCATGCTTTACTAAATTGACGTCGTAGAATTACATTTTACTCGACACAAAGCTTTTAATTTACACGATCATTAGTTTGAGAGCGTAAAGAGAGATATGGTTAATATCTCATGCTCTATATTCTATAAGCAAAAATGGATTTTACTGTTTGATTTTCTTTTTTACTCTTACCATTACAATTCATTTATAGGAAATTGTTTTTAAAGAAGTTGTGTTATATTTCCAAATGGATTTGTAACCTTACAGCACAAAAACTAAAGTCGAACATAGATCCAACAAAAGATTCTTGGGAAATTCCATGTTTTGAAAGGAGGGATGTACACCATTCTAATGATAATTCATCAGAACTGGATATTACTCTCCAACTGAACAGCTTGTATACCCAAACAACATTGTGAAAAGCAGAGTTCACATTAGGGATTGTATAAGTCGCACTCATTCAATTCTTAATTAAGGACTGTATGACTAGCACTTATTCACTTCTTATTTTTAGTTGAATGAAAAAAAAAGTATTGAGATTGAGATGACATTATCAGAATTATCGTACAGAATTGATGCAAACAGTCATTTAACATTTTCTCTTCGTATTTTTTGAAATATATCATGTGCTGCTAATTATTTTCGTAAGGTTTCGGTTCAAATCGCACATTGTTAACATGTTTTATCAATCGAAACCGAAAAGACTTGTCTGAAATGCAATTTCTAAATTAAGAAAGAAGTTCTTCTCATTTCATTATAATGTGCCCAGGCTTGAGATCAAAATAAGGATTTCCTGTTTAATTAAGGAGAGCATTCTTGATATTTCATACGCTTGTTTTTTGGCCTATGGGAAAATCGATCACTTTACTCTTTGACGGCTATTGTAATGCACCTTAATATCTGTAAGGCAGACTTACCCTTTGTTTTATTTTCGACTGCCCGGCAAGACGGGACTGACGCGTTCCAAACCGGGAAGTAAGTCGACCATCCAGGTAATCCCCCACACTGCAGTGTTGGGTTGCCGATGAGGGTGAAACCATGGCCACAGGTCAGATTCATCTCAGACCCAAAGCTCGTTATATTGGAGTCCCAATAACCGTTAGGCACAGGGCCGGGATGATCACAAAGCCCAAGGGAATCTATCAATAGCAGGAAAAGAGAGAAGGCAACCAAAGGAAAGGACTGATTATAGTGAGAAAAAAAAAAATAGACCAGAACATACTTAGTCATGGTCAAACAATTTACTCCTGCTACGTAGTTAATGGATCTGAGTGTCTGTGTTTAAACGCACACGCGCCAAACACGGGGTTTTAAACTACATTTTTATGTCTTTGATAATGAAATATATATATATCTATATATATATACATACATATGTGAAGAGATTGTTCGCAAAAAAACGATAAGTCCATATTTGCCAAATGGAGATATTTGCGATTAAAGGTCAAGAAAAATAAAGAGAATAATAAGAAATTTTTTGCTTCTTTTGACCATAACTTCAAAAATGTGCCTTTATATGTAGTGACCAATATATCATTTAAAAGGTATTATTTTGTACTTTATGACAGAGACCGTACTTCAAAATCTTCAAAAATGGACTTATCGGTTTTTGCAAACAAACTCTTCATATATATATATACATATATATATATATACATAATATATTAGTTTTTATTTGGCACGAGCTGTAACAATTGACAGTCCACAAGACCGGGTCTATAGTTGCTACAAATTTTAGTTTTGAGCTCTATTAAGCAAACAAGCAGAGAAATCTATTACATTTTCTCTTTGAGAATAGGTTAGCCCATCTATTACTTTACTGGAAACAGTAAGAACGTTGTCGGTCAAGCAAACATGAATAGAATTGATAAAAAGAAAAGTTTTGTAGTAAGTACCCCCGCTGTGTGAGTAAGTTGTGACACCACATGAGGTTCTTAGTTACAATGTAAAATGTTTTCATACATCGGGGACAAGCAGGTCTGATAATGAATATAAATTGATGAATTTATAATTATGTACCTGTCTCTGTGTGCACGTTCGTGCATGCATATTTACAGAGATAATTATGTGTATGTGCATGTGTGTGTGTGTCTGCTTTTGAGTGTGCATGAATTTTATATTTACTCACACTCTGGGATGCTACATATTAAAGGGTTGGTATTGATGAAGATGAAGATTGGGCATGTAATCTTTTGCGAGATTCCCCACACCCACTCATGAAGTGATACAGAGCATACTATTCTATGAGGAATTCAAAGTTTGTTTGATGAAAATCGGTTTTGGAATGGCGGAAACATCTAAAAACACAGTTAAACAAAGCGATCCTAATAAAAGGTGGGTACCACCTTTTATTACCATTGCTCTGTTTTGGATATCTTTGCCATTTTAAAACCAATTTTCATGAAATCAACGTGGAATCCCTCTTACAACTACATTCTGTTTCATCATAAGGGGTTTCTCATTGTCTCACCAGAAATGTTGGAAACCTGAAGTTAGGTATAAACAACAACTATACAATCCCTTTTAAACATCAATGGATATACATGACTCACAATCACATTAACAACATTGATCATAATATGAATGGGATAATCTAGTTTACTTTTCGCTACAGTGCAGGGTTACTTCGCATCGAAGTACATGAAAAAGTGCCGAACTACGATACATGTCGGTAAATAATTGTGCAGCATAGCATGCAGTTTAACTCGTAGCTAAATGCTCAAATGCAAATCACTGATTTAATGGATTGAAAAGTGTAGCTTTAAATATCTGAATATGCTTGATAAATTAATGTCTCCAGATAAGCTTAAGGTAAGGGAAACCGCATGGCATAATAGATCAGATTTTCTGTAACACAACAATAACTAAACTAGGAATTCATTGGGATGCGTTGAACCAGCGTAACAACGTGACCCAGTGCGCATTTTGATAACTTAAACAATTGTGCTCAATTTAACGCTCAAACATCAGACGGAGCTACTCCCATGCACCTTAAAGGGTGTGTACAGTTCTGGTCGAGGTGAAGATTTAGCTTTTAACGTTTTGTGAGATATTCAGAAACCACTCTATGAGATGTGAAAGAGCATGTAGTTCTAAGGGGTATCAAAAGTTTATTCGATGAAAGTCGGTTTTGAAATGGTTGAGATATCCAAAAACAAGGTGAAACAAAGATATACTAATAAAGTTGGGCCATGATTGTCGCCTTTCATCATTAGCACTTTTTTGGATATCTCAGCCATTTGAAAACCAATCTTCATCAAATAAACGTTGAATCCTTCTTACAATTACATGCTCTGTCATATTTCATAAGAGGCTTTTCATTATCTCACTTAGGAATGTTCAAAACATGAATCCTTACCTCAACCAGTACTGTACAGTCCCTTTAAGCAGAAGACGCCCATGACACATTTTCTTTCACCTATATACCCATTATTCAGTAAAGTGAAGATGAGTGGTTTTGATGAAGTAAAAATATCCTTTTTTATTGTAGTTAGACAGGTGAAAAAACGTTTTTTTCACCTCACATCTCCATAACGCTTTTAGGCATGATCAAAATTTGCAAAGATCGTTTGATATTATCGTATCCCGATGTGATGTAGGTTAAAACGCCTTCTCTAGTTTAGATTTTGAGAAAATGATCATGTGACAACTTGCCAATGTAACGACTAGACCTAGTTTTCCCTACCATGATACATGAATAAAGCCACAATTTACGTGGAATATGTCATTACGATAACAATGTTTGTAAAAATAGACAGTCATGAAAGGAATGGTTCAAATTTCAGTACAAGTAGAGCAGATTCGGAAGAAAAAAAAAGTCATTGGGCCAGACATGAAGTATCCATGACCGGAATCATCATTCATTCTGAAGAATTCTTTTTGTTGTTATTTCTCTATTTTTTTCTTCGTCTTTCCGTTCCAATTCACTATTAGAAAATCTCTCCCTTTCATATTCACGGTAATATGAATAGTAGACGAGTTGTCCGGATTCAAGTTGTGACTCCCTTTGACATATCCATTCATGACGAAACCTTCCGTCCGATATGACATTGGCATATTATATTTCTGATGTGAAGCACATACTCTCTCCATTACGTACAAAAACAATGTCACGATTTCCGGCTTATCTTCTACCAGTAGACATACACATTTCTTTAGAATGAACGCCGGAATCATCGTGAAGATAAGACAGATATTGTTGTCCATCGACGTGGAAGCATCCGAGATGTCCAGGTTCTAGGTAGTTTTAGAATGCACTGGTCATAGCCTGCAAATAACTTTTTTTTTTCAGTAGACAAATCCTATTTCAACAAGTCGTGTCATATTTTGGTCATAGTAGAATACATAATGAAACCTTTGTATCGCAATAATATGAAATGCACATAGACACACTAAACCGATTTTCAACCTGAAATTCAACAACCATTACTCTCAATTAAATCTTGTTACCGTATATCAATACCCCTCTTTCTCGTGTTTCTCCAACGTTCTTTGTACTCTCTGATATAACCCAAAAAGAAATCTGCGATAAAACTAATATAAGAACACACAAAAACCGTCAATTACAATACCATGTTTACTCTCACCTCGGCATCTTACTCGGACGGTCATGCTCCTGGGACAGTCGGTTCTATTCGACACACACTTCTCAAGACGTACGTATGAAGCACCTGTGCAGTAACGTATTGTAGACATCATTTACACGAATTGTTAAAGAAAAAAGATAATCTATTTCTAAAGAAGGAAGTCATTTTAAAGAATAAATGCTTGTCTCCTTTTAATGCAAAGGAGAAACCCCCCCCCCCTCAAACGTAACATTCACCTCATACAGAAGGAGGGAATTGTGTAGAAAACGAATTGTACATTAATGAAATCAAGAATAGACGAACTTTGCGAACTCTGAGTCACGAATAGCCAAATTGGATACAACGCGAAATACAACATTTACTGCTTCTCAAGTTCTGTTTCATTGAATAAAAAAAAAAATCTATGATTTCATTTGATTTTACGATTACATGCATGTATGCTGTAAAGTAAATGCATAATACCATAGTCACCGTTAAGACATGATATCGGTTGAAAGCTGCTCCACGTTGCAATACTGGGAGAAATCTGAGGCGAATGTTCCTCTGCCGCTGGGAAGCCGAGCTCTTCACAGATCCGTTCAGCAGTCTCATCCTTAAATCCTTCATAACAGACATACCTGTTTGAGTCGAGGATCACCAAGCCTTCGAGGGGAGAATGTCCGCCAATCAGCTTCACCAGTGGTACAGCTTAAAAATGAACGAAGTCCCCAAAGTTGAGCGTTACTTTTGGTTGTATAATACAACAGCATTCGATGTGTTTATGATATGAACAACACAGAAACTAATTTGGTAAGATGTATTGCAGGATAATTAAAGTCGAAACGCTTCAGAATAGAAGGTACCTTTTTATGTAAAATCATATCCTTATGTCTCAAAATATGTTAAACCATCTGGCCACTTGTGTCCACAATGTAGACTGCTCATTTTGTTAGCTATAAGACTGTTGCGGTGTCAAAAAAATACACACTCACACACAAACATTCTATCTTTACTTCACTCAACATTGCAAAATACATGTCGTATAGAGTTTGTGAAAAAAAAATGTTTGTTATTGTTCAAGACGGAACTTTTTGGTTTACTTGCTTGCTTGTTTATGGCTTCTTGAACTCTCTCTGTACCGGATTTTGTTTTCTTTCTCCAATTATTGTTTTTACATGCATGTACGCCATTTAGACACCTCCATTGTGTCCATGTTCCATACATTCAGGCAAGCAACATGACATCTATCCAAGTGAATGGGGATTTGTAGAGCGCACTAATGTCAAAGTCAACCACTAATGTCAAAACAACCACTAATGTCGTAACACGTCAACCACCCACCCGCACATATAATGTAGGGGGTATAAAGGAATCACTCTGAGGTCAGATGGCCGGTCGGTCGGTCCGTCGGTCCGTTGCAAACTCTATCTGCTCGAACTACTTTTTCATTTTTTTGAGTAATTGACCCCAAAATTTGGCACGTGTGAACGCTATCAAAGGTAGATGTGCGAGACACCTTATTCGTTAGTATCACATAATGCGTTGCCATGGCAACGGCATATTTTCATTCAAAAAAATTGTGGATCAAACTACTCTCCCATTTTTTGAGCAATTAACCACAAATTCGGCATGTGTGACGGCTATCAAATGAAGATGAGCAAACACCTTTTTTGTTAGCATTCAATACAAATTTGTAAAAAAAAAAAAAAATCTTACCAAATGTTGTGGATTGAAATTTTGGATATATGATAAATGTGATGTGTAATTGTGCAGAACTCCTTTTTTTGTTTCTTTGTGAATAAATCTGTTGCCATAGCAACAACATTTTTTGTTTATACCGATCATACAAAAATGTGGATTATTTGACTTGAATTTTGGCTCATATGACCACTACAGTAGACGCGTTATGACTTTTGCATTAGGTTTGGACTTTTTGACATTTGTGGTCGACGTGTTGTGACATTTGCGATGAAATGAAAATTTTGACATTTGTGGTCGACGTGTTATGACATTTGTGGTTAATCCGATTTTGACATTTGTGGTGGACGTGTTATGACAATAAGTGGTCATTATGACATTTGTGGTTGACGTGTTGTGACATTTGTGGTCGACGTGTTGTGACATTTGTGGTTAATCAGATCGTAACCTTTGTGGTTGACGTGTTATGACATTTGCAATTAAATGAAAATTTTGACATTTCTGGGGGACGTGTTATGACATTAAGTGGTCATTTTGACATTTGCGGTTGACGTGTTATGACCTCAGTGGTTGTTCGACATTAGTGGTCGATATTTACATTAGTGTTCTCTACTGAGTTACAATCTCTAAATGGTAAATAATGCCTTTAACCTTTCGGCGGACACATACAACCATGGACCTACAACGTACACATACCCATGACTTTTATCATAGCTATTACTTAAAAATCACTAAAAGCTTATTTACGTCGATGAAGATTTCTTTGTGAGAAGTTACCTCAATACTCTTGAAGAACTGAATGTCACACAATGTCATTTTTTTTTTTGCCACATGCCTTTTACATATTGAGAAATGATGCATGGTAATATCAGGTCACCAAAGTGTACTTATTTCATAGTTATTGTTTTTCTGCGAAAAGTGATGATATATTTTGTAGCCTATAGCCTAGAAATGTTTAAATCACGTAGTTCTACGTCAGACCTTCACAAGTCTAGATGATGATAGAACAATAATCTCATAATTTAGCCTCAGTCCCATTTAGTTGATGTAAATCACAAACCTCTATTAGTGGAAAAAAATGAAAAAAAAAGAAAGAAAAATAATAGAACACGTTGTAAAAAAATAGCCAAATTGAATATTTACATGCTGTATGCATAATGCGTCTACATAAAAAACATCTTATCGACGTTGTTGCTACTCACCTCCGTAACATTTTACGGTCATCGTAAACTTCATCGGAAAGGTATATATGCCGTATCCAAATCTTCGTTTGGTGGGTTAGTGATAAATGAGGGGAAGTCTGGTTGTGATCCGTAATGAGTATCAGGGACGTTTTGTTGGCTATTTCATCGCGTATATAAAAAGTCATTAGGTTGTTGTTGATAGACTCAATTTCTGTGAGAATTCGACGTCCGCGAGGCGCCTGCACAACCCAACTATCTCCGTTGGTGGAGCATCTTTCACCGCACGATATCTCCCGTACCAACGATCTTCCCGAACAGTTCAGAGTTAAATCTGTGGGACGAAATGCGTAGGATAGGGTATATTGCTATTAATGGTGCATTGTTTGTTTGTTTGTTTGTTTGTTTGTTTTCTTTTGATATCGCATGTAGAGTAAGTGCGATTAAGAGTGACCCTGGATCACAAAACCCACAGTGCAATGCCTGTGCAACTGATTCAACCTTCACAGTCTTTGGAACAAATCAGAATGCAGACGCCATTGCAGCCACTATAGGCATTATTACCTTAAACTTTAATAACCTGCATTTAATACAAATACCTAATGACCGATGAATGTATTTTCTTTAACAGTTGGTTGTCATGTACATCCACATGTACCTCACAGGAAAAACGGGGAAAACCAACACCAACATAGCTTTTAACAAATTTCATTTTTAAAGCTTAGATGTACACTAAAGATGTCACTGTGACAGCTGATGTTGATAGCACTAATGGCCCAATCTCAGTTGAGTTTACCTAATCAAGATTTAAAAAAAAGTAATTTCTTAGGCCCAGTTGAAAATGAGCATGTGTGATAGTGCTATTAGATTAAACGCGATTATTACCACCAATGTGTAAATCATGTATATGACCGTTTGGTCTTCTTTTACCCAGCACCTCACTAGAAGTATATCAATGATTTAATAGTGTTAAGAAATACAGCAGATACTCACACGTCGTATTACTCCCCATGGTTGATGGAAAGAGGAACAAATGAGGAAGGATGAGAGCACCAAATGACCATTTCAGGAATGCCATCTTCAATGATTTGTATAACCAACATAAACAGGTCCAGCAGTGGTCATATGCCGTGTATACTGTTGAAAAATTCTGATCGAATGCAAAATAACCTGCTAAGGACAGTCAATAGCGTTTAAAGTTAAAATCTGCGATATTGTGTTGCAGACCTTAACCACGGGAACATGTCACGCGCTGTATACACAAAAATAATTGTCGCTGTTGAAAAATTGAGATTCCAGCTCCTGAGGATGTCGTGAGAGAAAGTGCGCATAACGAGACTGCGCAACTGCTCGACCACTCCCTGAGTGTACTTACGCGATCAAACTGACAGTTTTATTAGACATGTGAGATACTCATTTATTTTGAATAACGATGTCTCACCAGACTTCCCAGGCTTTCAAGGAAGCGAAACAATGAGATATTAAACGGAAACAGAATGTGGTGAGTATACGCCGTCAATCATAGCTTCAATTACATACCAACTTGCCTGTTTACTTTTGAGTCTGAGCCCATCATCTGCATGATCGTTTGTGGAGAATGAATATTGATGTATGTTTTCCCGCTGTATGCATGAATTTTTAATGGTGCTAGATTCTTGTTTTGAAAGTACATTAAAGACTCGACCTTTTAGCTTTATGATAAATGCACATCGAGCATATAATAGGCAAATAATTTCTAGCAGGAACTAGCAATTACAATATGTGTTTGTTACCGTTTGTAATCTTTGTAATTCGGGAAATCATGATTATACATTCTGATAAAAAAAATGACACATGGGAAGATATGATGCTTTGTCTGGTTTTGTCTGTAGTCCCTTTCACAAAATGCGTCCTCCTGGTGGCCGCCCGAGTCGAGGTCGCTTTTGTTATTGTTGTGTCCTTATATAGGTTTGATCATCCGTTATATATATACATGTATATATGTAATAAATATGTATACGTGTATATATATATATATATATATATATATATAAACACTTGGTGATTATATCCTCAAAGGAAGAGCTTTAGACAGAAGAAGTGGAACAAGTTCACCGGGTTGATTGCAAGTTCATCCGTATTTATTGCAACTCTGAGGTTTATGCAACTTCCGTCACCCGCGTGAACTTGTTCCAATACTTCTGTTCTATATATATATATATATATATATATATATATATGTATATATATATATATATATATATATATATATATATATATATATGTATACAAATACATAACGGATAATCAAACCGATATATTTATAACGTGCGCTTGGTCCGTTGCTTATTCGACCTTGGGTCTGCCTGAACCGCTATGACGTCTCCGTGGCCGAGCAGTAGGCGTTGGCGTTCCATGCCAGAGACCCGGGTTCGATTTCCGGCGGAGACCAATTTTTCAATTCTTGCGCTTTTCCGAAAAAGGATGAACAATAAGAGGAATAATGATGTCAAAGCTACGCACCAATTTCTCCTTCCATTCCCATATATATATAATCATACATACATAATATATGTATGTATATATGATATATATAGGGGCCCATATATGTGTGCGTGTGTGTGTGCGTGTGTGTGTGTGTGTGTGTGTGTGTGGAGGAGGTGTATCAGTGTGCTTGTTTGTTCTTACATTAGTTTTCGTAACCAGAAAATAACGTAACCTGGTAAAAAAATCCTGAGATTCGATAATGTCAAACTTAATTTCGGTTGTTGTTTCAGCTACTCTTTGCATAAATTAGTGGAATGAGCTACTTGCAGAATCGAGTGTATTACAATTGAGATACCATGCTACAATGTTCCTAACCTTTATGATTATAGATTCAGTAACCTGCGCTAAGTATTCAATACTGCTTTGCTACTACATCGTAGTCGTTACTTTAAATATATGCCTACTTCATATTTGGATCGATTCATGTATAGTAAATCATATACGTTCCGCTTTATAATTGGTTCGTGTTGTTCGTTCTCGATGCCTTCAGTTATTTCCGTTCTCTTCAGGATTCCCTGGAAACAATGACATCCGAAGCACACAGCTTACGAGTACTTTGCGCGTCATACAGGCTTACCATGTGCTCTCCCAATGACACAACTGTATATTTTGATGTACCACTGATAGGGTGGACAAGTGGAAATATAATGAGGATTTGTTTATGCGATGCACAATTCAATTTACACAGAATTATGTAGGATATCAAGGGTCTTGTGTTTATGACTTTTTAAGGATATTATAAAGAATGCATAAAACATATGTAATTCAAGACAACCTTTAACTAGGAAGGGGAGCCTGAATATACTATATTGAAAATGTTTAATGTGTTTTACACGAATACGAACACACACACACACACACACACACACAATCACACAATCACACAAACATCTTGAAAATTCACGTATTGGCTCCAGGGAGAAAAGACTCCTTAAAGGCCCCGTCACACTACAGCGAATGCCCAACGAATGCCAAGCGAAAGCCCAACGAATTCGAAAATGTGAAGATAGTTTGCATGTCTGACGTTCTTTGAATTCATTAGCTATTCGTAGGGATTCGCAGAGATACGCTGGAGATTTTGGACATGTTTTGAAAATAAAATCTCCAGCGTATCTCTGCGAATCCCGACGAATAGCTAATGAATACAAAGAACGCCAAGCATGTTACGAACTATTCTTGTATTACCAATGGATGTTAACATATCTTCAGATTTTCAAATTTATTGGACATACGTTGGGCATTAATTTTGTTGGGCATTCGCTGTAGTGTGACGGGGCCTAAGAAGACGGAGGTCGCTGAAAACTTTGAAAAAATTTGAGTCGAATAAACTCATTCTTAATTGGCAAAAAAATGAAAATAAAATATGTTACCTGTCTATTTCTTGATTTATATATATATATATATCTATATATATATATATATACACTTGTATATAAATATATTTACCTTATAATTCATCATTCTCTCCCCTCACCTACTTAAAATTATCATTCAGCGCCGCCTGTGCAGTTGTGTTTCTTGCTTTTGTTTAGCCCTAACGCTTTTGCCTAACAATCATCCAACTTATAATTGAACTGAATGTTACGCACATGTAAAGAGATGAATTGCTTTTCTCCACATTTAATTTTTCCTTTATTTGATATCGATATTCATCTGAAAGGATATGAGATATATTTTATATCATTAAAATCTTGGATAAATAACATTACAAGCTCTGGATTCAAAATCAAGACCTCGGTGTACGTCGACCGTACTGGGCATGCGGGGTGAAGGATTACATATCACATCAATCCAATTCAGGGGAACTTAGCCCCCTCCCCTTTTCCCTTGACCTTTCATATTGAATTTAAGATATTCCAGCACAAACAGTTACAATGCATTGCTCTCACATGTATTACATTATCATGTGGGGTTATTTAAGCATTTGTCACACAATATAGGTCTAGAATCATTCCACCGTGTCGAAGGGGATGATATTGACACGCTCCGAAGCAATTACCACACTTATCAATTACAGCTGTACATATTAACAATGCTTTTCATTTTTCCTGATGGCGAGAATCTTCACAAGTACGAAACCAGGTAATTGTTGGTATATATTCATGTTTATTTTCTCATTATCAATTTGGAAAATGGTTCATGAACAATAATGAGACGTTTTGTATTTCAGTGGGTATAATGGAGAACAAAGTGCATTGACGATGAGATGGACGATCAGGGGGCATTTCATGAAGCGTTTTGTCAGATATTTCGTCTGACAAACTGTTAAAAGCTACTGAATTCCTTGCATCTGATTGGCTGAAAGTAAATTTGTCCGACAAGTTGTCAGACAAAATGCTTCATGAGATGCCCCCAGGTGACAGTTTTAGCTGATGACATTTTTGACTGCACCATTTTGAAGGAGTTAGACATCTTTACAAAATATTCAAAAATCATTATGTTGAACACAACTTGAATCCGTGTAATGGTGGAATTTCTTCTACTTCTAATAAATCAATTCTTGTTCGGTCCGGCTCGGTCCGGCTCTATTATATAATTCTACATATTTAGAGAAAATGTTAACATACAATTTACACAATGTGTCAATGCTAAATGGTCTTTGTGAAAGATTTCTTTTTTTTTTATAAAGTACATGTAATTATGGTGAAATTCTTACATGGATATTTTGTTTAACAAGCAAACAAATACTTTACACTATGGGACGGTGCAAAGAAATAAATTGCACAGCAGAAGCAGTGTAGTCGGGGTCATCCCAATAGGCTGACACAATTAGTCATCAGCCTACGAAATCGACATTGAAAGCAAGTCCATGAGTCATACAGCTCACGAGTCATACAGCCCATGAGTTTGACACAAGCCTATGACTTCGACAGATACAACACGGGGATTAATGTGTCGGTCTCGTGGGTCTTGTTAGCTTAGTGTCGAACTCATGGGCTGTATGACTCTTGATCTGTATAACTCATGGGCTGTATGACTTATGAGCTGTACGACTCGTGGGCGTCGGTCTCTTGACGTGCACCCGACACATGGCGTGCAGTCACTTCCATAGATACATTAGCATGGCGAAGTGTCAATCAATGATACAGTATGAAATCAATACCTCCAGCATTACTTCTAGATGAGCGTCAAAACAATACAGACCACAGGGATATGTGATTGTTCAAGTGTCATGATATCGAACAAACATACATGATGCATACAAAAATTATGTACAGAAGTACTCAATGTCGTCAAAATAATAAACTTTGTGATTCCTTTTATGGCGACATGGGCCTATGCATCTTTCAATTTATCAAAAGCAGAAGAGAGGTGCATAAAAGGGGGAAAAATTGTATCGCAAAAAAAAAAAAAAATTATCGGCGTCAACACATTAACTCTTGCACCGTTCTTTGTGGGGCTTAAATGGTTTATGCTTCAACATAATGTAGACGAACAATATTAATCGCCCTAATACACAAAAGGGGGTATTGTACTCTGGCGTTTTCAGGTCTTGATAAAATGCAGCGGCATAGCTTCAATGATTCGTGAATTTGTGATGATTGCATCACAATGTAATGTCGTTGGTCTTGGTATGAAGAATACTTGACTGGAATCATCGCTGAATTTGTCGTTTTTTGTCTTTCCCTTATCTCACATCACTGAAATCTTCACTAAAATACTCACTGTTAACAATGTATAATATACGAGTTGACCTGATTGATATGACTACCTATGCAGTGGCATAACTACGGGGGAGGGGGGCGCACGGGAGAGCACGTGCCCCCCCCCCCCCCCACATCCGCTGGGGGGGGGGGGGGAACAAAAAAACACGAAAGAAAAACCCTTGACAAAATGGTAATTCAAGGGTTAGTAAACTGCTTTTGAAATCGACATGAAAGGGAGATCAAGAAATAAGACATTTTTCTAAGACTTCTTTTAACCATAATCAAAGAGGTATATAGTGTAAAACATTGTTCAAAAAGCCCAGATTCAGCGTGATTCCTAGTTGGCATTCTGAATATAAGCAAGATGTGCGCAGTGTACTCAGAACATCCGAACGGCAAAAAGAGTCGCTGCACTGTTCGCAATGTGATGCAGGATTTACACCTTTGTATCTTAAATACGCTTTGTTATATCAAAGCTAGATCATTGATTTTGCAGTGTTGCTTTACATACCAGTCTATATTAAAATGCTTTGCATTGCCAATAATAAGACTTGACCTGGGCTGTTTCCTAACTTTTCCATGTATATAAAACACAGACACATATAGGCGATGCTCTAAAGCTCAAATTTTGGACATCCTTCCCTCGCTTGGTCACTTCGACGCCCTCTCGCTGGTCATACCTCCCCCAATCATGAAAATAAACCGACACCCTTGACTACCAGTGGCAAATCGGGGGGGGGGGGGGAGGGGAGCACCTCACCCCTCCACCCCCTTTTAATTTCCAAAGCGAAAAAAGATAGCTATAAACGGCAGGTTTTGGACTATAAAATGTCAAAAATTTCAAGCTCTCTCACTTCGCTCGCTCGCATTTCATCGTTATGCCATTCTCCTAATGTTGCTGCCAGTAATTATTAGCAGTTACGCCCGGTGCGCCCCCTTAATTTCCAAAGCGAAAAAAAAAATATAGCTACAAACGGCAGTTTTGGGACTGTAAAATGTCAAAATGTTCAAGCCCGCTCGCTCGCATTTCATCGTTATGCCATTCTCCTGATGTTACTGCCAGTAATTGCCAGCAGTTGCGCCCGGTGCGCCCCCTTAATTTCCAAAGCGAAAAAATATGGCTACAAACGGCAGTTTTGGACTGTAAAATGTCAAAATTTCAAGCTCACTCGCTTCGCTCGCTCGCATTTAATTGTTATGCAATTCTCCTGATGTTCCTGCCAGTAATTTGTCTTTTTACACCGTCATTCCATAATCCATGTATAGAAAACTTACAATCACATTCCGTTATGTATACACAGCGCACGCACACACGCGCACACACAAATACACACGCACGCACGCACAAGCATACACACCCTCAAAATTACTTTCCACGAGGTGCCCCCCCCCCCAATGTCTTGACCCACGGTACGCCACTGTACCTATGACATGTCCATTCATAACGAAACATTCCGTCCGATATGACATTGACATAATTTATATGCCTCTGATGTAAAACACATACTTTGTTCTTGAGATACAACAACAATTTCATGTTTTCTGTTTTTTCTTCTACCGGTAGACATACACATTTCTTTAGAATGAACGCCTGATTTATTGTGAAGAAAAGACAGAACTTGTTGTCCATCAACGTGGAAGCATCCGAGATATCCAGGTTCTGGTGAGATTTAGAAGGTTATTGTTACAACAGGGAAAAACACTTTCTCCATAATTATGTTTGTTAAGTCATATCTTTCCAAATATTGTATTTTCTTTATAATGTTAGATACGTCATAAGAATCTCTGTATTACGATTATGTGAGATACATGTTATTACACCTAAAAATAAATAAATACCTATAAATATGTTAGGAATAATGAACATTAACATTCATTATTTTATGCGCGCTACCTATAAATATGACACTTATTGCGCGCGCTAGCAGGGTAGTAACACCTCACTCTTAATAATCATTGTGAATATTCGCACTGTCATCCCTGAAGAAGAGGAAGGTTCGTCGAAAATTCGGATTATTCATTAAATCAAGATTGGCTATTAATGCATTCCCTGCATTCCTCTGTTGTGACTTTATTATTGCTATAAATATGTTATATATATATATATATATATATATATATATATTTATATAACGCAGGAAGAGATCCTTGCCATTTGATTGGTTGTTTGACATTGATTATTCGGCCCATTTCACTATGACGTCATCATCCGTGTAATTTTGGATCCATACGATTTGCTCTATTGCATGCTCACTGAGAGCCCTACGCGTATACGCTTGCGTTTTACAGTGTATGTGTGCGACAGCGCGCTACCTAGCGTAACCAGTGAGCACTCTCGCGATCTCAGATACTCTATTATATTAGGGAGCTTTAGATTTTAGACGCGCGGACGTTCAAAGTGAAAAAAAAAACAAAACATGATCTGAGCGTGCGCAGTAGCGCGGGTCAAGTTGACGCACGCTTCTGCGCACGCTCAGATCATGTTTTTTCCCCTCTGAAATTCCGCGCGTCTAAAATCTAAAGCTCCGTATTATTTCTAAATTAATAAAACATGAAAGGGCAAGAATCTCTATCAGGCGTTATATAAAATAAATAATAAATGTTTTTATTCGTGCAATGGACAGAATATTTCATTCGGTGAAAGATGAAATGTTTGATCCATTCAACTCGGCTGCCCCTCGTTGAATGGATCATTTCATCTTACACCTCATGAAATATTCTGTCCATTGCACTCATAAACATTCATTATTTGTATTATATATATATATATATATATATATATGTTGATAAGGTATTCCACGTGTTGGCAAGATAAAAAGATAAGTAACAAAGCTGCAACAAAGTTCATGCTGCATTCACCAACGGTTTATTTCTTCACACAAATTTTCGAGCGTCTCGCCGCCCTTTCTCAAATGTTGATACTGAGAGAACAATAACAAAATTAAGCCATAACAATAGCCGGGTTCACACGTACACCAATTAGCGGGATACAAATCTCGAGATTTGCATCGCGATCGTCATCCCGAGTTTTTTGCACGTGTGGACAGAAAAAACCCGAAAATTAGCGGGATAAGCATCGCGATGCTAATCCCAAGAAATCTTGCGCTGGTTCGTCAATTAGCGGGATAATTGGCCCCACGCTGGTACGTGTGAACGGTCGGGATTACAATCTCGAGTTTTTACATCCCATCATGCAATGCGCACATCACAACAGCGAGGCCTCTGCGAAGAGGTCCTTCACCTCTTTGGAGCACAACAACAACAGCGCGCGAACCACACCACTGACGCGTAAAAGACAATGGACAAAGGTAAGTGCGCGCAGGCAGTGATAGAGAAGGGTGCTGTGTGACCCAGTTTGCAGGCTTTGCTGTTATCTCTATCGGCAATTAGCATGATAATTCGGTACGTGTGGACGCTCGCCAAATTAGCGAGATACCGATCGCGATCGCTATCCCGCTAATTTGGTACGTGTGGACGCTCGCAAAAAAACTCGGGATGAGCATCGCGATCGTCATCCCGCTAATTTGTACGTGTGAACCCGGCTAATATATTGCAACCGTGTTACTCAGGATGCGCGCTTTAAACGCATCAATGCTAGGCATCCTAACACCCAGCGCGCATCCTAGCAACAGTGCAATGTTACGTCATAATGAAATGACAATGAGTATAAAGCATACATGAAAAAACTTGGCATGATTGATACAGAAGTAATTCCTCTGAAAACGCAGCTGCGGTGGTAATGTAAAAGCAGTGCATTATTTCTTTCAAAATTCAACATACACATAAATGAACTTTAATTCTAGTGTATAGATAATCTTTACATAATCAGAACTGTCAGAAACCCTTGCTTATAATTGATTTCATGTTTAAATTTTTCAGATTCACGCTTAACAAGTTGACATCTGGTATCGCAAATAAATCAGTCTCATTCAAGTTTACCTAATATGTTATTTTTAGGTTTAATGGCACATTGATAAAATAGTAGAGACTTATATCCTTCGATCTAAGTCAGTATTATGTACGATATGACTGTTTGTCTCCTTTTCCCCAAAATGCAAATATCCTAAAGTAAATAAGTTGATTAAGAATATTGAATTAGGAATATATACAGATAAAGATAATTATAATGGATACTTACAAGTCGTATTACTTCCCAGAGTTAAGGAAGTGAGGAACAATGTAGGAAAGATGAAGAGGCCAAACGACCATGCAAGGTATGCCATTTTCCCCTGATCGCAAAATCATAAGATGTGGAAAATGCTGATTTATTCTTGTTCAGCGTAAAATAATATTGTCGCAAAAAGGTAAAGACAACTTTGATTGTTTGGAGTCGTAACTAAGGCGAAGTCTGCAACACGCTGTGAGAAAGGCAGGGAAGCTTCTTCTTGCGCGGTAAAGAAATTTGCATTGTTAGCAGGATGAAGCTTCATGATGTCGTGGGGAAAGTGAAGTGTGGGCGTCACGAAACTGCTCAACTACTCAACCACTCCCTGCAAAGTGGCAATCAAACTGCTCATTCAGTTGCAATTGCGGCGTCTCACTTCACTTGCCCGGCTCTCAAGAAAGCAAAACCATATGATTATTGAAAGGAAACTAAGCGTAGTCATCAAGCTGTCCCTCGCTGTTTCAATCACTAATATACAATATTTTTAATTTTGAGTCTGGTGATATAGCCATGCTCTGTCGAGTACGGTATCAATCATTGTCTTTCTCCTTGAGGAACTTTATGCATTGATAATCGCGCTATCGAGATTCTACTTTTTAAAATACATTTTAAAGTGAAGCCTGGCAAGGAAGGGTGATTTGATTTTGTCATTATTGCTCAGTGAATGATTTCATGACCAGCAAGTCACCTCTTCTATCAGAACTAGCCATTATGTGTTAATGTTTGTAATCATTGCCATTGTTGATTTGTGTGTGTGTGTGTGTGTGTGTGTGTGAGTACTACAAATGACAAATCGAGATCTGGTGATTGTCTTCATTTATTCATGCACGTGCGTATTATGTGACATGAGATCTTAAAAAAGCTAAAAAAGTCATTGGAACATGCAATTATTTAAAGGATTACATTAACAGCCCTGAAATGGCACATTACACATAACAATGGGATGTCTCCAGCGTAGTAGAGTATGCAATGGAAAATTTATTCTGTATCAATATTTCATCGGAGAAATAGCCTTTCGAGAGGTTTTCATATGGAGATGAATGGGTCGTTAGAGGCTTTCTAATGGCCTTACTATAACAAATTGAACCCGAGAACGAGAAAGCCACTTACTCTGTAGCTCAAGCACATGAGCTTAATTTGTTCATGTAGATGGGTACAGCATACATCGAGTAATTCAAATCACTTACCGATGCTTACAGGGCCGTTATTTTGTGTGTTTGCGCGCGCGCGTGTGTGAATCTATTTCCATTGAATATCAGGAACTTAGAACGATATGTCAGTTGAAAGATAGCCATGGAGTCTTGGTAGGTTTGGAGAACTTGTCTACAGCTTTCTGTATGAAGAGAGCCTCTGTTGTGTCATAATTTCCTAAGTTTCGTACAGGACTCTCTGCAGACCGACACTGAGAACTATACCGTCTAAATCAACTCCATTGTCATTAACTTACAAGTAAGCTGAAAGAACGTGCTTTAAGTCCTCCTTCTCCTCCTTCACCATAATATCTGAATTGTTTATTCAAATATCCGGCTGAACTGTGGACATCTTGAATTGTCAGTGATTTATTCATCGAACGAGGGATATAACGTTGATATCAAATTTAAAGAGAAGAAGATT
The DNA here is from genome assembly GCF_040938485.1 of Diadema antillarum. Classification (NCBI taxonomy): domain Eukaryota; kingdom Metazoa; phylum Echinodermata; class Echinoidea; order Diadematoida; family Diadematidae; genus Diadema; species Diadema antillarum. The sequence continues at coordinate 775,106 of NW_027271623.1, forward strand.
AGTTTTAGAAAAGAGATCCTAGCTCTACATGTAAACATTTTAAACAGAGTAATCTCGGCCAACGGCTATATATAGGCCACACGATAAAGATAGCAGGGCCGTGTTAAAGTGAAAACTAAGTTTCGGTAAGTGCTTGAGAACCCGTCTAGCACCATTTCATTTTTGCTTGCAATTTATCGAAAGAGTCCACTAAGAAACTTACCTGGCTGACGCGGTTTGCCGGAATGATGAGTCGGTTTGGAGTATTTTGAGAAAAATAATAATAGTAGGAAAACCGACTTTTATTCCAGGGGCCGTATTCTGAGAGCTTATTAAGTGTCTGATTAGCACTTAATTACCGAATTGGTATTCTGAGAGCATGATTAAGTAGGGGGTATATTAACTACCATAGCAACAAGCGTTTTGGCGGGAAGGACCTACGCGTTTGCGCGTATCAATGCGCGTGCACCTCTGAGAGGACTTAATCACAGAGTTAATTACGAATCGGTATTCTGAGGATGTAATTAAGTATGAAAGTTAATGGAAAACTTAATGATACCAAAGAGTGTCATTAACTACTCCGATATCACGCAATATATCGTGTTTTCTCTGCCACAACGATGCTTACCGTCTTCGGTAACCGAGGAGCGGTTGAATGTTGTTATCTTGGTATCCGTAGAATTCAGAGAAAAAAAGAAATATAGCCGATCTTCGAGGAATTTTGTCATTTTATGTGAGCAAAGAGGTTGAGATCTTCGCGTGCGTAGGTGAGGGGTTGTAATCAAATACCGGAGTGTGCGCATGGAGCTCTTGGGTTGTAGTTACAAAGGGCGTGGAGGAGCGCGCATGGAGGGCATATTTGCGCGTGTAATCATCATTTTGGCTTCTAACAACGCGTCTGATTGGATGGAATAACAATTAGATGGGAGGGACCTAAGATAATTACAGAGGACTTAATCATACCTTAATTACGTCCTCAGAATACCGATTTTGCCCTTGATTAAGGGCCTATTAACTTCACGACTTAATCACGAAGTTAATTACAGACTTAATTACGACCTCAGAATACCACCCCAGAAGGCTCCAGACTAACTCGGTCTCGGGAAAATTCGACCCTACTTCAGACAATTCACACGCAGTAAGTGATCGCCACATTCTACTGGCCACTGCATAATACCAAATGAGGCCTAGCTGAATGGACAGGAAAGTGCGTGCTAACGTAATCCTGTACAAAACAAAACAAAACAAAAATGACAGCGCGCGGTCCTCAGTTGCTGAGACGCGCGGTCTTTGGAGTTTTTGTTGTTGTTTATCAAGCGCCTTTGATTGTTTTAGAGGCGCTTGATAGGCGCACACTAATTTTGCATGCGTGCAAAAGAGGTTTTTGATGCGCGCGTTGTAACAACTCGGACCATCACTGCGAGTAGCGAGAACACGAAGCGCTAGTTTATACAGGCCGCTCCCATAGGACAACACAGTACAATCAGAGGGACAACCATTACAACTCATCCCGCCGTCAAAGCGAAGCCGAGTTATCCCCGAGTCCGAGTTTAGCCTGACCCCGTTCCCGTAAGTATGGTAGGTGTTCAACCCACCGACCGGGTCCATAACGACCGACCGCGCATTATAATGGCATTGCGCGTACAGAAAGAAAATGTACGCATGGGACTACGCGCAACGGTGTTCGGTTCTTCACTGGGCTACGCTACCGAGTAAAATGTGGCGAAAACAACTAAGTATTCCCTCTAAATTACCGAAATTTAGCAAAATCGAATAAGGTTTATCGTGTAACTACATAGGCCTATAACTAGACCTACCTTTGCTAACTCGTTGTTAGATGTAGAGTATCCTTCCGTAATAAATTTGACGATTTTGACCGCAAAATTGTCACCGCCGCTTGTACGATCGTGCACACACGTTACACATACACATGACATAAACATTTTGTCGCCCGCTACGACCGTACGAGTTGATGCAGAAACGAGAAATGAATGTGAAAAAACAAACCGACTCATCTAATTTATTTCAATTACGATGAAAAGTTTCCTTATGAAAATCAAGTCAAATACATGAAACAGTCCTTCAAAAGTAATATCGAAGGATTCAAAATATATTCCAATATTATTGGGCAAAAAATGACGGCTAGAAAAAAACAGCTGCCTGTCGAAAAAACGCATTTAAGTGCCCTTTATACGTATTGTCAGGGTGGTCGGTTGAAATGAGCAGGGCAACGGAGTGCGGAAAAAATGACACCCCACGCGTTCGAAGCCGCCATCTAAGAGCGCGTACCTCAGATCGCATTTTCAGTGCGCGCTTGTGAATCCGGAGTATTTTCTCCACACGTGAGTAAAATTTCAGGCAAATTGCGAGATTTTTCACATTTCTATTGATAGAAAAACGTTAGGTGTCCGGTATTATGAACACCCAACCATACTGAGACTGAACCTTTTTTGGTTAATATTTCGCATTTTCGTCGTTACCCATCGAATATCTTGTAATAACATCGTTTCCTGCACATTTCCTAAGCATACGTTCACATTTGGGAGCGAATTTTGACAACTTTTGCAGGCATAGGGTGGGATTTCACGGAGCACGCGAACGATTTGCGAAGGACGCGAATGACAAAATTCAAAATTCGGATAAGTTTTTCTCCGAATGTTTTCCGATAATGAAGCCGAAAACTATTCTTGCGAAATTTGTGCGAAGTTTCCACGACGTATGTGCGAATGTCGTGTGTATCATTGCTAAAGTACAGCATGTTACGTACACGAAGAACACGCGACGGAAATGCGAACAACGAAAAATTTTCAATAATCATGGGAGAAAATGTACCCAAGGAGAGGTGGAAGCTGTCTTGAGTTGAATTTTTTTCTTTCCTCTATTTCTCCTTTCTTTTTCTCATTTCTCTATCGTGTGCTAGCCTACATTTTTTTCCTAGGACATATATCTCCACTATATAGTAAAGCATTTGATCTTTTTCCGCAGTTCCTCCAACACATAATCTTTATTAATTTTAAGTGTATTCTGCGATTTTTTTTTATATCAAACATTTATTTCTCTTTGCTAGTCTTTAATTTCTTTTGTTACTATAGTTGTTAATAATTGTTTGATGTTTAGATGTATGTTACGATTTTTATTTGTAGAAAACGTATAGGTCATACATCCCCCAAACGTGCGCTAAACGTGCGCGAGAATGTCTCAAAAGGTACGCGAACAGTTTGCGATTACGTCGTAAAATGATCGGAAAAACTTCGCAGATTTCGCGTAACATACGCGAGACATTCTCCAAAGTTTCGGAGACTGTTTGGGGTTTCACGAACATTTTGCGAACATCGCGCGTGTCTTGCGAAGGTCTTGCGCATATGACGAGGCTTTAAAGACACTTTCGAGAACAATTCACGAGCAAATCACGACCAAGTGTGCGGAAAAGGTTGGCAGAAAATTTCAAACTTTTTTGAAACTCTCGCCGAAGTAAAAACGACATTCGCGAACAATTGACGACGCTTCCGAACCCTCACGTTCGTTTGGCGATCTTTTGCAGACCAAAATGCGAATGCTGGATTTTGCCATTCGCGTCCTTCGCAAATCGGCTTTAAACAGCGAGCACTATAATATATTGCATTGAAACTAATGTTACCATCCAACCCTTCGAACTTGCATAAGTTCCCCTATTTTGAGAAGGGCAGAGGCTTTGGGTTTATACAATACATGTATTTTTAATTACCATTACATTCTCTTTTCACAGGTGTATGATTCCTAAACAGCAAATCCGCAAAGACCTTTTCCCATGTAATATTAGATGACTTCACCACAATCGAGGAGTATACACTGTGTGACATGGCGCCATCTCGTGTTCGTAAAATGTACATTTTACACACGCCAAAATTTTAGCAGTGGTCGAAAATGATTCCATAATGCACTTGTATAAAATCCTCTTTTTTTAAACCGTATTACCTTAATAACGATAATGATATTACTAATAATTATTATAATTTCGATAATGTCTTCAGAAGATGCTGTTACGGTTTTGAAAAGTATTTCAGAACGAGATCATTTCCATGCAATGAACCTGCCCTATAAGTATGATTACTTACTTCACGTCTTTGATTGGTAATGCGGAGTCATAAAAGTGCGGTGTATGCAGCTTTATGTGTGAGTGACAGTGAAATCACTGGTGTAGTGTTTGTAATGAGAGCTGGTGTTCTGATACTGTTGCACTGTTGAGCTCATTGTTGTCGTTAAAAAGTGTTTAATTAGGTAATAGCTTTGCACATTTTCTCCAAGGACTTAAATTGAGTTGGTTTTCGGTTGTGATAGGGTTCTAGGTTTAATTTAATGCAAGGATTCAGTTAGGTTTATGTTTGTGGGTAGGATTTATGTTTGGCTTAGCATGCAGACATTTTATTTGGGGCAATAGTCGCACGAGCAAATGTTATGGAACCCTCTTTTCTCTACTTACCTAATTACTCTTGTTACTAATTTACCTTTCATAACACAAACTCGTATAGAGTATTCTACTCGGCTGGGTTCTTATTGGTAAGGAAAAACAATAGTGTCTTATCTTTAGCCAATCAGGACACAGGATGAAAAATAAGGGGGAGGATAACGGACCCTGAGAATGAACAAAAGTGTTTTGCATCTAGGCCATTTTGACAGAAAACAGAATTTCAACCTGAATTTTAACAAACTTTGAAGTTAGACTGCCTGGACTGCATTGATGTCAGTTTGATAAACATGGTGAATGTGAAGAACTATCATATCATTAAAAATTGAGACACTATTGCAAGTAAGCTGTTCATAGTTTACAGTGCATTAGTCACTGAATGAGCTCGTACTGTTTAATAGAACGACATACACACACAAGCACACACACACACACACACACACACACACACAAACAAACAAACACACTAACGCAGACACATACACTCCAGGGCTCTATTGGCCAGGTAAAGTTGTCAGGCCACCTACTTTGTTGGTATCTATATTGGCCCAATTGGGCAACTACAATTCAAAATGGATTGCAATGTATGTCAACATTTCAGATTCAATGATTTTTAAAAGATACACGTATTTTTATAACTGTACATGCATTAATGTACGTATATTCATGTATATTTGTATAATATTATGTCCATATATAAATAATACATGTAATACATAATAACATACTTGTAAAAAACGTGTATAAGATCATTAAAGCAAAATAAGTAATATTTGTATAATGTGTAACAATACCTGTTTACGGGACAGCACAGGTTAATCGCCAAAAGAGGGCGCACAGACGGCAGCCTTATATAAAAAATAATAATTTTCTCGGTGAAAGGAGAGCTCGATGGCTTGATTCCAGGAGTCCATTCCCACCAAGTAATTATATCTAATAATTTGCTTACTTTTCAATTAAGGCTAAAAAGTACATAGGACCAATTTCTGACAGAGTAATATCCCCACCGGAAAGAACACTGCACGGTGACTGAATGCATCCACACTGTGTCAGCTTGTGTTGTGTTTTGATGACCGCTTCTATACCTTATAATTAGAGCTTATATGACCTTTCTCTCTTACTCTTTGTAATTCTATCACTACTCTGTTGCACACAATATTCAAGCCACGTGTGTTTGCACAACATTGTTGCATTTATATAGAGCACGACAATGCTGTTTATTTTCAACAGGTACACACTGAAATCAAGCATTAACAAAGTTCCTTCACTTTCTCTGTGACAACTCCAAAGATATATAACCAGGCAACCGAATACATTCTTCCATAGATCTATGTATATTGCTTCTTGAACGCTGCATAAAGTACATCTTGTATCATAATTGATTGATTCTTAGATATTGAAAATTTCGCTCTCGATAAACTCTCAATCCTGCATGATATGGCAACATATTTTCAAATACATTCAACTCATTTCATTTATAACATTGTACACAGTCATGTCTGAAATGTTAATTACACATGTTTGAAGAACATCCTACAAGCCATACATATCTGTTTAAGAAGTTAAGGATATACATTTGCTCTTAATGCTTTTCATTCATTTCCTCACAATGCTTTACAATATCAAGTTCACCACTATGGTAACCAAAGGAGTTAATTTCCGCATACAATCTGATTTCATGCATTAGCGCTTTATCAGTCTTATAAAATACAACGATTTTATGTGAGTGCAGTAATATACATAAATACATTGAAAGTTATAGAAGGAACCTGTCGGGCTTAACAAAACTTTTTATCTGTGCTTGTTCAAAACAAAATATAAGCTATGCATCATCATGATCTTCATGAAGAGAAAACCAAGAATATAGATAATGACATTTGCCGAATTTCTCCATCATATGAATTCCGTGTGCGACTTTTTTCTGTTTGCCCATTTAAATGATACGAACCTGTATAAACGATCAGTGTAAACTGGTTCCAAATCATCGGGTCTACGTACTGTATTGAAAGTAGTAAACCATTCGATTTACGCACACACAGAGTATGTACCGAGTGTCCCCCAAAAACTACAACGGGACCCTCCGCAATGATAACTTTGAAAATAAGGAATCATCCCAAATAAGATTTCAGGGTACGAAACCATAACTCATTGCCCACATCTTACAGAAAACCCCATTCGATTTGCTTCAGTGGTCAAAGAGAAATGAGGAATTTTGTAGAGTATGTCAGGAATCTCTTCTCTCCAAGTTCTGTCTATTGTGTTCACACACAAGAGCATCCAAGTGGTAAAGAATCAGACTCATGACATGCTTTACAACAATTTACATTTCTCTGTGACCGCTTAAACCAATTGAATGGGGTTTTCTGCTAAATAGAGCTAAGGTGTTATATTTTAAGACCCTGAAGTAGCATTTAGACAGTTAAATCATATTAGGTGCTATCAATGCAAAAATCTGATTGTACTTTTTTTTTTTTTTTTTTGGGGGGGGGGGGCATAGTAGTGTAGAGCATGTACAGACTAGCTATAAGATTACTCATGCATCCACAATAGTTACGACTTGATACATGCATTGCAAAGCTCGATGTTACATTGATTTTAATACACGAGTGATGTATTTTTACAGAGCTTCAACATGGCAAACTGGCTGCTTTCCTCTGTGGAGTCACTCAGTATCATTTTTCAAAGATGAAAAATTGTATCAAAATATATGTTAATGAGTGACATGTGTGTCATCTAGCAACAACAAAGTACTTCGTCAATGCCCTTTTAGGTAATCACGGTGCACTGCATTACTACACGCCATTTGCTTCGTCGTTACCAGGAAAAAGGTATCTCTGAAGATAAATACAGAAGACATGGAATTCTTTTGAGAACATTAAATGTTATGTTGCTGCCTTTTTGTATTTGCTTCATGTTTTGTAAAGCCACGTGCAATGCTTACAAATATACTGCCTCCGAAGTTGTGAATTCTTACAGCTGAATGTTTGCAATGGAAATAAATTTTGAAGAAACAGGAAAGAATGTTCTTTATGTGGGTTGATTCAACTTCAGTACACTTCATATTTCACCCACTTTAAAGAAAACTACGTGTTAATAGAATTAATGTACAGTTCCTCATGCAACGTGCCTGTTGTGTCAGGAATGCATGATTTAGGTCTTTTGTCCACCGTTGCATACAGCTCCTCGAACATGATTACCTTTTCTGATAAAGAGGGTCCCGATTCTTTGTTCACCCTTGCGTACAGTTCCTCGCAATTTTCGGGCTTTGAGGCGGAACATGTTTGGTTCATCGTGTGATGGTGTCCATTGAATCTGTCCATTTCGGGGAGAAAAATATTACTGGAATTTTCTTCAGGATTCAGAAGAGTGTAGTCTGTGGAGTCGAAAGCGTCAGGATATTGTGGCTTTTTGTTGGTATCATTCTCATTGCCGGCCGCTGGATCTAATTGAAAGTAAAAGACCTCGTCAGAGGGTACAGCTGATAGGGAACCTAAATTGGAATATGGAGTGTCATCTGTTTGGTGAGAGTAACCCTTGTGATTCACAACGGGACCAGTCGATGTGAAAGCTGGGTTGAGACTTCGTGCCCTGTTGTCGTTGGAGGTTGGATTGATTTGATCATATTCGTTGTCTCCACAGATAAGCTTACCTACCGACTTGGTAAGTTCGCCAGATTTACACAACTCTGAATATTCACTGCTCTGTTCTCTATTTCCATCAGACTCGTTGACAATTCTCTCTATAGTGGGGTGCATTTTACTGCTGCTTGGATCCTGTCTTCCGGTGCAAATGTCGTCAAACCTTGTCAGTGAATTGTAACACGTGTCATCATACAAGAACGCCTCATCGTGAGGCCTGAAGGCACTTTTCTTCATCATGTGGCTTCCATGAAAATCTTCACAGTCCTCGTAGCTACTCTCTGTTTGATCGAATGATGTCTGTGAGTTAACGCATTCTAGACCACGTAGAATAGTCGGAGCGCTGACTGTTGCTTTGCCGTTGCTCTTTACAGGAATTGTACAAGAGGAAGTTTCTTCTATGCCCGACGGTTGGCAATATCCCTGGTTTACCTCCGCAGCGTCTTGGTAGATATGATCTGGGTCCTCTTGCTGAGCTATGGTGGTCTCGAGTAGAGCGACAGGATGGTTTGGAAGATTGTGACCATGTGCTCCAATGTCAGTCCTTGCAGACTCTAACAGAACATGTTCCGTTGTTCTCGGATTTTCGGTTGATGTATCTACAGGATACAACTGGACGTGCCTGTCATTTGGGTTCTCATTTGACGGATTGGAAACTTCAGTAGGCCGACCTCTGTTACAGCATAAATGAAGAAAGAAAAAAAATCTAAATCAATGGATATTTTCACTATTTGAAAGCTAAACAATATTTCTGATCAACACAGCCATAAAGATATAATATTAGAGAGTACTTCCTACATATTAACATAAATAATTTTCAATATTTTGAAAGAACATTTATTATCATTATCGACATTCTTAGGACAATGGTCATATTCAAATATTATTTTAAATACAATAAACCGCAGGGTGGCTGCATGTTTTGGATCCGCATATTGCGTAGTCTTGTAGATACTATGAAATTCACGAGTAACAAACAGCTTAAAATGATTTGTGTCCCTAGAACTTACCGCTCTTTCGCTATTCCCCCTCCCCACACTCAAGTCTTGACGAAGCAAACACTATAGGCCTACCTTTTCTTGTGTTGTTTGCACCACGCCATGGATAGAATAGAAAGTAGAATAAGAACGACACACAGAAGGGTCGCCATTGTGTATGTTGTCACGTCTGTCCCAAGATCTGAAAGTGAAGTAAAACTTGTTATTTTCATTTTTCGTTACTAGATAGGAAAAGATTAAAAACATTGAAGTAATCACAAAACAGAAAATTCTATGGAAATAAATGATTCTTGCGGGTGCGTGAAGTAACAGATAGATAAATTGCCTTTCATCGACGTATTGAAATACATTCCAACAATTCAGTGTTTTCAGTCGCAGACATGATAAAAATCATTGACATGTACATTATATACTCGGGTAAGATTCGAAGCCATGACCTCCTAATTTCTAGACTGGCATCATATCAACTCCACTACCAACCTTTCGCCTGACGGCAAATAATCATTGTGCTCCCCTATGGATACAGGTCCTCAGTATGTTTCCTTTTCCATCTAGTAATTGAAAAAAAATTGCCCTTCTTTTACGTAAATAAACACCGAATAATCGGGGCATTAAATCGTAGCTATGATAAAATCATAGGCCATAATATGTACTAAAGTAGGATTCGAACCCATACCTCCTGTCAGGCGTCAAACCCATCAGACTTTACCAAGCCAAGAACCAAGAATCATTAAATCTCAGTTATGCAGTACGTATACCCAACACGTCTACTGCCATAAGGGATCAGAACCACATCACTGGATGTCAGGCCAAAGCTGAGTGGTCTCGTGGATATAACGTCTGTCTCGCAATAAGAATGTCTTGGGTTAAAATTCGTTTTGAGTTTTATCATCCCTCCTGATAAATACACTGAATAATCAGTGTTTATTTACGTTGATAAAGGGCAAGTCGTCAATTAGTTGCAATAAAAATACGATGTTAACAACATAAAAATGTACTTTCGGTGCTTTCTATTTTAGATAACCACTGCCGGTACAAAGAAAATTGTGTTGTGTTGTGTTGTGTTGTGTTGTGTTGTGTTGTGTTGTGTTGTGTTGTGTTGTGTTGCGTTGTGTTCATCAACTCACCTGAAGTAGATGTCGCAATAATCATTTTCGATGAAAATTCTTGGGTGGCATAAATTCCACCTATTAACAATAACAACAAAAGACAGCAGCGGCATTGGTAGAACGCATGAAAAAATAATTCATCTTCCATTTCCCTTGTTTAGAGTCCATTTGAATCCTTCATATCTGCATATTTACCACAAAGAGCTTCAAAACGATAACGGCAGCAAACATCTTTTCTGATTCATCACCTTTGTTTTCTTCAAAAAACAAACACACACACATATTGCGTCGATATTAAGCTTGCATGTTTTGATACTTACTTGAAGCATTGTTTGTATTTGGAGTGGTTGTTGTGTAGTTTTTAACGTCTTGGAATTCATTATCTGAAATCAAGCAAACGAGTTAACAATGGGACTATACAGGTGCAAATTTTCCTAATGTGCGAAAAAAAATGAAACGATGATGTCTTTATCTGTTCTAACATCTTTTTCGAAGTAAATAATTTGTTATGTCAAAACAAGGTTAGGTTAAAATAATTGCACATCGCGAAATCATTCAAGCTTACTTAATTTTCCTGATTTAAGAAAGGAAATACAGTGAGCACACATCATAATACTGTCGACTGATCACTCAATGGTTGTGTAAATCATAAATTGCGGATTCGGAGAACCGGAAAGGAAATAATATCAGTCCTTTTCGTACATGTTAAACGATTTGGAGTCAGATATTTCTCCTTCAGCCTATAAAATCTAATTGAAATCATCGACCCCCGATAAATAGCAAAATAATATGAACAATCGGTTTGACTTTAAGCAAAATAAATCTCACCAATGAATACAGCATGCTTTACTAAATTGACGTCGTAGAATATATCATATTTCACTCGACACAAAGCTCTTAATTAACACGATCATTAGTTTGAGAGCGTGAAGTTTCTCATGCTCTATTCTATAAGCAAAAATGGATTTTACTGCTCGAATGTCTTTTTTACTCTTACCATATTGATTTATAGGAAATTGTCTTTGATGAAGTTGTGATATATTTCCAAATGGATTTGTAACCTTACAGCACAAAAACTAAAGTCGAACATAGATCCAACAAAAGATTCTTGGGAAATTCCATGTTTTGAAAGGAGGGATGTACACCATTATAATGATAATTCATCAGAACTGGATATTACTCTCCAACTGAACAGCTTGTAATAAACAAGATTGTGAAAAGCAGAGTTCACATTAGAGATTGTATCAGTCGCACTCATTCAATTCTTAATTACGGACTGTATGACTAGCACTTATTCACTTCTTATTTTTAGTTGAATGAAAAAAAAAAGTATTGAGATTGAGATGACATTATCAGAATTATCGTACAGAATTGATGCAAACAGTCATTTAACATTTTCTCTTCGTATTTTTTGAAATATATCATGTGCTGCTAATTATTTTCGCAAGGTTTCGGTTCAAATCGCACATTGTTAACATGTTTTATCAATGGAAACCGAAAATACTTGTCTGAAATGCAATTTCTAAATCTAAGAAAGAAGTTCTTCTCATTTCATTATAATGTGCCCAGGCTTGAGATCAAAATAAGGATTTCCTTTTTAATAGAGGAGAGCATTCTTGATATTTCATACGCTTGTTTTTAGGCCTATCGGAAAATTGATCACTTTACTCTTTGACGGCTACTGTAATACACCTTAATGTATGTAAGGCAGACTTACCCTTTGTTTCATTTTCGACCTCCCGGCAAGACGGGACTGACGTGTTCCAAACCGGGAAGTAAGTCGACCATCCAGGTAGTCCCACACACTGCAGTGTTGCGTTGCCGATGAGGGTGAAACCCGGGCCACATGTGAGATTCATCTCAGACCCAAAGCTCGTTATATTGGAGCCCCAATAACCGTTAGGCACAGGGCCGGGATGATCACACAGCCCGAGGGAATCTATCAATAGCAGGAAAAGAGAGAAGGCAACCAAAGGAAAGGACTGATTATAGTTGAAAAAAAAAATAGACCAGAACATACTTAGTCGTGGTCAAACAATTTACTCCTGCTACGTAGTTAATGGATCTGAATGTCTGTGTTTAATAATAATAATAATAATAATAGTGGCCTCTTATAAAGCGGAAAGTCCATCAATAATGATGCTCATGGCGCTCTTACATTTGAAATAGCACATGAAATACAAGCAAAATCAAAATGCTTACTACACATAACGAAATCAATCTCAGAACATAAGAAAAACCTTTCATGTGCAAATTATACAGTAACTTATACAGTGTACAAAACGACTAAAATTATAAAAATCACGTTTAAACGCACACGCGCCAAACACGGGGTTTTAAACTACATTTTTATGTCTTAAATAATGAAATATATATATATATATATATATATATATATAATGAAGAGTTTGTTCACAAAAAAAACCGATAAGTCCATATTTGCCAAATGGAGATATTTGCGATTAAAGGTTAAGAAAAATAAAAAGAATAATAAGACATTTTTTTGCTTCTTTTGACCATTACTTCAAAAATGTGCCTTTATATGTAGTGACCAATATATCATTTAAAAGGTATTATTTTGTACTTTATGACAGAAACCGCGATTAAAACGCCTTCTCTATTAGATTTTGAGGAAATGATCATGAGACAACTTGCCAATGTAACGACTGGACCCAGTTTTCCCTACCATGATACATGAATAAAGCCACAGTTTACGTGGAATATGTCATTACGTAACAATGTTTGTAATAATAAACACAGACATGAAAGGAATGGTTCATATTTCGGTACAAGTAGGGCAGATTCGGAAGAAAAAAAGTCATTGGGCCAGACATGAAGCATCCATGACCGGAATCATCATTCATTGTGAAGAATTATTTTTGTTGTTGTTATTTCTCTATTTTTTTCTTCGTCTTTCCGTTCTAACTCACTTTTAGAAAATGTCTCTCTTTCATATTCACGGTAATATGAATAGTAGACTAGTTGTCCGGATTTAAGTTGTGGCTCCCTTTGACATGTCCATTCATGACGAAACCTTCCGTCCGATATGACATTGGCATTATGTTTCTGATGTGAAGCATATACTCTCTCCACTGCGTACAAAAACAATGTCATGTTTTCTGGTTTTTCTTCTACCGGTAGACATGCACATTTCGTTAGAATGAACGCCTGATTCATTGTGAAGATAACTTGTCCATCGACGTATATAAGCATCCGAGATGTCCAGGTTCTTGGTAAATATAGATTGTACTGGTTACAGCCAGCAAATAATTGTTTGTTTTTTTTTCAATAGGAAAATCCTATTTCAATAAGTCGTGTCATATTTTGGTAATGTTAGATACGTAATGACAACCTCTGTAATTATGAAACGCACATAGATACACTAAATGCTTTCCCTGAAATTCAAGAACCATTACTCTTGATTAAATCTTTTTACCGTATATCAATACCTCTTTCTCTATATCAAAATAATACATATAACCCACAAGGGAGTCTGCGATAAAACTAAGATACAAACGAAAGCATTTGGAATTTTTTCCACTATAATACATAACTACTCTCACCTCGGCATTTCAGTCTTACAGTCATGCGCCTGGGACAGTCGGTTCTATTCGACACACATTCCTCTAGGCGTACGTACGAAACACCTGTGCAGTGACATATTGTAGATGTTTTACACGAATTGAAATAAAAAATGATGACTTCCTTCTAAAAAAGGAAAGAAGGAAGTAATTACAAAGAATAATTAACTCTGAATCACAAACAGCCAAACTCGATACAACGCGCAGTACAAATGTATAACATTTAATGTTTCTAAAGTTCTGTTTCTTTGAATAAAAATGTATGATTTCCTTTCAATTTTGAGATTACATACATGTATGCTGTAAAGGAAATGCATAATACTGTAGTCACCGTTAAGACATGATATCCGTTGAATCCCGTTTCGTGCTGTTATACTGGGAGGAGTCTGAGGCGAATAATCCTGTGCGGCTGGGAAGCCGAGCTCTCCACAGACCAATTCAGCAGCTTTGTCGTTAAATCCATCATAGCAGACATATCTGTCTGGACTTAGGACCACTGAGCCTTCTAGGGGAGAGGATTCGCCAATCAGCTCCACCAGTGGTACCGCTTAAAAATAACAAAGTCCCCAAACTTGAGCGTGACTTTTGGTTGTGTAAAACAACAGCGTTCGATGTGTTTATGATGTGAACAACAGAGAAACTAATTTGGTAAATTGTTTTGCAGGCTAATTAAAGTCGAGAATATAAGGTATCTTTTTACGTAAAAGTATATTTTCAGGTCTCGGAATATATTGAATATTCTGTCCACTGTAATGTGTCTACTATGTTCATTGTGTTAGTTATACGACTGTTACGGTGTCAAAAAACAACAACACTCACACACAAACACTTTATATTTACTTCAGTTAACAGTGCATAGTACGTTTCGTCGAGTTTATGAAAGAAAATGTTTATCATTGTTCAAGACGGAACTTTTTGGTTTGCTTGCTTGTTTGTTAGTGTGTTTTTGTTTTTTTTTTTTACTCTCCCTGTACCGGATTTGTTTTTCTTTTCCAATTGGTTTGCACGCATGCATGAAGCTTCTGTTTACCACTGGGAGCAGTGATTTTTTTTTTTAAATGTTAAAGTTAAGGATAACACAATTGATGCATATGTGTAGGTCAATTAATCGCATCACAAAGCGTACTACGAAAGAAAAATCGCAATTATAAAGTAGAAAATATAAAGATATATCACTAATTTTCTCATTAAACCACAACTGTAAAAAGTTTAGTCTAGAAACAATATTAGTATAACTCCTCTTCACATTTTGTATCTCTGGAATGCTTACATTGCTTATAATGATTTAAATGTTTTTAATTTTCGTTTCTATCGTTAATTCACATTTTGTAACTATTTTGACGCACTAAAGCTGGGACTTCTGTTTCATCTGCAAAAGGTAAATAATGCCTTTAACCCTTCGGCGGACACATACGTCTTACAAATACCCATGACTTTTATCATATAAACTGTCGTAAAAATCCCTATTAGCTTGTTTACGTCGATGAAGATTACTTTGGGAATAGTTATACCTCTGTCCTCATGAAGAATGGAATATCACACAATGTTTACATTTAAATCATTTTTTTTTTAATCACATACCTTTTACATTTTGAGAAAGGATGCATGGTAATATCAGGTCACCAAAGTATATCTTTTGCATGTTTGTTGTTTTTCTGCGAATAGTGATGATATATTTTGTAGCCTATAGGCCTAGAAATGTTTAAATCACGTCATCTTCTTTTATATCACACGGAAATAACGCAGTTCTCCTCAGACCTTCACAAATTTAGATAATGATTTAACAATGATCTCATTACTTGCCCGCAGTGCCATTTAGTTGATGTAAATTATAAACCTCTTTCAGTGAAAAATGGAAAAAAAAAGAAAGAAAAATAACATGCTGTTAAAAACAAGCTAAACTATAAAATGCTGACAAGCTGTATGCATAATTATATGCATCTATACATAACGCAAGTTATCAACGTTGTTGCTACTCACCTTCGTAACATTTTACGGTCATCGTAAACTTCATCGGAAAGGTATATATGCCATATCCAAATCTTCGTCTGATGGGCCATTGACAAATAAGGGGAAGATTGGTTGTGATCCTTAATCAATATCAGGGACGTTTTGTTGGCAATTTCATCGCGTATATTAAAAGTCATCACTTTATTGTTCATGGACTCAATTTCTGTGAGAATTCGACGTCCACGGGGCGCCTGTACAACCCAACTATCTCCGTTACTGGCGCATCTTTCATCACACAATATCTCCTCTACCAGTGGTCCTCCCGAACAGTTCACAGTTAAATCTGCGGTACAAAAGTGGATAAGTGGTACATTATTATCATTATTATTATTACTTTTATCATTATTTTTATTTTGCATCTCATGTAGAGTAAGTGTAGGAGTGACCCTGGATCACACAGCCCACAGTATAATGCCTATAAGAGACTGATTCAACCTTCACAGTCAGTGGAACAAATTTGAATCAAGACGTCAATAAGTCTTTATTACCATAGGCTTTAATAAGTAATAACTGACACTTTATACGTGATATTGTTACAAATACCGATAAGTATGATCGATGACAGTTTTTCTAAAGCAGTTGGTTGTCATATAAATCCACATGTACCTAATATAAAAAACGGAGGAAACCATTCCAAAATAGTTTTAACAAATTTCATATTTAAAGTTCGACTGCTGATATTGATAGCATACATCATTGACCCAATGTCAGTCAAGTTTACCTAAACAAGATTTAAAAAAAATGAGTTATTTCTTAGACCCAGTTGAAAATGAGCATGCCCAGTTGAAAATGAGCATGCATGATAGTGCAATTAGATTTAACGTGATTATTACCGCCAGTATGTAAATAATGTATATTATGACCGTTTGTCTTCTTTTACCCAAACACCTCCCTGGTAATATATCAATGACTTAATAAAATTAATGCATATGGCAGATACTCACACGTTGTGTTACTCTCCATGGTTGATGAAAAGAGGAATAAATGAGGAAAGATGAGAACACCAAATGACCATTCCAGGTATTCCATTTTCAATGATTTGTATAACTACTATGAACAGGTCCAATAGTGGTCACAGTCCGTGTACACTGTTGAAAAATTCTGATCGAATGCAAAACAACCTGCTAAGGACAGACAATAGCGTTTAAAGATAAAATCTGTGATATTGTGTTGCAGACCTTAACCACGGGAACATGTCACGCGCTGTATACACAAAAGTAATTGTCACTGTTAAAAATTTGAGATTCCAGCTCCTGAGGATGTCGTGAGAGAAAGTGCGCATAACGAGACTGCGCAACAGCTGACCACTCCCTGAGTGTGCTTGCGTGATCAAGCAGACAGTTTTATAAGACATGTGAGATACTCATTTATTTTGAATAACGATATCTCATCAGACTACCCAGGCTTTCAAGGAAGCGAAACAATGAGATATTAAACGGAAACAGAATGTGGTGAGTATACGCCGTCAATCATAGCTTCAATTGCATACCAACCTGCCTGTTTACTTTTGAGTCTGAGCCCATCATCTGCATGATCGTTCGTGGAGAATGAATATTGATGTATGTTTTCCCGCAGTATGCATGAGTTTTTAATGGTGCTAGATTCTTGTTTTGAAAGTACATTAAAGACTCGACCTTTTAGCTTTATGATAAATGCACATTGAGCAAATAACAGGCAAATAATTTCTTGCAGGAACTAACAATAACAATATGTTTCTGTTACTGTTTGTAATCTTTGAAATCATAATCGTACATTCTGATTAAAAAAAGATGGGAAGCTACGATGCTTTGTCTGGTTTTGTCTGTAGTCCCTTTCACAAGATGCGCCCTCCTGGTGGCCGCCAGAGTCGAGGTCGCTGTTATTGTTGTTTCCTTATATGTGTTTGATTATCCTTATAAATCCTGAGATTCGATAATGTCGAACATAATTTCGGTTGTTGTTTCAGCTACTCTTTGCATTAGTTACTGGAATGAGCTATAACTTGCAGATTCGAATGTATTTCAACTGAGATACCATGCTACAATGTGCTTTACCTTTATGATTATAGATTCAGTAACCCGCGCTAAGTATACAACACTTCTTTGCTACTACCTCGTAGTCGTTACTTAATATACTTAATATTCGGATCTATTCATGTATAGTAAATCATGTATGTTCCACTTCATAACTGGTTCTTGTTGTTCATTCTCGATGCCTTCAGTTATTTCCGTTCTCTTCAGGATTCCCGGGAAACACTGACGTCCGAAGCACCCAGTTTACTTTGCGTGTCATAATGGCTTATCATGTGCTTTCCCAACGATTTTTTTTTGTAATGTTGTCTTAGTTGATTTTGTACACTGATGTATCATTTTTTTTTCTCATCATATCATTTTGTGTAAGTAAGTGTGTGTATAATTAGTTTTTATTGTATGGAGTTTCGACTATTGTAATTTTTTTTTCATGTGAAGTTGGACCCCTCGGAAGACCAGCACGGCCATGAAGGCCGAGCTGAGAAGGGCAATCCATCCGTTTCTCTTCAGTTATACATTCCAGTTGTATTGTATCATTGTTATTTTTTTTATTCTATACGGTGAATAAATAAATAAATAAAATGATCTAACACAACTGTATATTTTTGATGTACCACTGAGAAGGTGGACAAGTGGATATATAACCATGATTTGTTTATGCGATGCACAATTCAATTTACACAGAATTATGTAGGATATCAAGGGTCTGGTGTTTTTGACTTTTTAAGGATATTATAAAGAATGCATAAGAAATATGTAACTCAAGACAACCTTTAACTGGGAAGGGGAGCCTGAATATACTGTATAGAAAATGTTTGATGTGTTTTACACGAACACGAACACACACACACACAATCACACAATCACACAAACATCTTGAAAATTCCCGTATTGGCTCCAGGGAGAAAAGACTCCTTAAAGGCCCCGTCACACTACAGCGAATGCGCAACGAATGCCAAGCGAAAGCCCAACGAATTCGAAAATGTAAAGACAGTTTGCATGTCTGACGTTCTTTGAATTCATTGGCTATTCATAGGGATTCGCAGAGATACGCTGGAGATTTTGGACATGTTTTAAAAATAAAATCGGCTCCAGCGTATCTCTGCGAATCCCTACGAATAGCTAATGAATATAAAGAACGCCAAGCATGTTACGAACTATTCTAGTATTACCAATGGATGTTAACATATCTTCAAATTTTCAAATTTATTGGACATACGTTGGGCATTCGTTGGGCATTCGCTGTAGTGTGACGGGGCCTAAGAAGACGGAGGTCGCTGAAAACTTTGAAAAAATTTGAGTCGAATAAACTCATTCTTAATTGGCAAAAAAATAAAAATGAAATACGTTACCAGTATATTTCTTGATTTATATATATATATATATATATATATATATATATATATATACCTCATAATTCATCATTATCTCCCCTCACCTACTTAAAATTATTATTCAGCGCCGCCTGTACAGTTGTGTTTCTTGCTTTTGTTTAGCCCTAACGCTTTTGCCTAACAATCATCCATCTTATAATTGAACTGAATGTACGCACATGTAAAGAGATGAATTGCTTTTCTCCAAATTTAATTTATTTGACATCGATATTCATCTGAAAGGATATGAGATATATTTTATATCATTAAAATCTTGGATAAATAACATTACAAGCTCTGGATTCAAAATCAAGACCTCGGTGTACGTCGACTGTACTGGGCATGCGGGGTGAAGGATTACATACCACATCAATCCAATTCAGGGGAACTTAGCCCCCCCCCCCCCCCCCCCCCTTTTCCCGTGACCTTTCATATTGAATTTAAAATATTCCAGCACAAACAGTGTTGCAATGCATTGCTCTCACATATATTACATTATCATGTGGGGTTATTTAACCATTATAAGTAGATTTTGTCACACAATATAGGTCTAGAATCATTCCACTGTGTTTAAGGGGATGATATTGATACGCTCCGAAGCTAATAGCCACACTTATCAATTACAGCTGTACATATTAACAATGCTTTTCATTTTTCCTGGTGGCGAGAATCTTCACAAGTACGAAACCAGGTAATTGTTGGTATATATTCATGTTTATTTTCTCATTATCAATTTGGAAAATGGTTCATGAACAATATAGAGACGTTTTGTATTTCAGTGGCTATAATGGTGAACAAAGTGCATTGACTGCGGAGGTAAAGAGATGGACGATCAGGGGGCATTTCATGAAGCGTTTTGTCAGATATTTCGTCTGACAAACTGTTAAAAGCTACTGAATTCCTTGCATCTGATTGGCTGAAAGTAAATTTTTTCCGACAAGTTGTCAGACAAAATGCTTCATGAAATGCCCCCAGGTGACAGTCTTAGCTGATGACATTTTTGACAGCACCATTTTGAAGGAGTTAGACATCTTTACAAAATATTCATGTTGAACACAACTTGAATCCGTGTAATGGTGGAATTTCTTCTACTTCTAATAAATCAATTCCTGTTCGGTCCGGCTCGGTCCGGCTCTATTATATAATTCTGCATATTCAGAGAAAATGTTAACATACAATTTAAACAATGTGTCAATGCTAATTGGTCTTTGTGAAAGTTTTTTTTTTTTTAAAATAAAGTGCATGTAACTATACTTATGGTGAATATCTTACATGGATACTTCGTTTAACAAGCAAACAAATACTTAACACTATACGGTGCAAAGAAATAAATTGCATAGCAGAAGCAGTATAGTCGGGGTCATCCCAATAGACCGACACAATTAGTCATCAGCCTACGAAATCGACATTGAAAGCAAGTCCATGAGTCATACAGCTCACGAGTCATACAGCCCATGAGTTCGACACAAGCGTATGACTTCGACAGATACAACACGGGGCTTAATGTGTCGGTCTCGTGGCTCTTGTTAACTCATGGGGCTGTATGACTCTTGCATCTGTATAACTCATGGGCTGTATGACTTGTGAGCTGTACGACTCGTGGGCGTCGGTCTCTTGACTGCACCCGTGCAGTCACTTCCATAGATACATTAGCATGGCGAAGTGTCAATCAATGATACAGTATGAAATCAATACCTCCAGTATTACTTCTAGATGAGCGTCAAAACAATACAGACCACAGGGATATGTGATTGTTCAAGTGCCATGATATCGAACAAACATACATGATGCATACAAAAATTATGTACAGAAGTACTCGATGTCGTCAAAATAATAAACTTTGTGATTCCTTTTACGGCGACATGGCCTATGCATCTTTCAATTTGTCGATGCGAGAACATTACAATTTCCGTGCAGAAATGCTTTACCTTCCTCATACGAATTGCAATTGTTACTCAATGCTGGCCTCATCGGGGGAAATAACGGTGTTGCTGGTCAATCATATCATAATTTTTGTCCATTGCATGTTTGACGTGCACGTATGACGTATGTACATGTGGTAGATCAGTAGATGTAAACGTTTATGAATCAAATGGAATATGATAATCACATATCATAATCATCAACATAACTACATAAATTAACTAGATCCGAATAGTTCCAGTAAGCTCGTGTTGGGTCCTCTCCCTCAAAAGTGGGTAACTACAAATGATTGAAAACTTGCTAAAGCACTCATGGTACCACTTCTAAATTCGACGATCTCGACTGATGAGGCTAATAACTTGTGAGTTATCTTAGATGATTAGAACATGCAGACCTACACAAGACAATGTTCTATACCTGAAATAAAGTACAATTGCTGAGATGCACGTGTATACATTGCTTTTACAATATGTCTATGGTGAGTGATGCGATATGATATACTCGTACATTTACTGTAATATCGCATGTCTAGATCAAGTAGATATTCTCACGAACCGAACAAGCAGCGATTAAGTTGTTTAACAAGAAGATACTTGAATTTAGTGCCAGTTACAATCGAGAAGAGGGTGTCAATACTTGCAATAGTCCAAACTTTGAAGGATAAGACTGAACACATAGGAGCGGCTTCCGTACAGACACGGTAAACACACCACAAACTTTCGACGCTCTTGAGATTAAGACATTTTTAAATGTCTGTGACATCCATGTACATTTCCTCATGCGATGCTGGTTCTGTGTCAGCAATGCATGATTCACGTGTTTTGTCCACCTCTGCGTACAACCCTTCGCACATCACCGGTATCCCTGACAGGGATGACCCTATCGTCTCATTCACCTGTGCGTACATTTCTTCATGCAATCCTGTTTTGTCATCAGCATTACAGGCTACTCGAGTTTTGTCCACCTTTGCATACAATTCTTCACACATTACTAGTTTCTCGCTGGTCTGTTTCTTGGTGTCCTTCATGCTATCAAGTCCTCTCACATCTGGAAGAAGGATTTCATTGGGTTCTTCAGGGTTCAGCAAACTATAATCGCTCGAGTCAAAAGCGCCAGGATACACTGGACTGTTGATAGATTTCATATCTTTAGATTCTCCCTGTTCTAACTGAAAATAGAAAACGTCTTCAGAAGTTGC
This sequence comes from Diadema antillarum, assembly GCF_040938485.1. NCBI lineage: Eukaryota > Metazoa > Echinodermata > Echinoidea > Diadematoida > Diadematidae > Diadema > Diadema antillarum. The sequence continues at coordinate 797,368 of NW_027271623.1, forward strand.
GCCTGTCTCGGAACCTATATTGGCACGGGGTATATTTCCTTTTCTGTAAGAGTGATCTTCAGATTGCAAAGTCTGCCCGATAGATGGGTGTGTAGGGGTTTGAATTTGTGCAGTGTCATCATAGTAGGCAAAGTTAATGTGATCGTAGTCATTGTCTTTCAACATATCTGTAGACCTGGCAAAGTCTCCATGTTTGTGTGGCTTTGCATATTCATTTTCTAGCCCCTCGTTCGCATTAGACAGATTTGTGGGCCTACTACAGGCATCCTGCCTTTGAGTACAAGTACGGTCGGATCTTTTGGTGAAGCCAAGTGAATTATAACACCTGTCATCAAATAAGCGCGCTCCTCCAGGGGATCTAGACGCACTCTCTTTCACCCCATCGTTTTTATCAAGGTCTACATCTTGGTAGTCCCAATCCTCGTAGCTATTTTCACTTTTTTCCAGTTGTGCTTCCTGCAAGCCATTGTACTTTTCAATGTGGGGTATATTTACTGAGGTGAATGATGTGCTGACGAGGGTATTGTCATTCCTCTCCGCAGAAAATGCACCAAGAGGCATTTGCTCTACGCTAGAGGGTTGGGAAGCCACCTTGCGCACCTCCGCAGCGTCCTGGTAGACATGATATGGATCCTCTTGAAGAACCGTGATAACTCTGCGTATGTTGCCAGGGTTGTTTGAAACAAGGTGACCCTCTGCTCCCACGTCAGTACCGGTAGTGTCCAATACAGCATAATCTGCAGGGCTCGAATTTTGATTCGAAGTGTCTACAGGATACATCTGCAATTGCCTGTCATTTAGCTGATTCGAAGCTGGCGATGGTCTATGTCTGTCCCTGGAAGGATGAGATATGTACCGTTTCAAAGAAATAATATATCTACTGTAAATTCTCAAGATTTAATGAAAATGAACATCATTGGCTTACTTTCAATTTTCTGAAACAGGTTTGTTTATTTTGAAATGTGAAGGCATGATCCGGTTGCAAATTTTATCTCTTATAATAATAATGAAACAAAACAAAAATTATTTGTTGAACGTAATAACATCTTTTTGATTTGTAAAGAGAGAGATAGAGAGAGAGGGGGTGGGGGAGCGAGAGGGAGAGGGAGAAAGATGCATTTAACGTAGTCAGTGGCGGATTCAGGCACGGGCGCACCGGACGCGTGCCCCTCCCCTTGTTTCTGTTAAGACAAAAGAAATAAAAAGAAACAGAATTGGGGGTGAGATGCATGCGCCCCCTTTAATTTTGTAAAGGCGCCCCCTCTTTCCTGGATTCTGTCCCTGGTGGTAAATATCACGAGAAAAGGCATTCGTAAAAATGCCAAAGAGAGCTTACCGCGTATTCGCAACATTTCACAAACATACTTACACACACACACACACACACACACACACACACACACACACAAGCTTCTGAACTTTACAAAGTCTCACCTTTTCTTAAGATGGTTGCACCAAGCCACCAAAAGGATGACAAGCAATATGAGAACAACACACAGAAGAGTTCCCAGGATGTATACAGTGATGTTTATTTCTCGTTCTCCAGAAACTGAAACATAATGGAATAGATTGAAATCTTAATTCACAAAAATGATTGATAACTTTTAAACAATGGAAATATGTTTCTACAAGTCATAGAAAGTAGTTTTTATATACTATATCCTCTTCATGATGTCACATTTCACGATTATGAAATGATTAATGACATGACAATGAGAATTACTGTTAAAGTCCATTATACGAAGTGGATATTTGTTTTTCTATTCATATATGTGTATCATATTGTTATGTGCAGTTGAGTACATATGAACAATGAATTGAGAAAGCGTAACCTGTATAATGTATACCTGTCCGAGCAAAATTCAGGCTCCAGTGATATACAATCTACGTCACATTGCCTCTCGAAATTGTATACTCAACAAACAAAAAAATAAGAATGCTGCCATTGTCATCCCAATACCACCGGCTAACTGCAGTGAGAAATGTTGTTGTAAGTCGGAAGGAAATCTGCGTGAAGAGCAGCGCAAAGTGCAACAATAATCATTGGAAATACAAAAAGAAAAATTAATATACGAGGAAAAAAACAGACGATTAAAACTAGGCTCGTTTGTTTGGTGGTAGGACACGGTGCTCACCGGCAGAAGTCATCATAATCGTTTCTTGTAATGTCGTCAATTCATCAATTGACTGCCGTTCGCCTATGCAAAGAAAAAAAAAAAAAAAAACAAGTTAGTGGTAGTACGCACACAGGCAATGCAGACACATCATTGAATCTTTGTCATCAGTATAGAGTTAAGTCCCTTTCTAGTCCAGAAGTCTTCACACCTGCATATAGCTACATAACAAAAATCCAGTGAGCTTTTATGCCGTCAGTTTATAGGTACGGAAACGTGAAGCAAGAATCTGCACTTGTCGTTTGCTACATTAACTATGGTGTGTCAAGCCATTGCCTATTGCAGATCGCATGTTCGATTTAGTTTCGGCTAATTAAATTATTTACAAATTAATTTATACAGACAAACAATTTAACAAAGTCCTGATTATAATAGGACGTGGACACAGGTTCAATTGTTGTAAGAAGCACTGTTTAGAAATCTACACGTGTATAATACTATTCAATGATGATGTATAACATTTTATTTCAGACAGTGTGCGTTTTTCAGTACTCACTTGAAATGAAATCTGTAATTAGCGACGGCGTTGTGCTGATTCTGGCATTGTGCCACTCACTATCTGTAACAAGACACACAAACACATAATAAGTTGTTACAATGGAAATAGTGTAACAAAACCAAGACAAACATCTCTTCCAAGAGAGTGTATTCTAACATGAAACATAAGGATACATCCCTCGGGGATTTTGAACGAGGATAAAAACTGCTCATTGTACATTTCCTTCTACTTTGGAACTTCCTGGTTTAGGACAGGAGATGCCTTAACACTTTATTGACATTAAAAACCAGATAAGGACTTATCGATACTGATTAATGAGTCATCGCATTGGTCAAATATCACATCTTAATTGCGACAGGGTATTATGAGAGAGAGATAAGCTCCTTTGAGGTGACATTTCAATTTCAAGAAAGTCACGGTCATACTTAACAAGGATATAATACCATTCATTCCCTTGTAGGCGCTAGTGCATATGTTTGAAATATGACAGCTGAATCTAATTGAATAGAAATCATGCGGATGCTCTCTTTAAGCTATTGATATGTCAATCAAGTATTAAAGGGATAGTACAGTTTTGGTTGAGATGAGAAATATGCTTTCGAATTTTTGCAAGATACCAAGAAAACACTTATGATATAGCACAGAGCATACCATGTTAAGAGGAATTCAAAGTTTATTTGATGAAAATCGGGTTTGGAATAACTGAAACATCCAAAAACAAAGTAAAACAAAGCGATCGTTACAAAGTGTGGGTCCCACACTTTATTAGAATCGTTCTTTTTTGGATATCTCAGCCATTTCAAAACCAATTTTTATCAAATAAACGTTGAATTCCTCATAAAATTGCATGCTCTTTCATATTTCATATGAGATTTCTCATTATCTCACCTAAAAATGTTAGAAACCTGAAATTAGGTCTCAACCAGAACTGTACGATCCCTTTAAGTGAACGAAACCATATCCTGTAGGAGGTGAAGTGTCAATCGATGTACACTAATCGCATACACTAATCGTATTCGATATCGTATATTTTGGTATGTAACCTAGAATTTCAAGTGACTTTAGGCCTGTCCATTTTCATTTTACCTTTTAATTTTAATTCATTTTCTTTTTTTAACGGGGAGACGCGGAGTAAGGATTAGCTGCTGTCAGATGATGAAATCATGATGCAGTTTAGTTCAGTTCAAATTTATTTTGTTGATGACACCCTGTACGAGGCTGCATCTCCTCATGTCGGTTATACATTCTTACAGTTTAGAAGAGTTTGCTTCTAGTTACACAATGATAATGCAAGATATACTGTATTTGTGGTACGGACCGTCTGTTGCATTTTCGACTGCCTGGCAAGACGGGACTGACGCGTTCCAAACCGGGAAGTACGTCGACCATGCAGGTAGTCCCACACACTGCAGTGTTGGGTTGCCAATGAGGATGAAACCCGGGTCACAGGTGAGAGTTATTTCAGACCCAAAGCTCGTTATATTGGAGTCCCAATAACCGTTAGACACAGGACCGGGATGATCACAAAAGCCTACTGAAACTAGCAGTTAAAGAAAAGAGTGAAATTTAATCAACGTTATTAACATAAACTAGAATCTAAGGACTAACATGTACAAAAACAACAACAACCAAAAAGAAGAACGTCGATTTGCAGGATTTTGTATATTGTACCCTCAAAGCAACGAAATAAACCACTCATACCAGTTTTGTTGTATTCACAGTTTATACTAATTATATAAAGATACATTAAAAGGTTGAATGTTTGAATATTGAAGTTGAAGCAAGATATTTATAAATATATATGAGACTTATTTATAATTCATAATATTGGCAAAAAGATGCCTTTTTATGTCTTAAGTTTATGAAATTGTTATGTATATTTTTGTTTGTAAAAAGCATGTGATGGACAATAAATGATTGAAATGAAATGAAATGAAATTTGTCTTATTCTGTATACTCTCGATGTCATTGCAGATGTAAACTTCTATACAAGTTGGAATATCTTGCGACAATTACATAACTATTTTAAGAGAGAGAGAGAGAGAGAGAGAGAGAGAGACCCAACTGACCGTTAAACAGATTGCCGATGACATGATCGCAAAACCCGACCGACACAATAAGCAAAAGCAGAAAGCATGGAATTCCAATACAAAAATTCACAAAACGAGAGTTTCGTTTCTAATAATAAGGCATAATGCTCGATGCTAATCCGACAGCTTTACATGTTCAAATCCTGCACTGACATTGAAAACAGATCATGGCCTGCCCTTTATGGAGATCATGTTGTTAGTGTTTGTTGAAATACAAGTAATAGCAATACTATGTCCTGGAAATTCAATTCAATTCATTTCATTTTTTTTTCATACTTCTCGTTTATGTATATTACATCAGAAATAAAAATACAGGTTCTTTTACCTTGTAAACAATGTGCAAAAACAAACAATGTACATGGTAATAACACAACAACTGCAATGATAACTGGTCGAAATCGAAATGGGGTTGAACAAAGAAAAGACCTACATAAAATCAAGCTTGTTTGGCTGTAAGCCCCGAGCAATCAGTGTTTGTGAAAAAAGAAACGGAGAACAGATAGAAGATAAGACCAGGCGAGTTAATGGTACCAAATAAATAAAGCGGAGTATACCTATGTGATAAAAAAGAAAAGAAATATACTAAAATGTGAACTAGAAAGTGATGATATAAATGGGTGTGGTAGAAAGTCTGGAGATTATGAGTATCATTTCCATTTGCATGGTATCAACCTGACTTCATATTCAAAGGTGTTTGAAGAGAATGTCGATAATAAGAACAGTTTCTTCCAATCATGGATTCAATGTCTCTGCACTCTAAAGAGACCCGAGTCAGAACTGACCCGGAACTGGGTCCGTTGGGGTCATACACCGTTCCGGGTCAGAAATGACTTTGAATTTGGTCATGAAGACCCCGAATGGGGTCATCCTGACCCGATTCATGACTCTGAATGGGTCATATCTGACCACATTCCTTGTCATTTCTGACCCGGAACGGTGTATGACCCCAACGGACCCATTTCCGGGTCACTGTTCTGACTCGGATGTTTTAAGAGTGTGTTACTCACGGTTGAATAAACAATGAATTTGCTGGCCGGATTCAGGTTCTGCCTTGGTTTCAGGAGTCCAATAATGAGTATAGCTTACACCAGAAATAAAATTGGCATACTCGTCTGATCTATAACACATGCAGTCTCCATCATGAACAATAGCAATATCATGGTTTCCCGTCTTCACTCTACAGGTGGACACACACTCTTCATCAGAATGAACGCTAAAGCCGGAAACTATGTCTTGTAAATTCTGAAACGTGTGAAGATCTCCCTGGTAGCAGCCAAGAAATCCAGGTTCTGCGTGCATAAAGAATAAGATGTAGGCAATCTGTCAATCAGTTGCATGAAAAAAAAAACTCTCGACGGAAGAATTTCATGAATTTGAAGAATAAGATGGTTTAAACTTGCAGATATTTCATTATTCCGAACTGACATTAACAATTCCCGGCTCTTTCCTAATTCAGTTAAAATCATATTCCTTTGTTACTCACAATTGCCGAAATACTACAAGACAAAAAACTACAAGACCAATGACTCTACAGCTGGCCTTGTTTACATTCAGACCAATTTTATTTTCATCAAAATACATGGAACAGTTCCCTACGGTCACCTAATCTGTCAACGGAACGATGAAATTTCAATGAAGAAGGAGCTTTAAAACATTGTCATAAAATAAACGTAAGACGGGCCGATATTTGCACAATAACGAAAGGCAGAGGGTGATGATCATGAAAAGAGAAATATGAGGAAAAAATAATCACTTGCACCCTTAATGGGAATGATCCCTATGTCACAGGACTTTCAAAATAACCGTATGTACTGCAGTAGGTATGTAAAACGAAGTCAAAGTAATCAACTTTGTGTATGAAGCTATGGGGGAAAATGTCTGCATTGTTCAACTGAAAAAAAAACCTTCTATCAACGGAGACTGCTTTTGATCAATGATTCTTATTTGTCTTCCTTTTTATGATGAAACCTACTCGCGCACGAGAAAACAAAATTAAGATGACGCCAAAGAAAAGCAATGAGACCAATAAGATGTGCTTGAATTTCCACAAAATTCGAGAATTTGAAACTTTCTCTGCTTGTGTAGTTTTTGCTAATTTGCATGTATGCTCTCAGCTTGAATATATAAAGTTCGATACATTCTGGCAGAAAATATTAGTTATTTGTTAGCTCTTAGTAAGACTAGACTCAACAAAATGCACAGACAAAAATCCGTGCGTGATATTATTCCATGTGGCTGGAGGGAATGAAAGACAAAAAAAAAAAAAATGGGACACCAGTGATTTTTAAGATTCACGAATCGTTAGATTTCACATTGTGAAAATATGTCCTTGATTTATTGTAAATACGAGGTCAAATATCCTAATTAAATTACCTTTCAATTCCTAAACCAACGCCTCCTGAGTAAAATAAGTAGGTGTGATGTAGAACGCTGAAGCTGTTTTGCTAGATTATATTACTTTCTTTGGAGATTCATACTACAAAAAAAAAAATCACAAATAGTCATCATCGTGATCATACATACAGACAGACAGACAGACACAGACACACGCACACACATACTCACACAAATCACACAATTTGCCGCAGAGTATAGGTCTAATTTTAGTATGCCGATGGACCAACCCGGGTTTTATTTTTAATCAACGGTTTCCTCATTTTTGTTTCTGATATTAAGGTTCGAAGATGTGATGTTTTGCATGTTTCATTAATTGTATTTTCTTGGGAAAATCTAAGCTTTCAGTATAGTTTTCTTGAGTTCATAAATCAGCATCTTATAGAAAGGTAATCAAAATTATCCAATTAACCTTCTGAAATCTTTGAAGGCTTCCGTGGATGTAGAACGTTGAGAACGGCGAGAACATGCTTGCCGAAACGACGGGACTGGGTACGCCCTTTTCAGGGCCAAACACATACCCTAGAAAGAATACATGGTGCACCGTTAAAGGGATGGTACAGTATTGGTGGAGATGAGAATTGGGCTTTTAAGTTTTTGCGAGATAGCAGGAAAACACTTATGAAATAGTACAGAGCATACCATTTTACGAGGAATTAAAGGTTTTTTTAGATGAAAATCGGGTTTGAAATGACTGAAACATCCTTCCAAAAAGTAAAACAAACCGATCGTTGTAAAGTGTGGGTCCCACACTTTATTAGAATAGTTGTGATTTGGATATTTCAGCCATTTTCAACCAATTTTCATTAAATAAACGTTGAATTCCTCATGGAATTACATGCTCTTTCATATTCATAAGAGGTTTCTCATCATGTCACCAAAAATGTTAGAAACCTGAAATTAGGTCTCAACCAAAACTATACGACCCTTTTAAGCTTTCGACCACCCAACAATTAACATCTTTGACAAGTCCCATTTTATCTTAAAGCAATTATAGTATTTTGCTTTACTTGTAGGTTTTTATGTCCACGATTTTGTCAGAATAATGTGGTAACGTATCAAATTTCTACACTTCCACTAACAAAATGATAATCATTATAAATGTATGAACAAATAAATAAACTTATCTCACCTCGGCATTTTAGACTCACAGCCTTGTTCCAGGAACACTCAGATCTTTTCGACAGACAGTCTTGAACACGTTCATGCTGCGAACCTGCGCATTGATATTTTTAAATCTATTTATTCATTTATGTACGTAGTATTTTTTTTCAAAATACACATGGTAGTCTGATTTAGTGCCAAGGGGCCAGCTTTACAAGAGAGCCTCGTGACGTTCATATACATTACACAATTATTATGCTTTGAAGATTGAGGCGTACAAATGTGTGAGTACTGCAGAAACCGTAAATAAAGCACAATTCAATTAAAAAAAAAAGTTATACCCATAAAACCATTGAATGAAAAGAATTAATAATTAAAGTTAATTTATCCATGTTATCTACGCATATATCATCTTTTGAAACATAAAATATGAGTATGATATACAAAATTGGGAACAAATTTTAAAAAGAGCCAAAAAAGCAGGTAACAAACACGAAATAATAGCATTGAAACTGTCTCACTACTATTTTTTGGAGTCATTTACAATATATTTAAAGGTTTGGTATACTCGTTGATCTGAAATGATGTTGTTTTGATATTTCAATAATGAGAAAAACACCAAACACATTGTCGTAGGCTCTTGGTGGTCACTCAAATAATGAGTAGTGGACACACAGAAGTACGTTCCATATTTTATTCAGTGTAAGTGAGGAACGACAAGAAAACCCAGGCACAACACCGACTCGTCACGTGGACCGACAAATCACTGGATTCAATTCCAATGAAGGAATTACACAATTCTGAAGAGTAACGTGTTGAAGTATCAAATGCTGACTACGAACTCTAAACTGCAGAACTATCTGGTATGATGTTACTCTGTAGACAAGCACAAGTCGGAATGGATCCCCAAGTCCCAGCCCGACCAATGCACTTTACAATGTGATTCTGAATTTTTAGATGGGAAAGCGATTACCACAAGTGACAGTGATTTGATCTTTCTTCAGAACTGAGTCAAGTCATTAGAACCTTCCCTAGTGTTCAAATCTAATTTGGTGCATGAAATTCGGATTTACAAAACCTTATAGGCTTATGTTTCTTTGAATCTAATATCATGAAAATCACGAAACGCTGACGCACCCATTTACGCACTATCATCAAATTACAAGCAATACTTCAGTTACCGTAAGGACATGAAAGCCGTTGAGTCTTGTTCAATCTTGTTGCAGATCTTGACAAAGTTTGAGCTGAAAAATCTTTCACTGCTGTGAAGCCGAGCTCTTTGCAGACTAACTCAGCAGCTCTGAGGTTAAAGCCATCATAGCACACATATCTGTCTGACTCCAGAACCACCAAGCCATCCAGGGGAGAAGGTCCATCAACCAGCTTTACGAATGGTGTTTCTTGAAAACGAATGAACATTATATATCCCTTAATTACACGTTTGAACTAATGATTTGTACTACTAGTTTGCTTCTGACGTAATTGTGAATACAAAAGTACATTATACCCAGGGGATGCGGAACCGGGAAAAGGGGGGGCTTGGGGCCCCATTGGGCTGCAGCCCCCACATAGAAAAAAAAAGATAAGAGAAAGAAAAAGAGACCCATGACTTTCCGAGGATTCAGAGAAAGAAAAAGAGACCCATGGCTTTCCGAGGATTCCGTCCGGAGATATCTTGTCAGTATCCTTTTGACTATTAATATAATCAATGAATGATCAGTAGCTCAGGCGACACTGTACTGATATTTTTATGTATTTTGAACTACAGTGATATATTACATTCCTAATACTCTCCAAGTTAAAAAGTTATGGTTTTTCTGCTTGTGTATATACCATTTAAAGTAATTGCTTTTGATAGATATTATGTTTCCGCTATAGTGGAAAACTATTAATGAAGAAAAAAAAAATTCATGATGAGGTGCTCGCTATGTGAAAAACAGAAGGTAATTGCTCTGAGCAATTCCATACTTCACTCATCATTGATGGAAATTATCAATGAATGACCCTGCGCCATAAAATCACAAAAATGTCGCCTAACATGAATTTTTCGTCAAGGGCAGATTCTGAACGAAGAGACCTTAAGCTTTAGAATGACATATAACCCAAAACAAATCGACTTACGAAACCTAATTGACGGAATCAACGTATACCCTGTGGGAAAGTGTTTACTGAGAAAGGTGGGTTTGAAGTTTAGCATATGCCATGTGCTTACTTTAAAACCATAACTCTGGAGCAACAACAATAATGATTAAATTGATTATCAGATTAACAAAACTTTTCCACTCATTAAACTCACTCTATTAATGACTGATGGTACCTTGAAATACACTAGTGTCATCATTGCAAAAGCTTTTGAACTTGAAAGAGTATAGTATGTAAAGGGGTTTCTAAGAAATAAAAAGGGAACTCTAAGACATGTCTAATCAAACTATTCGAGAAAGAAGAGTTTTGATAAAAACGGGAAAAACGCAATTTCCCATCCGTCTCATGATCCAATATTTGAGAAATAAACAAAATTACGTAGAAGAAACATTACTCTTCCAAAAATATGACAAATACCCTCAAGATTGACAATATGTTTACCCATTGCACCTAATTTGAGTCCTCCACGCAAAATTGGTCGTGCGAATTTTTGTCACATTTGCGATACACAGTCATATTAAAATGAACTACAGTGTAGTTTCATAGTCTTTAGCTCTTTTCCTGAATGCATTTCGCGTGTCCTCTTGTCGAAGCCGGGAAAGGAGACGAATAGGTGTAACAAATATGATTTAGTTTGACACATAGATACTGAAATACACGAAATGTAGGCTCGAATTCTTTGCAAAGATTTGCCCAGCGGAAATCCAATAACAAATCCTTTCTCGTGCTATGATTAAAAGGAAAGCGGCAAAAAAAAAAAAAGAGAAGATAATTTATTGTCAGTTCAAAGACATCTTGAGAGGTATTATTACCAATATTCATCGTATACATCATATTTTCGTTTTCATCGCTTGTACAAAATCAATTTCGAAAGTTAAATGTGTCTGTCGAATCATATGAGATAAAACTTATACTTGAGATTCAAATACCAATGTGTATATTGCTTATCCATTCATGAGATTTACACAGCCTAAATCAAATGTTGAACATCTGCTGAGCGATTAAACAAATACCCTACTACACAAAGGCCATAATATTTTATTATAACAATAACAGAATTATGACAAAGGAATTTTGCATAAATCACAAGGCAATGTACTTTTGCACAAAGGTGTCAGTAGGTCCGACAGTGTTTGTTTTGTATATACCCTGCGTGATGCGGAGAATGGAATTCACAATGTCAGTTTCAACGTTCATTTCATTCATTCATTCATTCATTTATTTTTTTCCATTTATAAAGAAACATAATTAGAAATTGAATACCTACGACTACATCACAATACACAATGATCGATAAGTTTGCAGAATATTTTCAATTGAACGGAAATGCTGGAAATGGGGAGGAATGCTAAAAAGCAGAGTGGAAGGTGCATTCCCCCAACAAATGCCCTTTTCATGACTCGATTAATGTGTCGCCTTTAATCAACATGTGAATGCATCTTATTTCGAAAGAACGAAAAAAAAAATAGATGTGCATTCATGTTGTTCAAGGAATATCCAGAGTATAATTAAAAGCAACAGAAGTCTCCATCGTATAGGAGAAAATAAATACTTACCCTCGTAACACTTTACATGCATCTTGAAATTCAATGGGTAGGCATACGCTCCATATATGCAGTTTCATTTGATGCGACAATGACAAAACGGGGGAAGACAGGGTATGATTCAGAATCAGAGTCCGAGACGTTTGGTTAGATATTTCATCCAGTGTGTGAAATCCCATTACTACATTGTTGATAGATTCAATGTCAAAGACAAATCGCCGTCCAGGAGGTGCCTGTAAAACCCAGCTATCATCGTTAGCAATGCATGGTACTCTATCACACCATATGTCGAGATCTAGTGGCTTTCCAGAACAGTTGAAAGGGAAATCTGCTGGCACAAGGATCGGGCACGAAGAGAATGTTACAAGTGAAATTAATCAAGTGATAACATGATAAAAGATTCACATTATTTGGCATTCATAATTGTTTAGTGTTTTGCCGCTTTAAAATTCCTCAATTATTGTCGAATGGAGAAACGGGTGTTCGTAGGCCTACTAATTCTATTGTATTTTTAGCCTATTTTCTCTATCGAATTGAAAGATTAGAAAAGGGTATTATGATACATAAAACCAAATCATTATTTGGTGTAATTTAGTTGAACCAAATGACAAATTATTAAAAAGAAAATAAGTGCCTGAATTGATTTGGTAAGCCTGGTACGCTGCGAGATGAAATAATTCGTCTTTCAATACAGGTACGCTTTAGCTGATGACTGATCACACATATGAAGAGAGTAGGAAAATATCCTTAAAGGAAGAAAAGTAAAGAAGACATACACGTCGTGATACTTTCCGGAGTTGAAGAAGAAAGTAACGGCTCGACGAGCAAGAAGCAAGCGATCAACAAGACCAAGGAAGACATCCTTTTTCTTTGTTTTATAACGATTTGTTAAACCCCAGTCCCTGTTCCTATCGTTGTAAAATCAAGAGTGACTCCAACTCGATGAGTATTATCCCGGCAAGAATTCAACCACTTGACTTGACCTCCCAGAGTAAACATGTAAAATTACACACCGAGTCTTCAATACGGTGTGAGTTAAGCTCAAAGTGATGTTCCGCATCGTGGAAAAATTAAAGTTCTGGCAATCATGCTGGTGATTCTAGCCTGTTGATGTCATTGGAGGGAAGGCATGCGTAGTGAGACTGCACATTTTACTTGGCAACATGTTTAGCTGTTGTAATGTCTGTCTGATTTCCTATGGTTTCAAGAAAGTGGTAAGACACGACTTATTGGAAACCACATAAAATGTGGTTTTTTTTTTCTAGAAAGAATTCGACACCAACACTGCCTTAATCATTTTGATGTATTGGTTAATTATCCCCTTGTCTGCGATTATGACTGGTCAAGGACGTTTCAATCTTTCAGGATTTTTTATTTGCACTATCATACAATGATACATACTTAACACCTCGTTATTCCACTAATTACTTAACATTGTTTTAGTTTTGAACACGACATCTAGATTTCATTTCATTTCATTTTCATTCATTTATTTTTCATTGATGTGATATTGGCAATAATCATTACACACGGAGCTTTTAATGAGGCATTTTATTGTCATCCGCAAACTATGCAAATAATGAAAATATCACAGCGCAATTGGTAAAGTCATAAATCATATTGATTTACATTCATGTCTCTGTCTGTCCTTGTGTGTTTGGGCATTTTTTTTTTACGTGTGTCATTTAATGTCTGTCATATAAAGGCCTATACTTTACGCATGTGTTGTTATCTTTTAAGTTATGAAAGGATACATTTTCACAACTCTTACACTATGCAGCACGTACAAAGTAGAAATCATCTATTGCAGGTACTCAGAGCAAAAACAAAACGTAAATTCAAATATTGTCCGCATCCTGCGACCCGGGTGCTTACTTCTGATCCATCAATTTGAAATGGCTTTTGGTCATCTAATGTTTTTAACTTTATTATTCGAGCTGACGATTATATTTTCGTCCTACGGTTAGCTAGTAATTCTATAGCAGGGCTGGTCTTCAAGCACTTCCCTGACATTTCGTTAATTCAATGTTTCGTTATTCTTACGGTTCGTTTTTCGAAAGGTCTTTATTCCTTACGGTCCGTTAATCCGAGGTTTTGGTTGTTCGAATACAGGAAGCTTATAAAATGAAAAAAAATATGTTCATTAATCCGAAAATGAAAAGAGGCAACTCATTAAAGAAAAAAAATGTCCCCAAGAATTTCACGTCCCCATTAGCAAAATTTATAGGATGTTATCCGTGCTCAATCGTCGCATAAGAGGCAGTTCTTAGTAGAATTCGCGACCTAAAGAGTGCTGTTTTTGTTGCTGAGTATGATTTAAATAGCAATAGACATAGTTACATGAATCCATAAGCATATAAAGTACTTATCAAATTTCATGGGATTGCAAGTCAGACATTATGAATGTAATCTGATAAAAGTAATATATATGTATATATATACATACATAATATTATACGGATATGATGTTGGCATATTTACCTTTGATATTTCATGTATTTTGATTTACCCCCATTTTGACATGAAGAAAATCACATCGAGTTAGCTATTATTATGCGTGGTACTATCAAGCTGGAAAAAAAAACCAACAACAACTGAAAATTGTATTAAAAGGAGAACCAAAAGTTGTAGGTCACATTTTTAGCCGTATATATATATATATATATATATATATGTATGTATATGTGTGTCTACATAAGATATCGTATCATACCATAGATTTGCAAATTATTTCATAACAAACTTACACTTTGTCATCAATCTTTGCTAACAAACGCTCCAGCGAAATAGGTATAGTACATAATGACAATGGAAATTGATCAAACAGATTTAATCATAATAATATCCTTCAACTTCGATTCATTTTCAGTGAATGGAAAACAAAATCAGTGTGTGTTTGTGTGTGTGTGTGTGTGTGTTTGCGTGTGTGGGCATTTATGTATGTGTTTCTTTTTCTTTTTTTTTGCGGGGGGGGGGGGGGGGGGGGCATGCACACTACCAAGGCCTTGAATTCTCGGGGCCAACCCCATCCTCCTTCAGTTGTGCCTCCGAGACGAGAGTCATATTATAGGGTATGTAACAACCCCCCTAAAAAAAATCAAAAAAAAATCCAACATTATCATTATCATTATCATTATCATTAAGGGGAGGGATTGTCGGTCTTGCGCAAAATATTAGCTCAATATCTAAGCAATCGCTTTATACAGTATGTAATATGCATAATTAATCTAAAGTCAATGCTGAATACTTCCGCCAGAAGTCAGACAGTGGAGTTTACCTACCTCATGTAGTACTGAAGTAAATGTATTAAAGAAATAAAGCCAAGTCGTTATTTCTGTGGTTGAGATTCACAGTGAAGTCCTTCATTAGGCTACTTCGTGAAAGATAAAGATTATGTCATGTTATTCACTTGTCATTGTCGTAATTGCTGAAACAAATTGTCAAACAAAATATTTCATATTTTATGTTATATATTTACATCAGCCAGTGAATAATTACATGATGATCATGATCATAAGGTAATAAACTTTGAACGAAGTCATAATGGAATCATAAGGATTAGCAATGCTTGCTATACTCTTTGGAGAAGGGACACCAGCACACTGTGTGGCTGCGCAATATTTCGGTCACTCCCTATTGTGGACAAGCGCGCCAAACAAAAGCCAAACTGAACATTCGTTGAACTGAAGAGAAAAACTGTGATGTCTGTATATGCCTTCCCAGGGTTTCAAGGAAGCAAGAAGTCAGTACCCACAAAGATCCATAATTGATGTGATTCAATCGTTTGGTCATTAATGATAACATTATGTGTGCATGGTTTCGATCTATTCGATTACACTCTTGTATGTGATCATTACTGGTTAAACCTCATTAGTTATGAATATTAGCAACATGATTGGGTTTCAGTTTTTTAAATTAAATCTCGATTTCTGCAATTGGCATTTAAGGAGGCGCGGGAAGTGTATTGTCTGAGGATGTCGAATAATCAATCAAAGACTCATATGATCTGTGCATTTAGCTGAAGACTCCAGTTAGTACAAATTATGATTTTGTTGTTAACTGCAATATACTTGCCGTCTCTTTACATTTCCACTCAACACTCTCTTTAAAGAACAAGTCTACCAATATATGTGTGGTTTGAGTGAATCAGGGAGGTGGAAAGATATCTCTTTCAACCTCTCTGAGTGAATGCAGCAATATTAGTAGAACACATCAATGAAAGTTTAAGGACAGTCGATCTATCGTTTTCAATTTCGTGTCGGGGCATAGCACTGTTGAGAAATCACCTCGATGCAAATAGTTTTACCATTTCCCTCTGTAGCAGTCGATATTTGTATTTATCTCATACTTGATTTAAACTGTCCTATCTTCTCTCCAGGTTCGTCATATATTATTTCTGTTGATTTCATTATTGACATATGTCACTGGGTGATGTCTTTTCCTCTGTGCCTCTCTCTTCTCTCCGTTCTTCAACCGTTTTTTTTTAATGCTATTTTTCCATGCCTTCATCTGTTGTTCTTTGTTTTCTTGCATCGTTTGTGTCTTACATTCCGGCCTCCTTTCGATCACTCCCTCTCTCTCCCTCTCTCTCCTCTCTGTTTGTATAGCCTACTTTTACCATTTACCACCTATCTTTGTTCTGTTTCCTTTCTGTTCTTGTTTTCCTCTGTTGTTTCAATCAACTCTTTGAAGAAATATCTTGTGTACATTTTTTCTATATCTCTTTCTGTCCCTTCATAATTACATCTCTTTCATTATCAGACTTTTCATTTATTTCACATCTTTTCCCCGTCTTCCCTGTCTCTCTGCTTTCTCTTCAAAACACTCGAGAATATGTCCTCCATCCAACTTTTCTCCCACAATCCATGGTTAGGAGGAACAACATGGCAGACGTCTCGGCCAAGGATGGAAGTCGGGTATGGTAGTTTCTTACTGTCAGTGTATAGGAATCTTTGATCTTTAAAGATACAATAGCACAGAGATATAAAGGCGGACATATTGAATGGATCTTTATGTTGCCCACCAAGGTACACGCGAAAACTACGACTGGCGAACGCCTGCTAGGATAGAATTGCCCATGAGCGAATGTTTACATTGAAGTTTATGCTCATCATTTAGTCGAGATTCTTCAGCTGTGTGTGTTCTTACAGAGAGATCAGAAATAAAGCTGGTGTAAACAAGGAGGTTTCAGAAATGGAGTTCCAACTGACTGTAAACATTCAAACAACTGTCAGTTTTCTTTTTGACGTACAACAGCATTCCACAGGTGCATTTGTGACTTTGATGATCGGGGTTCGATGCCGCCGTCTTTCCGAGCGAAGAGATGATTCATTTTGAACGCTAACATGATGTCGGCTATATTTTGTAGGTTTTTGTATTAAAGGAAATTAAATTTCAGCTAATGATATGGCATATGAAAAAGTAAGTACCTCCTTTCCAGGATTATGTCAGAAAGCGTAAATCTGAGCCCCACGTTGTGAAAATATTTGAACTGCATCCTTACTGGAAAGTCGATTTTATTATCTTTCCGATCATTTCCGACACATGGTATAATCTTCAAATGTAGTTCTTTATTCATTTATATGTTAAATTGGTGTAAAAATATGTAAAGTCGGATAAATTTGATTCTTATTTCATTATTTTTGCGGAATTTTTATTCGCCCTTCCCTGTGTCTGTATCGTTATGTACCGCTCATGTTTCATAAGAAGGGATAGCGAAACGTATAACTACCGTCATAAAGACATATCTTCCTCGGAGAATGACTAGTCATGATGCAATGCCACATGAATCAATTGTCTTCCTATCTGTGAGGCAGCTCCAGTTTAGCACATACTTCAAATATTTCTTAGTGGCGGCATCAAACATGGGATCAAAGGGAAAACACTGTTGTTACTCTATCTCTTGAACCTCCTTGTTGTAAACAGTGCGATTATTACAGGATTCTTGAATACATCGGACTCGGCCAGCCTTCTCACTCCGTAATGGGATCCACATTCTCCCGGGTCTTTTAAGGTTGCAGTTAAGATTATAAAACTTCAGAATACCACGGTGAATGCACGTAAGTTCAATTAGGCTATGCCGGTGAAAAAAAAAAAGAATACAGCAATCTAACAAAACACACACATATACACACACAATAGCATTACAGACTCTCAGAGGCTGCATCAAACCGCAAGTCAACTCATTTGCCTAAGAGGATTGTAAATAGCTCTGAGATGTTCACCGATTGTGGTTATTTGGTAGTGACAGAAACTTCTGGTGAAGAATAAGTAACATATGAGTACCGGAAGCCATTGTTTGTACATTGTTTATTGCATGTGACCATGTACATCGGTGTCTCTTTAGTTACCTTACTTTTGATGGTGATAACATCTACATGCAGCAGAAAATGAATCTTTGTCATGAGTTCCACTGGAAAGGAAGCACTGTGTGTGTCGTACGAGGAAAAAGTATTCTCACAAATATCTAAGGATGCTAGATGTCAAGTAGGGAATGCATTTTGCTACACAAACAAGGAAATTGGACAGAAATGATTTAGTGGTTAGGCTGGAAAGAATTACATTTTTCTCTCTTGGAAAAGAGAAGCTCAGCCGATCATAGCCTTGTACTACAACCAGACGGATATGAATCTGTAGCTCGGATATGAATCTGTAGCTCTTGAGAAGTGACAAACAGTTGAAGACCTGAATATTAGAACGACCCAAGTCCAATTTTTGGCCAAATTCAGTTGGACATGGGAAATTGTAGCTTATGCATGGACTCATCTTGTGTATAAATGATAAATCCTAATTCCCCCCGGAAGTGCCTGAAATGAATGAGTTAAATCCTATATTAATGTAAGAATGAAGGACTTGGGTCTTTCTTACATTCATATAATAGCGCCCTCTCTCATCCTTCTCTAATCTCTATAGCAGAATATCATGTATATGAATCAAAGAAGGACCCAAGTCCATATGAATCAAAGAACGACCCAAGTCCACCACACAAAATGGCCTCTCCACAATTAATGTAAATGTTAATTGTCATAATAATATATGTTCTAATTTGCATATACAATGTTGCCTTCCCATCACAGTTAAATAGAATATTATTGGACAAATAAAAAAGATATGAAGTCTCTTTTAGTTTACTCGAAATGGTCTTCCATGGACTTGGGTCATTCTTATATTCATATACTCAGTTGCATTCCAGCAGCTGTTTGCAGGCTTGCCCTACTACCCATGAATAGTTTCTCCATTAAAGTTTGCCTATTCCTATTTCATTCCTTACCTCCAGCTTTCTTAATTGCAGGACAACAAGAAATTTGGTCAATGTGTACGAAGTTCATCGCAACTTCGCCAATAGGTGCATTTTGAAGAACCCTTATGATTACAAACTCTTCAATGACAATGACAAGTTTCGGTAGAAGAAGACAATGGCTATTAGTGTCCTTAATCAAACTCTAGTCCAAACTAAGTACACAATTGACCGTTGTTGACGGCGTGAAGGAGATTCTTTCAACAAATGTCTTTTTCCAAGATGACAGTAACCATCATTGTCCTGGCTTTGCAAACTCCAATTGACTGAAGTAAATGTTTTTGAAGGCTCAATAGACTGCTATTATTTATCTATTGTCATAATTATTGATTTAATGAAACTATCAGCAGTTGATTATTACATACATATAGTTTATTGGATGGTAATGATTCGAATACCAGGTAATATTGGCCCCATAACGAGTGCAATATTCCCTGTATTCCATGAATTCAATTCAAACCAGTTCAAATCTATTTCATTTCCACCATCAAAATAATAATAATAATAATAAAAATAGTAGTAGTAGTAATAATAATAATGATAATAATGCAAAGTACGAAGTATCCGGAAGTATAAATTTGTCATTTCATACATATTTAGCCATTTAAGAGGAAAAAAATACATCATGACATACATGAGATACTATTATATGCATACAAATAATCATACAGCGTGTACATGGAGAAAACTATAAGGCTTTGCAATAGGCACCAAGAATAAATCAATAAAGTGATGGGAAAGAGTCACCTGTTAAGAAGCAAACCTTGCAGGATTTAGATTACTCGTAGAATGAAATTACAGCATTCAAAATTGATATGATGGTACTGATATGCATTATCATAGGCTATACTTGTCGAAAGGTTGTACAAAAAAATTACAAACATAAAATAACATAGTAGTGTAATGTCAACGACACAACATCTTTTCAATTAGCCGTGAGTACCGTTATGGTGACAAAACAACACTACATGCGGTACATAAAGGTTGTCAAGCAAGACAAAAAAAAAGGAAAATGCACGTATGACGATTAAAGACGATTAATATTGCAACAGGATGAACAAATAACACTATAGCACAACCATGAACGAGAAGGTGGAGGAAGAGAAGGAGGAGGAGCAGCGAAGGAAGGAGGAGAGGTTTGGGAATGCGCACTCAATCGCCTGAACAGGTGAAAGTACAAAAAAAAAATATCACAACTTTATCGTCTTTAAAGAAAAAAAATCTTTCAATTTATATCTGAATAATTATTATAAACGTAACAAAATCTATCATATATAGTTATCTAAGCTATTCCTGAAAAAAAAAAATAACCGCGAATAATGATGGTAATATAATGTATTTTGAACATGTACAGTTCTTACCTTAATAGGAAAGATGTAGTTCACTGGATAGTCTTGTGGGATAGGTATGTTTATGTTACCTATTTCAATATTCTAGGCATATTATTACAGTAAAAAGTAAATGATCGGGTCAAGCCAAAGTGAATGCAAATATTTTATTTTCAAAACTTTACGTTCAAAAAACAAATAATCATTATGAGCTCGATGGGATTAGAGGTTGACAATATTTCTGAGCGCCATCTTTTGCAAAAGAAAAAAGTTTGTCTATCAATGACTGTTCGTATTACCTCAGCCAAGGGTTCCACAATTCAAACACAGTTATACTAAAACTGATTAAAGTGTCACTAATTCAGATGAAAGAAGATAATATTCATTTTCAATCTGTTCATTTCACCAATGTTACGCAAAATGATTTTGCAAATGTCATCAATACAATATTTCCATGAAAGCTTATTGTCAACCTTATCAAACACCTAACAACTTGATGCAACATTGAATGTTACCTAATTGATAGTGGAAAAATGAGCAAAGAAAATGGGATTCCATCGGGATTCGAACCCGAGACCTCCGGATGGTAGCCCGGTGCTCTACTGACTGAGCTTAAACCAGGGGGGTGTTTCATCAACGTTTGTCGGCGCTGACAACTTGAATCACCATAGTCACAGTCAGTGACCAGAGCATCTCAGCCAATCAAAACCAAGGATTTTGCTGAAATTGGTCAGCGCCGACAGTTGTCGGTGCTGACAAGCGTTGATGAAACACCCCCCCCCCCCCCCCGACATAAAACCGAAGGATAATTCAACCTGGGGATAAATGCGAGGGATTACCGAAGACATGCGTTGCGTTTCTATGTAAGAAACGCAACCAGAAGGAAACTGACCAGAAATGAATATAATTCATTAATGGAAAAATGAGTAAAGAAAAAGAAAAGCTGTGCTATTCTGCTCGTTATTGTGCTGTTTGACTGGCTGGTTGTTGTTTTTTATTAGTTATTTGTTTCTTTTTCTTTTTCTTTTTTTTTTGGTGGGGGGGGGGGCTTTTTGCTTTTTGCTTGTTGAGTCCGGTTGCGGCATCCAATTCTCCCTTTCGCATATAGCCGATATCAAGCGATATCACCTTGCGATACCGATATCTGATCGATCCCTCTTGGGACGTACGTGTACACTTCCGGTTTTGCGGTTTGCCCACGTGACGTCCTTCATTTATAGATATTTTCCATAATTTCGTTGTTTTGCATCATCGGCCCAGCATTCATGGGCCGCTTTGCAGAAGAATCCCATTCATCCAATCCCCCGTTTCTTCTGTACGTATAATATGCAATGTATATGCAACTTGTAATTTGTGTATTTTTATATGAAGACGGAAATGAAAATAAACAAACAAACCGTGCATCACAAAACGAACAAAAAGTTGCACACACTAATTTTGGGTGAGGACTCAAAATAGGTGAAATGGGTCAACCGAGCCGATCTTGCCTTTTTCATATTTTTTGGAAGAGTAAGTCTTCTTCTACATTATGCTAAAATTTGGGATCATAAAATGGGCAGGAAAGTACGTTTTGTAGCAGTTTCTCTCTAATATTTTTTAGCAGAATAGTGTCATTGAGTGTGTCTTTAGAGTCCTCTTTTCATTTCTTATACACACTTGTACACACTCTCCACTTTCAACTCCTATAACTTTTGAAAGAATAATGCTGCTGCTTTCAAAGTTAGCATTAATTAAGGACAGAGTGTGTTAATAAGGCATGCTCAATTTCAATGTGATCTGATAATCCCTTCATTGTTGTTACTGCAGTGGCTTACATCCTGTTTTTTTGTCCCATTCATCTCACAGCAAACACGGCTCGGTAAAGATTACGCGCTTGAATAGACACTATACTTGAGAGCCTCTTTCCTCAGCTCACACTTTTCCTGAGTGTGTGCTTTCTTTCCAGTATTTAGTTATGTTAGGAAAGTCCATTTGATTTGAGTTGTACATCATTTTATTAAAGCCTAAAGTATGTTCTTTCAGAATATGCTCTTAACTTAAAATTTCATGTCCGGCGACTTTTTGTTTGTTTTGTGGTGCAGGGTCACAAATGTAAAGTTACAGATTAGAAATAACTCTATTATTCGACAGATTATAAGACAGAATTTAATACGAACTGTGAATGCTAGTACTTCGGCGTTCTATTTGCATAAAGCGTACATTTACACATCGCGCGTTCATAACCGGAAGTTTATATCCCAAGAATTAAAGGTAAAAAGAAAATAGAGCGCCACACGCGTTCAGATTCTGAGAGCTATATATGCGATAGGGAGAATTGGTACGCGGTGTACGCCACAGAACTCTGGTGTACGCTGGTACAGTCACTGTATGTGTTGTTGTCGTTTGATGGCGCTCTCTCGGTTTCCTCGTGCAATCGCGGACGGTCCCCGGCTTGTCCAATAGTTATGATTTCACTGTCGCGCTTTAATATTAAGCATACAAATCTTAGCGTTTGGTGGTTAGTTGTGCGAGTTGGCATCAACCTATCACAGTTTTTGGTTTGACAGCATACATACTTGGCGTAACTCTAATCTGGATCAAACTTTAAAGGAACAGTCCACCTTAATAAACATAAGGTTTGAGAGAAAGTAGCAATATTAGTAGAACACATCATTGAAAGTTTGAGGAAAATCAGACAATCCGTTCAAAAGTTATGAATTTTTGAAGTTTTTGTGCAGTAACCGCTGGATGAGAAGACTACTACAGTGTACGATGTCACATGCGTACAACAATATAAGGAAAATATAAAGAGAATTTCACAAAATTCCATCTTTTGAAAAAAGTACACATTCCCCTGACTCGTTACCGACAAATGTTATGGGTAATATTATTCCCCCTGCCTTTAGAAAGAGGCAAGTCAAGTGCTCTTTTATTATGCGAAAAAAGTGAAAATATGTTGAATTTTCTTATACATTTTCTTTATACTGTTGTACGCAAATGACTCACAAGGTGTAGTAGTCTCCTCATCCAGCGGTTCCAACACAAAAATTTTAAAAATTCATAACTTTTGCATCGATTGTCCAATTTTCCTCAAACTTTCACTGATGTGTTCTACTAATATTGTTGCATTCTCTCAATCCTTATGTTTATGAAGGTGAACTTGTCCTTTAATCTCTATTATTATTAACTTTATATAAATTGTATATTCAGTACATAATGTAAATAAGGGAAACCTTCAAACAGCACAAAAAATGTAGATGTTAAACAGCTACAATACAATAAATAGTACATACCAATTTTGTGTTATTTTTTGTTACCCTGAGTACATCCTATCTAATCAACAAATACTTTAAGTCTAATATATCAATCTAAAGAACTGTGATATTTTAGATTTACTGCTTTGGTTAACAAAATGAATAATACACTTTTCTTCAGGACAATTAAGTGTACTACTTATGCTAAGGTTGGGCACTCCAAGATTATTTTGTGACTTATTTCTACTGTGTTGAATATTTATGTATTTGTTTTATAAATAAATCACACTCAAAGAGTTATTTTCAGAAACAGACGTATATCATCATTATATAATCAGCTACTAAAGAATAATCATTATTAATTCTAGCGCGGGGCGCAGTCTGCTCGCATATACGGTACGTTGAGACTGAACAGAATAGCTAAATCTGGTCAGCCCGGCTCGGTACAGGGATATTTCACGGAGCACGCGAACGATTTGCGAAGGACGCGAATGGCAAAATCTAACATTCGGAAAAGTTTTCTCCGAATGTGTTCCGACAATGAAGCCGAAAACCATTTTTACACAGTTTGTGCGAAGTTCTCACGACATATGTGCGTATGTCGTGTGTGCCATTGCTATAAAAGTACAGCCAGTTACCGCATTACACGAAGAACACGCGACAGAAATGCGAACAACGCAAATTTTTCAATAATCATGGGAGAAATGTTTCCAAGGAGTCTTGAGTCTTGGTCTTGAGTCGTAGTTTTTCTCTTTCCTGAATTTCTCATTTCTTTACCTTTCATTTCTCTGTGTGTGTGTGTGTGCCGAAAGTTTTTCTGAGGACCTACCCGCACAAGCATTTGATTGTTCGCAGGTTCCCCCACACATTATTTCATGTTTCAAATATCAAACATTTCGTTCTCTTTGCTGGTTTTTACAATTTTTGTTATTAAACAGTTGTTTGATATGTGACTGTATGATACGATCTTGATTTGTAGAAAACGTATAACCTTAAAGAGGTCACACAAATTATCATCAAGAGTTTGGATTTGCCCCTAAACATGCGCCAAACGATCGTTTGGGGCGCGAACAGTTTGCGGTTATGTCGTAAAATGAGCAAATCACGATCCAGTTCTAGGAAAGGGTTCGAAAAAAAAAGAATGATAACAATTTTCTGAAATATCCGCCGAAGTAATACAACAACTAACGACGCTTCTGAGCCCCGCTTTCGTTTGGCGATTTTTCTGCAGACTGAATGTTGAACTTTGCCATTCGCGTCCTTTGCAAATCGTTCACGTGTAGCAACCGAGAAACCTGTCCGACATACTCTCGGACTGATTTCACGGAGCAGCCCTAGGGTATGTCGGGCAGTCGGTGACTTCTCGGTTGCGCTCGCATTCGACCTATACCACTCATTTGCCAAAGAGGGCACTCTGTTCAACACATTGTGTAAGTTGCAAAACACCTCGGACTTGCGAGCGCAACTACGAGGTACATGTACTATACGTGCTAGGTACTGCCACTGGGAAGGCCATCTGCGGGAACCCTCGGGTAGCAAAAATTGTTCCCCGCAAGTCAGAAGCAAGGCTTGCCAGGAAAGGTGTGACGGGTCCTTGAGCCGTGATGTTCAAACTTGTTCCGGGTGAGTCGCGGGGGTTGCCCGCAGAGGTCCACGCAGAACACCAGCAGAAGGGCCGTAGCGGCAGCAACTCGCAGGCAATTCCCACGCAAACTCGTCTAAATCCGTGTCCGTCCGCAGGATATTCATATTTTTTAACAATTCAAGCAATCATGATACAATAATTGTCTATGACATTTTGCTCCTGCAACAGTTGCCCCCATGAAATATCTGCACGCTTAGATAATAATAAATTCTAGTTACAGACGTCAACCTAACCCTAATCTTAATCCTCGACAACTTCAAACTAAACCTAAAACCCTATCACACCCGTAACCCTAACCTTAAATCCTTGGAGAAAATGAGACCAAAGCAATATTTTTGCAGGAGCAAATGTCTTGTCGCCATACAATTCAGATAAATCATCGACTTACAGATTAAATTTCTCCCCAAGAAATGTATACACAAAATTTATAACGTCGACAGCGACATTCAAATTTAACACGATAGTGTTTCAAATACGTAGAGTCTATTTGGAGTGCAGAGACCTATCTCACCGCTCTTAAACTCGCGTAAACAGTACCAACCTCTTTCTGGTTTTTGTATTTTGAAGTCAGTGACAATATTGCTCACGTGCTCGAAATCTCTCGTGTATCGATCGATACTGATGAGACCCTCCTCGTGCTTCACCCAGGCTACAATGACCGAATCATCTCGACAAACAGCTGGCCAGGCATACGTACCCTCCTTCTTCAGGACATTATCCTTTTTCCCCTTATCATCAAAGCACGTGACATCTGACGAGTCTGTCAGAATCAGTTTCCCAGTGGTGTGAAAGGAGAATAATTGCAAAGGTAAATATCCATCACATGCTATTTCCCTGACTGCCGCACCACCATGTGTGGTGAAAACTTGGATCTTACGGAGCATCCTATGCACCACGTAGATATTATCATCTCTGTCCACAGTAAGACTACCATACCCTCCTCCGTCATGAAAGCTCGTCGTCTCAAACGGGACGTTAAGCTTCTTCCACTGTGGAGTGTATAGTGACATATTGTTGTATTTATTACTCACAGCACATCGGCCATCAGACAGGAATCCAATTTCATTGATACTGACATCCTTCAGCACGGTCTGCTGTAACTCCCCATCAGGGGAGTAGAGATGGATTCCGCCTTTACTCGATCCCACTGCCATCTTACCATCTGGTGCACGAGTCATGCAGTTCATACTGTCTTTGCTAGGGAGCTCTACATCTGCTTTGACATTCGTCAAATCTCCTAGACAAAGTTCATTGACCTTCACGTGTTTACTAAATGAAATCTTCTTAGCCCGTTCTGTCACACCTCTCGGTGATTGGTCGTCAGGATCATCTCGTTCCAGAAAGTTCTTCAAGTCCTTGCACAGCGTGTCGCGTATAAACAAAGCGTCTTTCTCCAGCGGTACCCTCTTGCCGTTAGTTACAAGTTCTTTCATGGTGTTCATCATATGACGAATTGTTCGCCTTCTCTCATCCTCCATGACCCGTAATTCCGTCTCGAAGTTTTCAGAGAATCTTTGCACTTGACATTTCAAGGCATTTCTTCTATCTGACAACCGCTGCACGTTCTCCTTGTACGCCTCATCGATGTCATTGTTGAGCTTTTTCACCACGTTTGTTATTTCATTGCGTTGTGTCTTTATGAACTCGATATGGTTTTCAATAGCTGTTTTCTTTGAGTTTACCCTTTCTCTCAACTCATGAGTGGATGCCTTTTCTAGTTGATGTCCAGCTTGCAAGTGCTCAAGCATCCCACACATATTGGAAATGTATTCTCGGCAATCGATACAGAAACAGAAATCAGAGCTGGGACGTGTGTTCCACTTCCGTTGCCTCCCGAGAGACACTCCCGAGAACACCTTACTCACGGGCACCACTTTGTGGTGGCAGAATGCTTTCCAGGTGTTGTGTTGTGCCGTGCACGTTTTACACAAATTTGTCCCACAGTCCTGACAGTAGGACATAGCTGACTGCTTTTCGTCCATCTCACAAACTGTGCACGTCTGGCTCTTGGTTTTCACTTCGTCAACTAGAGAACTCAGGGGTACGTTTGTTTGTAACTTACTCACATCTCCACTGGGTAAGGGTGTTTCTTTCCTGCATACAGGGCATGTTATAGTTTGTTGGTTTGGCTGAGTTTGAAAGACACTTTCCAGACAGTCTTTGCAGAAGGTGTGAGAACATTTCAGCAGTTTAGGTTGGTTGAAGAGTGTCAGACAGATTGAACACTCCAAATTCTGGCTGCTGATTTGATGAAATGTTGCCATGGTGTTATCTGTAAAATACATGTATGTAGCAATAAAATACATAGGGTTAACGTTGTTATCATCAAATATCAGGAGAATCATTACACCAGCCCTTATGGAAAGAACACAGTTTTACCACACTATGTAACACAGTGTACAACACAGTGTGGAACACAATGTGCAACACAGTGTCGAACACATGTGTTTAATATGTGACTTTGGGACACTGTGTATTTACCACAGTGTGAAACACAGCGTAACCACATGGTCCAAAACATATATTGAATACACTGTGAATAAAACCACAGTCTCACACACTGTGACCACAAGGTTATAACCACATAGTCCACTACACTGTGGTAGTCATCACACAATCCACCACACTGTGGTAGTCACCACATAGTCCACCACACTATGGTATTCACCACATGGTCTACCACACTGTTGAAGTCACCACATAGTCCACCACACTATATTCACCACATAGTATACCACACTGTGGCAGTCACCACATAGTCCACCACAGTACATTGTAGTAGTCACCACATCTTATAGTCATCAGGTGTATAAATATTTGTAATGCATGAAGGCATGGTTACTGACTAGATAACACTGTTATTGAATATAAAATTACCTTTTCACAACAAAATTTATGTATAACGAAACATTATTAGACAATAGTTCAAAGGAAATCCCATCATAAATACTTCAAATTTAAAAGTATTATCTGAATTTTTCTAAAATTTAGGTTGCTTTTTATGAATATTCATGAGCTATGCAAAAATCTGTACCACAGGAATACCACAGCAAAACCACAGTGTTACCACAGGAATACCACAGGATTACCACAGAAATACCACATGAAGTATCACATGCTGTACCTCAGTACTCCCACTTAATAGGTGATACTGTAGGAGTATAGGACAGGTTAAGTACTGATTAAATCAATTGTCATAATTCACAGCATAACTCGCCTATTAATGAGATTCTGGAATATGCGTTTTGCTTTATTTTTGCTTTGTTTTTGTTTTTAATTCCAGTTGATACTACCGTGTGGTACTGCTGTGTGGTATTGTCCTGTGATACTCATGTGGTATAGCATGTCACGAAAAAAAAAACCCCACAAGAATATCCTGTTACATTTTTCTGTAATTAAGTGTACAAGAAAGCAGTTGTGCACAGTGTGAATCCGTATTACTGAATATTCTCGGCACACTACCAGAAGAAATTATTGTGTACAAGTAACAGGCAATGAAGTGGCATTTGTACATGGTTTTGTGGTTTTGGAAGACGATAGTAATGCCTTTGCTCTCATTAAGTATGTAGAGCATGATGGCCCATTTGTAACGAATAGAGACAGGGAGAGCCATGCTGATGCTGGACACATCAGAGCAGTGAAACGTGTGACCAATAGATTGTATGCAGTACCTCCTGGTGAAATCATAGGAAAGCATGTGATTTATGAGAGAAACAGGGAAGTTATAACATGTCACTTTTTGTTTTCTTTTCACAACTACAAATACTCCTAGCATTTAATTTCTGGTCTTTGATGTTATGCATCCGTAAACAGTATTAACACAACATTAAATGCATGATTTAATCATCTGAACGTTGGATAAATGACATGTATAGGTCATATTCTCACATCATATGAATCTGTTGTTCCATGCCAGTATTTGAAATTTGAATGGTATCAAGTGAAATCAGAAAAATAAATAAGTATTGAACATTTGCAACTACCGTGTATTTGAATTGTGTTGTATATTGTCCAGCTATAAGTTATTGGTTCATTACTTCATTGGATAATAAGACCAGTTAAGTTGCTTTACAAACTTGATAAAAATCTCTGGGGAGTAAATGTACTGGTGAGGTATATTCTTTTAATTTGATACATACATGTACATTTATAATGAACTACAATAATTGAATCCTTTGACCACACTGGTAAAATGCTCTCCCCCCCCCAAAAAAAAAAAACAAAAAAAACAAAAAAACAAAACAAAACAAAACAAAACAAAACCAGAAATAGCCTGGTTTTATAAGGATTAACATGCCATGTGGTAGTACAAGATCTGAAATCCCATACTGACAGTGCTATAGCAAAGTTCAATAAACACCAAAATGTGGTAAACATGAGTCGTTGTGTGTCAAAGTACTAGATGTTTAAAAAAATAGTTTACGCTTTTGATTGTGAATAACTGAAAACCCATGAAAATATAACTTTCCAAAAATGTACACAGTAGGTAGCTAATATAGGCATACAATTTTGTTGTATGCTGTTTCCTGCAATATTTTTGAAACAGTACCCAACAAAATTGTGCGTCATTCAGCGGCTACCTACTGTGTAAATGTGAGGAAAGTTAATTTCATTATTTTTTAGTTATACAAAAAAATGCAGTGTTTTATCCTAAACATCAAGTATGTGGATATTATTGTGTTCAATCAATGATCTGAAATCCCACCGTGTAACAACATTCATGGACACAGGAGTACACATATTTCTATGTATACCACACAGTGTGTTCAGTATGTCAAGTACGTGGATGATGTAGGTGAATGATCTGAAACCCACAAAGTGACAACACCGAGCAGAGTGTTTACACATAGTTCAATATATACCACACTGTGGTAAAGCAAAAGTCACAGTGTCCGGTATACCAAGTCTGTGTGGATCATGTGGTAAATGAATGATCTGAAATCCCACAGTGTGACAACACTATCAACACAGAGTGTACACATAGTTCAAAATATACAACACTGTGTCAAACATGATTCATAGTGTGTTCAGTATGTCATCTATGTGGGGGTTATGTGGTAAACCACTTAAACTGAAATACCAGACTGCGGTAGCATTATGAACACAGGGTTTACACATAGTTTGGTACGTACCACACTGTGGTATATGTGTGCCACTCTGTGCTCAGTATGCCAATTATGTGGTACACTATATGTGATTTCAAATTCCACACCGTGACAACGCTGTGACCACATGGTTAGCACATTGTTTACACATAGTCAACTATGTGAACACACTGTCGTAACACTATGCCACACTGTGGTATATGTGTGCCACTCTGTGTTCAGTATGCCAATTATGTGGTACACTATGTGATCTCAAATACCACACTGTGACAACGCTGTGACCACATGGTTAGCACATTGTTTACACATAGTCAACTATGTGAACACACTGTCGTAACACTATGCCACACTGTGGTATATGTGTGCCACTCTGTGTTCAGTATGCCAATTATGTGGTACACTATGTGATCTCAAATACCACACTGTGACAACGCTGTGACCACATGGTTAACACACTGTTTACACATAGTCAACTATGTGAACACACTGTGGTAACACTATGTTTGTTCCATAAGGGAGGTGTAAGCATACATCAGACAGCAAAGGGAAAACATTCGCCGCTAAGCATGCATTACGATTTTTTCTCCTATAATGACGGAATGGGGTACAACGTACAGTATGTGTGTTAATACATGTTTCCTTTGTAAGTTTTACACAAAAAAAAAAGCGTCTGGTTTAGGTCAATTCATTTAAACAGAATCTAACCTGTTCTCTAATGGACTAACAGGATGGCGTAAACGCAAGTGAGATTAAAGGCAATGTTACTTTATAAAGACCTTATCCTGAGTATCAAGAACTGGTCAAACAATTTCCAGATTGGTTTACTTCCGAATTAAATTTTGCTGCTTTATGCCGAGACATTTATGTGGAAGTGATTTAATTACATGTTCAGAGCCTGTCGGATGGTGAACCAGAATTACTTTCGATGACCAGTGTAATCTTTGAGATAATGATCCAAAAAGAACTGCGCGAATGACGCACTCGCAAAGTGGTAAACTGGGTGAATGTTATCACCCCGCTCCCCGTGTCCCTCACAAAGAGGTAGCTTTCCCCATCAAATTTTCTTTTGGGGCGCTCCTACTTCCTTTCATCTTATCAATATCGAAATTATCAGAATTCCAAAAACATATTCGTACTTGCGCATTTAAATTCACACACACACACACACACACACACACACTCACACATACACACAATCACGGTGAGCCTGTTTGGGGCATTCAGTTCCATATTCAGGTGATCAACTTTCTACTTTGCGTACTTGATTAAGCACGGTATGTTAAGGGTAGAACATAAGACGGCATGAAGAAGCGGGTTATGAAGGAGAAAGTGGTAGGAGCGTCATCTGTTTCTGATAACAGACATGCTGGTTTGTACCACGTACACACGCCTCGTAAACACGCTCCTCGAGTGGTCACAATTAAGTACGTTAACTCGCATATATGACTGTATAACTGTCTTCTTCATCTTTCGACGAGCTGACAAGATTAACATTGGAAGAAGACCATTTCGTCGAAATTTGTGGATGAATGACGAGAGTAAAGGAAAATGGCAGCTAAGAAGGCTGCCGGAAAGCTCAAGCAAGGTAACGGACAATGGGCTAACCGACTACGGGCAGCATCTCCGGTCAGTCACGACCAAGGAGACCCTCGGTGTGCAGGTGATCAGCCAAGTGAGACATTTCCACTGACCATGGACTACGTGAAAGAAGCCTTGCAATCTCAAATAAAGGAGGCATTGTGATGCGACGACGTTCTCCAAAAGCTGAATGACGTGATCTCGGCCGCCATATTGGAGAAAGTGACACAAAGTGTATACCAAGCAATCTCGCTGGACCCTGAGCAACTAAAGGCTGAACAGAAATCGATGAGCGAGCAATTCAAATACCTGGAAGGGAACCTCAAGAAGGTTCACAATGCACTCGATGAGCAAGAGCAATACTCCAGGCGGGAATGCCTCCGGTTCTGCGGCATACCGGAAACAACCGATAAAAACACTGACAACCTCATCATGGACGTCTTCAAGACCCACCTGGACATTTCACTCGACCCTATCTGTATTTCGAGAAGTCATCGCATCACACCGAAACCCAGAAGCGGAGTCGAAGGAGGGAGACCTGGACCAAAACCGATCATAGCCAAGTTCGGATCATACAACGCTCGGCAGACCGTTTTCAACGCCAAGTCCCGTTTCAAACGGAGTCCCATCTTTGTACACGAGGATCTAACATCACACCGAAGGAAGCTTGTCCACGCAGCAAAGGACAGGTCATCAGTGAAACGGGTGTGGACCAAGGACGGGAATATCACAGCGCTTGTCAGAACCGAAGAAATGAATGACAGAAGAGTGACCATCAGGAATATGGCAGACATTCAGAGACTGCGATAAGACATGACTACCACTCAGACTGGTAAATATGGCCGGTAAACCATAAATAATGAAATTAAAGTATCCATGTATGATGTGTAACAAAAGTGTTAAAACTAACCAAAATGCACTGTTATGTTCCGGTTGTCTTAGATGGTGCCATTTGAAATGCACTCCGTTCAGCAAGGACGTCTTTGTAACTGACAATGATTGGTTTTGTCGTTTTTGTTGTTTCCAGGAATTACCATTTCATGCTGGCAGTGATATTACAAATGTATCTGAAAGTGAAGAACGCACGTATAATGACAGTCATAACGACCCCAGCAGTTAAGTTGGGCAGTTACATGACATTATGAAGATGGAGAAAAAATGATGGAGATGATGGAGAAAAAGGAAAAATTATATTGGAAAAACAAATGAAGAAACTACGAGTAAGTCCTGGGCTGAAAGTTGTTCGTCGTAACTGTGTTTCTCTCATGAAGAACATTGACGAACTCCGTTTATGTCAAAGTCAAGCATCCATGTATCAACGCTAAGCGAAACTCATTTAAATGAGCTTATTGATGACAGAGAAATTGCATGTAAAGATTATTCATTGATACGGAAAGATAGAAACAGAGCAGGTGGCGGTGTGGCAGCATATATACGGAGTGATGTAGATTATACACTGAGAAGTGATTTAATGAATGAAGATTTTGAAATGTTAGTGATTGAAATAAAGCCTGTAAATGTGAAGTCATATCTTATTGTTTCATGGTACAGACCGCCTAACGCAAATTTGAAGGTTTTCAAATCGTTTGAATTGGTATAACAGAGAATAGAACTCGAGAATGTCTTTTACTAGGTGATATGAATTCTGACGCAATGCCAGAAAATAAACCGTATCAAACAATGCAGTTGCTTAAGTTAACGGAATGCTTTGGTTATGTGCAATTAGTTAATTCGGCGACCAGAGTTACGGAAAACACGCCGTCAACGCTTGATTTAATCATGACAAATACTGTTGATATTTTACCCATGTCTCTGAGTGATCACTATCTTGTATATTGTAGCTGGGGTAAAAAGTGCGTCAAAAACAAAGCCGAACACAAATATAAGATTTCTCGAAATCTAAAGAAGGTTGATTATGATTTGCTAAAAGAAGATATATCTGTGGAATCATGGGAACACATCATGAGACAGCGTACACTGCATTTTAAAATGCAGTACGTCTGGTGATAGACAAACCCGCTCCCCTTAAGAAAAAAAAATAGCCTTGGGTTACTGATCAAGTCATCTCACTCATAAAGGAAAGGGACAATCAGAAGCATTTGGCAAAGAAATCAAGCTCACCTGCTGACTGGGAAATATACAAGTGTCTACGAAACAAGGTTACCGCTCAAATTCGTATAGAGAGAGAGTATATTACTAATAATATCATTAACAGTAATGGTCAATCTGACAAGGTGTGGAAATCGTTGAACTTTGTTCTCCCGAAGAAATGTGAAACTGGTAGAATAACACAAGTAAAGACAGAAGGTGGAGAAATGTTGGGTAAAGAAGAAATAACTGAATGTTTCAATACATATTTCAAAAATGTCGGTTGTCAGAGGTAAACGGCACGGAAGGTTTTATTTTTCTCCTTTTCTCCTACCCTCTTGTTTACGGTGGGCGACTGTCTAGGTAGAAAGAATTTATAGGCCAACAGCTGGCGAGATCGATGGTTTGCAGCTGCATCCTTCTCGCAGCGAGGTATGGGAAATGCTTGGCTTGGTTTCCCGCGAATTTTGTTATGATTCATTTGGTTTTACAATAAAGGCCGCAGCCCGGTATTTGAATAAAGATAATGTAAAGGAAGGTGAGTAGTCAAATTACGGGTTAATAACTATTGTATTGGTATGGGAGTGAAAGGTTAAAATTCAGGGAATCGCACTGATTGGAGAGTGATAATGTAGGCAAGGTTAAGAGCGCGAGAGGGAGTGTGAGAGAAGTTAAATAGCGGTGAAGGAGGAATAGAAGAGGAGAAGCTAATCCGACGCGAGAGTGGAAAGACCGTTTATGCCCATTGGGAAGGGTCCAAGCTCGTCGAAATACGAGGGAATCCAGGATAAGTCTCCGCTGAGATCCGAGCTAAAAGGCTGTGAGGGAGATAGCGAGAGAGAAATTGAACCTGTGATACTCCGAGGCTAAAGTAATTCCTGCTGCTGAGCGGAATTGGCAGACGGGGCATTTGACGACAACTCCGAGGGCAGACGGCAACTCTCTGCGCGGGGGAAGAGCAGAAATAACTCCGCATCCTTATATTGCTACGAGCTGAGACAGCCGCATTGCTACGAGCTGAGACAGCCGCATAGCTACGAGCTGAGACAGCCGCAGTGCTACGAGCTGAGACAGCCGCATTACTACGAGCTGAGTCCGGGACAAGCCGCTGGTCGGTGACACAGTCACGGTCGTCAACAGAGAGATGCTGTCATCACGGGCCGGGCCCGACTGGTCGACGTCGACACCGACGCGGCACTCTAGCGATCTACAAGACGCACGAGGGCGCCCTCCAGCTCCGTTCGCGACGTCATAGGACACCGATCTCGGCGAGAGAACGCCTGATAGTTGATAGTTACAGAAGCTCCGTAGGCAGTAGTATAAGTGTAGTATAATTGTAACAGGGAGTTTGATGAGTTTGATGAGTTTGATTTAATTTAATTAATTCAGTGGAATATTCGATTTAAATATATAAGCAGATAATTCATTTATGTTGCATTGCGTTACGATGAGATTTGTCAGAAAACATAGAACCTAAAATAGGAATTAAATTTTTGTTTATTGTCTTTTGAACTCAAAGAAAAATCTTCACGCTGTGTTATTTACGTGGTCTATACTAGAGTAAAGTAGCGCAGTAAGTTCCCCCTGACATCGGTAAAACAATTCAAGAAAATGTTGAAAATAGTGTGTATGCGGATGACTGCAGGGACATGTTGTCCCAAAACATGGACTGTGAAAATTATTTCAGTTTTATAGATATTGAAGAAAACGAAGTACTGAACCATTTACATAATCTTGCTACTGATAAGGCCTGTGGTCTGGACAATGTGCCCGCAGTTATCCTAAAGTCCATTGCTGAATATATTTGTAAACCTCTTACTTATATTTTCAATCTGTCGATGCACCAAAACAAGGTTCCGTTGGCATGGTAAGGGTCTCGTGTCACGCCAGTACACAAAGTTAGTACACAAAGGTGCGGGTCAAAGATCGTAGGTTAACAATAATATACCAATATCTATTTTACCAGTGATAGCAAACATTACGGAAAAACTCATATTTGATCAATTGTACAATTATCTTCAAGAGAAAGGACTTCTGGCAGTGCATCAATCAG
The DNA here is from genome assembly GCF_040938485.1 of Diadema antillarum. Taxonomy (NCBI): domain Eukaryota; kingdom Metazoa; phylum Echinodermata; class Echinoidea; order Diadematoida; family Diadematidae; genus Diadema; species Diadema antillarum. The sequence goes on from NW_027271623.1 coordinate 833,642, forward strand.
GATTTAGACCCAAACACTCAACAATGACGGCCTTAATTAATGCAACTGAATACTGGCTTAACAAACTTGACCAATGAATGTCTGTAGGCGTAGTCGCATTAGGCATTCGACACAGTAGACCATGCTACACTGTTACGTAAGATGCGCCAGTATGGCCTGTCTGATTCAGTAGTTGAATGGTTCTGCAGCTACCTGACAGATCGCACCCAGTGCAGAGTTGTCAATGGGGTTCAATCTAGACCACAGACAATTAAGTGTGGAATCCTCCAGGGTTCGAATCTAGGTCTCTTACTGTTCATTTTGTATTTAAATGACTTACCTTTGTGCATAAAGAATAGTATGGTATCTCTCTATAGGTGCGTTTATCAACTCCTTTTCTCGGCAGAAACAGGTTATCCAAACAGGTTTCAAGGAATTTTTACGAGTTGATAAACGCAAAGCTGTTTTGATAGCCCTTTAGGAAAGCCTTTTACGAAAGGGTGCGTTTATCAACTCTCCTTTCCCGGCAGAAACAGGTTATCCAAACAGCTTTCAAGGAATTTTCACGAGTTGATAAACGCAAAGCTGTTTTGAAAGCCCTTTAGGAAAGCCTTTTCGAAAGCCCGAAATTTGTGACGATCCAAACAGGTTTCCTAAACAGGTTATCAGAAACCTGTTTGTAAAAGCCTTTCGAAGTTGATAAACGCAAAGCTGTTTTGAAAGCCCTTTAGGTCGCCCTATACTGCGGTTGCGCAACCATGCGTTTCCAGTTTCTGAAAAGACGCGCGCCACGTAAAGTGCACACGAGTACGTGTACACAGGTGTATAAGTCATACAGCTGTGTGTAATGCACGCATATGCTTGGAACAAGGAGATGTTTCTCTCACCAACAAGGTTTGAGAAATAAAGTAACAACAGTCTCATTCCCTTTGATCCCATGTCTCATGCCGCTACTCAGAAATATTTGAAGTATGTGCTAAACTGGAGCTGCCTCACAGATAGGAAGACAATTGATTCATGTGGCATTGTATCATGACTCCTTACTCTCAAAGGAAGATATGTCTTTATGATGGTAATTGCTTTTCGCCGTCCCTTCTTAGAAAACAAGCGGCACATTACTAGTACAGGCAGTCAGGGCTTTGGAAAGGGCTCTCGAAAGGGCTATGGAAAGGGCTATGGAAAGGGCTATGGAAAGTTGATAAACGCAGCCGACGAAAACAAGCGGCACATTAATAGTACAGGGAGTGGACAGGGCTTTCGAAAGGGCTATGGAAAGGGCTTTCGAAAGGGCTATGGAAAGGGCTATGGAAAGGGCTATCGAAAGGGCTTTCGAAAGTCGTTTAAACTGGGGAAAGTTGATAAACGCAGCCTATGCAGATGACACATGTTTGTATTACTCTTGTAACAACATTGATAGATTAGTGACAAATGAAGATTTAGATAGAATAAATGCATGGCTGTGTAAAAATAAGTTGGCACTAAATGCCCCCCCCCCCAAAAAAAAAAAAAAAAAAAATGAGTTTCTATTGATTGGATCTGGAAGGAGACAAAAGGGTATTTCAGTTTCTTGTGTAAAGATTAAGGACGTGGTCATTAATCAGGTCACGCATATCAGATACCTTGGTGTACACATTGACCAATACTTAGACTGGACAAAACATGTTGAATGCTTACAGAAAAAAAAAACTGCACAAGAGTTTGTATTTATTGAAAAGAATAAGACCTTTTATCACGCAGCAAATGGCAATGATATTCTACAAAACCATTATTCTGAACCAGATGGATAATTGCAGTCTTATATGGGGGAACATGGCAAAAGCATATTGCGAAAACCTACAGAAAATACAATTTAAAGCACTCAGAGTGGTTATACGGGTTGACTTGAAATTTCCAAGTGAAGCCCTATGTCAGTTGATTCAAACAAGGTGTAATGATATCATTGATCGTCTTTGGGATAACCGCGATAAACAGTTGTTATGCATCATGTATAAGATTGTAAACGAAAACATGCCTTCACATATAAACGATTTATTTAGTATAGACAATATTTGTATGGTTTGAAGAAGACAACCCTCCAGTTAGATGTACCCAAACCAACCACAAATTAAAAAACAAGTTTTTGATATCGTGTTGCCCAAATGTGGAATAGTTTACCAAGCGACGTTACACAAAATGCTTCTTTAGTTGCATTCATAAGAACGATAGATAAGTTTTATACAAAGGTAGGATTTTTAAGATAATCACTTGCAGTCTAATGATGTGTGTGTGTATTAAGTCCCATGTTTGAATGGTCCCACTTTTACTTTTTTTTTCTTCTTTCCCCTTTTTCATTTATCACATGAGTATATTTATATGCATATTTTCTTTTTTTTCTAATACGTAAGTAATTTTATAGAATTATGTCAGTATATAAATGGTAGTATTCTTTAGATATGTCATTGATTCTACAGTGTAATTTTTTTCTATGTATACTAAGTATAAAATGTTGTATTATGTTACTTTGATTTGTTTTTTCCTCTTCACGGACTCAATGAAGAACAGCCATTGGCTGAAGTGAGTGATCGTGTCGAAATAAAATAAACTGAAACTGAACTGAACTGATAAAACAATGCCATATTTCTACACCATCCACACGCATTATCCAATACATTATACATACACAGACACAGACACAGACACAGACAGACAGACAGACAGACAGACACACACACACACACACGTATTTTTCATATAGGATGTCTATGCACTGAAGCTGTATCTCCTCACAGTGACAACACAGTTATCATGCTCTTTGTGATCATGTATTCTTCGAAGAATCATGTATTTCTACATGTCCTTGACCATGTTTTTTTTTTTTCTATTTTTCCCCTTTTTCAGTTCAAGACATTTTATGATAAAGTCTAGTTGGCAGTGCGCCCAAACGTACAATAAAACGACAATTCTAAATTGTAACTCCTTGATGACACCACACATAAAAAAGCAATCCGAAACTGTCCACACGACATGTCAATTCAAAGACCAACTGACAGACAACACGAATTCACAGTCCCGCAAGTGGACGTCAATAAGATTTGCGAAAATTTGAGTCTCGTAGTATACATGAACAATATACGAGCTCAGAGAGCAATTCTATAGCTTTGTTCAGAGAACTTCGGGTATTAATGAGACAGCGTGGTGACCATTGTTGTGCTGCACTCTAGATTGATAAACAATACATGAACGATCAAGATGAAAAGCAAAATAGCATATCGTTTTATCCAACGCCATCATAAAATATATTTTGACTGGCTGATACTCGATCGTTACTTTTATACATAGTGGACGTCCATTATGTGGAGTTTTATTTATGATGTTTGTGCAATAGCGCCATTACAATATAATAATACAACTCTATGTCATGGATATGAATGTGAATGGGGTTTGGTCTGTTCCTATAGTATTACGAAGGAAGCCTCTTTTCATTCCCCAGCTTTCCTTGTTTTCCTTGACCCAATCCCCTATAGGCTAAACTCCCTTCTTCCCTCCCAAACTTTCCATAGGTCACGCTCTTAATAAAAAGGGCAAGCTAATGATGCATCATAGTGTGGTACCTTGTTTTACATTGTTGTAAATCTTAAGAGTTTAACAGGCGAAGATTCGAACCCACTCCGAACCCACCATTTTGAAGAGTAAAGTAAGATGGGCCATCAAGAACAGCCCTAAAGGAAAAGCGCGCAGGAGGCGTAGATAGCATAACAACAGAAGCTATCCAGGCCTGTGGAGAGACAGGAGTTGAGTGATTACAACCATCTTTCAAAAGGCTTGGGAGGAAAGGAGAGTTCCAGAGGATTGGCAGAACGCTGATGTGGTACCTATATGGGAGAAAAAAGGGGAATAAGGATTGTAGCACCTACAGGAGCAGATCACTCCTCAGCCATGTAGGAAACGCACCAGAGTGAAATCAGAACATTTTACTGAGCGACGCTCAGCTTGGCTTTAGGGAAGGGAGAAGTTGTACTGACGCCATCTTTGCACTGAGACAGCTGAGTGAAAGGACCCTAGAGTATAACAAAGCACTCCATCTGGTGTTTGTCGACCAAGAAAAGGGCATTCGACAGAGTGAACAGAGACAAGCTCTGGAGGGTCTTGGCGCAGTATGACATCAGCGGGAAGCTCCTAGACAATGCCAGAGCTATGTACACCAATAGCAAGAGCGCAGTTAGCACCGCTAGTGGACTTTCCAACCATGGTTCCCCGTGTCATCAGGGGAGAGACAAGGGTGAGTCCTTTTTTCCCTCTACTCTTTACCATGAACATGGACCATATCAAAAAGGAGGCCAATCCATATCTGGAGGCACTTAACGAATTTATGTCTGTTGATGATCAAGCCATAATAAAAGACAACACGGAAAAAACTGCAGGAGCTCACAAACCGGCTCAACGCACGCTGTGAGACTTGTAGCGTGAAAATCAGTGTGAGCAAGACTGGTGCCACGACAGTCAGCAGGACCCAAAAGAAGCTTGAAATCAACATCAATGGAGCTCAAATGAAAATCAGACGACTGAATTCAAGTACTTGGCAGTATATTTACAGAAGATCGGAAGTGGACAGAGAAATAGAAACACGCTGTCAGAAAGCAAACTTGGTCAGCTATCAACTGCCTCCCCCCCCCCCCCTTCTTCGACACCCCAATATCTCGATGTGCACCACGGCAAAGCTGATTAACACCATCTTCCTGCCAACTCTCACTTACAAGTGCCAGACATGGTCCCTGATAAAAGCTCTTGAGCAGAAGTTGGTAACATGCGAGATGAAGTGCTTCAGGAAAGCCGTGAACAAGACCAGGAGGACATGATACGAAACGAGGTGATCAGAGACATAGTAGGCGCTACACCTGTCCTACACCATATCAAGCAACAACGGATCAAATGGTTTGGTCACTTTACACGGATGCCACCCAACTAGCCACCCTTACAAGCTTACAACGTGAGATGCTCTGGTGCAAGAGCAAGAGGCTGACCAAGGCGACGCAGGAGAGACTCTGTGGCAGATACCCTGACTGCTCACGATATGTCCCTTCTCCAGGCTACCCGCCTTGCAGCAAACAGATGCTTACGTCTCCCCGCGACGTCCCCGAGTACAAGCGGAAGGAAAAAGTAAAAGTAAAGTATTGTAGGACTGATTTTGGCATTATACAGCTGTAAATAGAAACAGGATAGTTTTAAAAACAACTCTCGAATAGATAATGAATATTATGGAATATAAAACTCTCCTTCACAGAAAAGACACAGTAGTATCAAATGATGGAAATCCAAATGATGATAAAACTTATTTGACATGACATTTATATTCCATGATTTATTTTGGCCTCTTCGTATACGAAATTGGATACATTTTCATTATGATTATCTACATCTTTCTGGATTTAGAGGTTTCAAAAAATGCCCCACCTCCCCCCCCCCCAAAAAAAAGAGAAAAATAATAAAAAACTCTCCCAGAGCCGAAACCACTGGCCCAGGTTACTTGTACTATCTCCATCTCAGAAAGGCCTTGTAATTCCAACTTGGAACTCTAATCTAAATAAAATCTTAATACTGGCCTAATTTTGTGTTATATTTTCATGACCTCTCTTGATCAGACCTCATTTGAAAATCCTCAGAATTTTGGCTTTCGTCTAAAACTGACATTTTCAATTCAAATGAAATGTGTTTCAGCTATGCTTCTCTGTGAATTATGTATTCTGATGTGCTTCCAACTCTGAAAGAGACAAATGACAAGAGTATGTCAAATTGTCACTTATGAGTTCGTTCGAGGACAGGTCAAGAAAGGCTTTCCGAGAAATGTGAAATTTAAAAATGTCATATATTCCTTATTTCTTGTCTGGTTTTGTTATTTTTATGTCGTTCTGTGGGGAATATTTCTCTCTTTCTTTGAAGTTTTTTTTTTTTCCCGGTGCAATTCCTCTTTAAAAAATGTGAGTCCCCATCTTGATCAACATTATACCATTCCTTTAAATACTTCCAAATCAAACTATAAAACATTATTAACAACATTAACAAGCAAGGGGTACGGATAAAAAAAAAAAACGAGATACCTACAAGAGGGACATGAAACAACACAAACAAATAAACAATCACAATGGTAGAGTGAAAACAAAAAAGAAGAAAGAAATTAAAGAAAAAATGATTTAATAAAAAAACAAAAATGAGGGGGAAAATAGATAAGTTCGCTACAAGTGTGGAGATAAAAGAAAGTCTACAGTTCGTTTACAGAGATTTACATTGACAGGATAAGGAACAATAATATAATATCATTAGTGGCAACAAAGCAATTTAGAGCGCAAGGTAAGGAGTCAACCGAGCATCTGCACAATAAGTGCGACTTTAATTTACATTTTCTCTTTCTTTGAAGTTTTTTTTTTTCTCCGGTGATATTCTTCTTTTAAAAATGTGAGTCCCCATCTTGACCAACATTATACCATTCCTTTAAATACTTTCATATCAAACTATAAAACATTATTAACAACATTAACAAGCAAGGGGGACGGATAAAAAAACGAGATACCTACAAGAGGGACATGAAACAACACAAACAAATAAACAATCACAAAGGTAGAGTGAAAATAAAAAAGGAGAAAGAAATTAAAGAAAAAATGATTTAATCAAAAACCAACAATGAGGAGGGAAATAGATAGGTTGGCTACAAGTGTGGAGATAAAAGAAAGTCTAGTTCTTTTACAGAGATTTGCATTGACAAGATAAGGAACAATAATTGAATATCATTAGTGGCAACAAAGCAATTTAGAGCGCAAGGTAAGGAGTCAACCGAGCAACTGCACAATAAATGCGACTTTAATTTACATTTTCTCTTTCTTTGAAGTTTTTTTTTTTCCGGTGGAATTCTTCTTTTAAATATGTGAGTCCCCATCTTGACCAACATTATACCATTCCTTTAGATACTTTCATATCAAACTATAAAACATTATTAACAACATTAACAAGCAAGGGGTACGGATAAAAAAACGAGATACCTACAAGAGGGACATGAAACAACACAAACAAATAAACAATCACAAAGGTAGAGTGAAAATAAAAAAGGAGAAAGAAATTAAAGAAAAAAATGATTTAATCAAAAACCAACAATGAGGAGGGAAATAGATAGGTTGGCTACAAGTGTGGAGATAAAAGAAAGTCTAGTTCTTTTACAGAGATTTGCATTGACAAGATAAGGAACAATAATATAATATCATTAGTGGCAACAAAGCAATTTAGAGCGCAAGGTAAGGAGTCAACCGAGCAACTGCACAATAAGTGCGACTTTAATTCACATTTTCTCTTTCTTTTGAAGTTTATCTATTTTTTGGGTGGATATCCGCTTTAAGTTTTTTGTAGATAATTAGAAACCACTTATGAAATATGAAACAGCTAACATTCTAAGAGTAATTTAAAATACATTTGATGATAATCAGTTTATAAATGCACGAGATATCCACAAAAAGTGAAAAGAAATACTCCTAATAAAAAGGCGGTCCCATCTTTTATTAGGGCGTCTTTGTTTTTGGATATCTCAGCCATAACAGAAAGTTTTCATCAGATAAATCTTAAATTCCTTTTAAAGTTGAATGCTCTTTTATGTTTAAAAAGAGGTTGTTGCGATGTCAAACACACACACACACACACACACAAAACACACACGGAAATGTTAATCCAAGTCTCAACCAAAACTATACAATCTCTTTAATCAGTTGCTGAATACTATAGTTTTACAAACGTTGTTTTCCTACGGTACCTGGTCTTTCTCCTACCCCCTCCCCCACCCCCTGTTTAACCAGTAAATTCCACTTTAGTTTATGCTTGTTATTAAAAGGTAAGTGTGTTTAGAAGGAAGAAAGACGAATGAACCGGAAACTTGAAAGTCGAAACTTATGTGCACGATTTAAAGAACACACTTAGTCACTTCTATTTTAGTCCAGATAGCGACTGCGTGCAGACATCACAGCTATATGTATACAGACAATAACGTACACGTATACACACATACACGCACATAAAACTTACGCAAACACGCACACACATATCTGCATATGTGTGTGCACAAGGAAAGTACAGCATGTAGTGGCAGGTGCGCTGAGTTACTGAATTGAATTGAATTGAATTGAATTGAATTGTTAATAATGCACCGGTCTTTACACTCGAGACACAGCCATTACAGTAAACAGTTCCAGCACGTTTATTTTCATTGCGTGAAATACTAGCATACATTAAATGGGTTAGTCAAATACCTGTTAGTGATTGGCTAAACACAGTCACGTGATGGAGGCACATCTGTTATGTTCGCCCATTGGCGAACATTTTTGTCATGTTCTCCCATGGGAAAGTATTTTCACGTAACAAATGACAGAAGGCCTAGGACCGCGCGCGCACAGTGAATTTTGGCTCTGCAACACGCGAACGAGCGATCGAGTGCGTTGTGCTGGTGGTTGACGTTGACGTATTTGACGTATTTGACTAACCCATATAACTTAACAGATGATGACTTTTGTTGTCGGGAACATGTGCCAAACGTTCCACCCTCAGGGTTTGAAATGCTATTTCGGGAGGCTATAAGTCCCTCGACTTCGCCTCGGGACTTATAACGTCCCTCAATAGCATTTCAAATCCTTCGGGTGGAACATTCGGTATGTTCCCTCCAGCGCCAGTCATCATATAATGAGTACTGTCTGTACACAAGTATACGAGCATATATCTACCATCAAGTTCATAAGGAATTCAAAGTATTTTGAGTACTATTGTAATGATTATATGGAAGCATTAAAGGGAGTATATAGTTTTGGTTGAGACCTTACTTCAAGTTTCTAATATTTTTTGATGAGATAATGAGAAAGCTCTCGTGAAATATGAAAGAGTATGTAATTCCAAGAGGGGTTCAACGTTTATCAATATGTTTTGATGAAAATCGGTTTTAAGATGGCTGTGATATCCAAATCAGAGCATTCCAAATAAAAGATGGGACCCAACTTTTATTAGGTTCACATTGTTTTACTTTGTTTTTGGATGTCTCAGCGATTCCAATACCGATTTTTATCTAATAAACTTTGAATTCCTTTTGAAATAGTATGCTCTGTACTATTTCATAAGTGGTTTCTATAAGTATCTCACAAAAAGTTAAAAGCAAAATTCTCATCTCCACCAATACTATGCAACCACTTTAACGCTGAAACCAGAGGTAATGCAAGCGTACACTGCAAATCGATCCACCATGCATTAAACGAGGATAATGTAAAATATAGGATAAATGATTCTAATTAGGCAAGTTATTATCATTAAGTAGCATTACTTTGAGTTTTTGTTTGGAAATGAACAGCGAAGAACATTTCATTAAATCTGCACGAAGATCATTCCAGAATTTGGGTCCTTGAAAACTATTTTGTTTTTTTGAGCTAAGAGTGTGCGAGTACCTAGAAGGTGAAATGAATCCCTTTTTCTTGTGAGGTAAGCATAAACCACATAGTTACTTTGAAATACATGCATAAATACTTCAGGCAAATCTTTGGCTGATATCTAACATCCAAATGTGCGTAAGTAGTATAAAAACAATTCTTATTTAAGACAGAAGGCAATACTTTGTATAATGGTTATTCACAGATTATAATACCACACAACGTCTGCGCTACAATCGCAAATGTCCCAATAATATTGAGATTGCAAGATGGACAATTTAGATTTAAATCATATTTTGTTGCAATGAGTGATTACTCATTTTTTTTTCCAGGGTGAATACATTCTTCTCCTATACAACGAAGTAGTACTCGACAACGTGCCCTGATCAAAAATAATATAGAGCCAATAAAGAAAATCAACAAAGCATTTCTGTTGGTTTCTTATGATGTTTTTTGGTTTCTGTTGGTAATCGGGGTTTTTTTTTGTGTGCATGGGGACCAACAGAAGAACCCAACAGAGGGCAGAAGAATTGCATTAGGACAAATTGCAAGATACAGATCCCAACAAGTCCAATAGAAACAAACAGAAATAAGATCTAATTACAGCATACCAACAGATCCAACAGGACCAACACATGATAACAAACGCTTTCCTCTCGGCTGATCTCACTTCTTCCCTCCTATATAAAGCTGTCGATATGCCACGCTCTTGATAAAACAAGGGAAGGTAATGAAACATCCATTATATTCTGTCAGATAAAATTAAAGCAACTTGTTGAACGAGGGAGGTGGATGAGTTCTCCCACTCTCCTGATAGGAGAAGGTCAGCATCAAGAAAGATTATGGAGACTGTTTTCATTTGCATCAGATTACTGAAGTATGATATAACATTGGAAGTAATATACTGATGAAAAAGATAGCAATGATAAGAAAGAAAAAAGAGCCTTAAAGGGAAATACAGAGGAATAACCAGGACTTTTAAGGAGACGCGAATCGACAGCGGAAAGTATCGACACATCAGAGTGGTAGGCGCTATTAGAAAAAAGCATGATGCGACTTCTGACAAGCTGGTAATATGTAAACAGGGATTGTATTACCGTCCAAACATTCGATAATTGCTCGCTTCGTCTCAACTCTATCTAGTTCTTTGCAATGTCAGAATGATATGTCTCCAACGAAATAGCATGTTTGCGTACCCTCTTGCATTAAAACAAAACCCCCATGCCACTGTCCAATGATCACAACCTATTGTTAAAAAAAGACATAAATCAAACCATCTCTCATATAACCGTGACAAAAGAATCAACGTACAAAAGATCACAGGAGCATAATTATAGGCTAGGATTTCGTACGAACAGTTTATGCCGTTTCCAAGAAAACAACAGGAACATGCGTTCAAATTCAGAAGTTATCATCCACCGATCGATATCGGTCTTTCAAATTAAAAATCTAGTCATTTAATTTCTTTTCGCAAATTGATTTACAAAAAAAAAAAAATCCATGGTATTCATGAATTGGACTTCCTTTCATCTCATCATACATATCAAGCTATATTCAAAACTTGAAGACTTACATGATAAGATAATGAGTGATTGTTTCTACGTTTTGTCAGCTCAAAGCGAAATTGTTGATATACTGTGAAATCATGTCTACCTCCGATTTCAACTAAATGTGATGGATTGTGAAGTTATTCAACCCGGGCCCTGTTTTATGAAGAGTTAAAATTGATTATATATTTGATTTCAACTGTTAGTCTATGGCAGCCTGTGTAGTGAGGAAATTTAAAATTGATTTTATCTTTTGATAAAACGGGGCCCCGATATACTTGATCCGATTGCATATCTTTTCAAATATAATGGTGATAATGGTATATTGACTTTGTCTTTATCGTATGGAATGCATGGCCGGCTGAAGGGGGGGGGGGCACATAAGGTGTCATCACTTTGGGCTCCCACTTTTTTAACCCGGAAGTACGTACAAATTGTATGTGGCACTAAACAGAAATAGATTTTGCTTGATTTTGCAGTTTTGCTTGTTAGCTCAGGAAACCCGGTCGTCCCCCCCCCCCCCCACACGCACACACACTTTTTAAAACTCTCCGCCGGCCCTGGAATGTGCCCGGACTTGCTAAAGAATGCAAACACGATACCAACATAATTATCAAAAAGAAGATAAACCGCATGAAAGAAATTTTTTCATTAAGTATTGCATTCTATTTCAAAAGTCCTGGAAAGGATTGTACACGTATATATATAATATACAGAGCGTATAGAAAAAAAAAATAATCCAACTTTGGAGGGCTGCCATTTCTTAATTGTCAGTTATGACGAGCACAATGTTGGTTGTAAGGAATGTGGAACTCTCCCTCTTTCCATTGATACCAAATTATGTTGACAATTGTCATGCATGACTGAGCACATGGACTTTAAAGACAAAAATGTCAAATTGCACTTTTTCCAAGTTTGCGTGTTATTGTGAAGGAACAATGCACGTCTGACTGCATGGATGAGATCTGTCAATGAAAGTGGTCAAATCATCAGACCAGCCTGCCCGACTGCAGATTCGTGTTTTAGGGTTTCTTCTAACTTTTTATGGTTCATAACCTTCAACATAGCCACGTTGTCGATATTTTGGTCCTTCCCATTAAGGCGAAACCATTATCCATTTTACTCTCTTCATATTCAAGACATGGTTTGCCACTGGGAGCTATGTGTTGAATATGAACAGAGAAAAATGGATTGTGGGGATTGACCTCTGTGGGAGCGACCAAGTTTTCAGACTAAAGGTCATGTTAAAGGTTATGGACCATAAAATGTTAGGAGAAAACCTAAACACAAACCCTAAACACAAAACCTAAACACAAACTTGCATTCGTACAGGCTGGCCTATTTGGCAACTTTCATTGACAGATCTCATCCATACAGTGAGACATGCATTGTTCCTTCACAATAACACGCAGACTTGGAAAAAGTGCAATTTGTCATTGTTGTCTTTAAAGACCATGTGCTCAGTCATGCATGACAATTGTCAACATAATTAGATATCAATGGAAAGAGGAAAAGTTTCCCTTTCCTTTCAACGAAAATTGTGCTCTTCGTAACGGACAATTAAGAAATGGCAGCCCTCTAAAGTTGGATTACTGTTTTTTTATACGCTATGTATATTTGAAAGTGAACAACTTCCTATAATCAATCTCATTTTGGGTTTAAAGGAAAAATATATGAGTGATTTAGCACCATACAGTTAATAGAGACAGTTACAAAACAGGTCTGATATAAAGAGCACGTGAAAACTATTGTCATATCTGGGATTAATGTAAGACATTAAATTTGATACAATGGAATGAAAAAAAAAAACCCTCTTCATTAAAAACTTAGTGATTATGGCATAAAATAGTGGCTAACTGGTTTTTCATAGACATTGAGTTTGGTGAATTTATCTATCTAAAAGGAAACGATGTGAATAAAAGTAGAAATAACACTTGCATTCGAGAACCTGGAGAAAATAGGTCAATGCTTTTAACGCAGGATATAATCTCCGTCTGCCTGATTGGCATTTCAGATAACATGGCATCCTATATACATATACACCGTGTAAAATGGCAAGACAAACGTACTGTCCTTTTGATTGTGCTACCAATCAAATTTACACTTGAAATCAACGCGGGAAACGATTTTTCCTTCAGTTTGCGTGAGAGATCGTTCCTAGAATACCTTCTCAAATGTTATTTCTTAGATTATTAGGAGCATAAGCCAGAGATAAATGATTCTTTCGGGAAAGAAGACGACCAGGGCAGTCGCAGTAGTCGGGTTAATTATGTTACAATTTTAAAGATAATACAAAGTTTTGGTACCTCAAAAGTTTCCCTGAATTTCCTTGTCTTGGTTTGTGTTTCAGGTTAAAGTACCTTTCATATAACTAACACTGTGAGACTTACTCGCCCCAAAGAGCTATCATGTCTCAGTAATCATGCAATAATGGTTTCGTACCAGAGCCGTGTTGACTCGACGCGGTACCGCGAGCACGTATTGTACGGAGCCATTATTGCATGATAACTGCGACCAGCAGCCCCACACGCATAGCTAAATGGGGCTGCGCATTGTAGCATTCAGGATCATGACAGACTAGTATCGAGGGTAAATATCAACTTATCCAAAAAATTTCTTCAATTTGAAGACTTACCAGTTAAGTTGAAGTACTGAAAAAAAGGCTTCGAGCAACGTTTGGTTCTGCCAATAGTCCCTTTCTGTTCGAATTGATGACTGAATGTGACTCGGTCGACATGGTCGAGAGGACCTTGGGAGAGCTACACTGAACTGACGGCCACCGCATGCGCACACATCACATGCGCACAAATTTCAAATCCATCAATGGATAAGATGTCTGTGTGCGCAAGCGCTGGCCGTCAATTCAGTGTAGCTCTCCAAAGGTCCTCTCGACCGAGTCACATTCAGTCATCAATTCGAACAGAAAGGGGCTATTGGCAGAACCAAACGTTACCCGAAGCCTGTTTTCAATACTTCAACTTAACTGGTAAGTCTTCAAATTGAAGAAATTGTTGGATTTTAAGTTGATATTTACTCGCGATACTAGTCTGTCATGATCCTGAATGCTACAATGCGCAGCCTCATTACGCTATGCGTATGGGGCTGCTGGTCGCTATGCGTATGGGGCAGCTGGTCGCAGTTAGTTGCATGATTACTAAGACATGAGAGCACTTTGGGGCGAGTAAGTCTCACAGTGTTAGTTATATGAAAGGTACTTTAACCTGAAACACAAACTAAGACAAGGAAATTCAGGGAAACTTTTGAGGTACCAAAACTTTATAATACACCTTATTATCTTCAGTGTTAGTTATATGAAAGGTACTTTAACCTGAAACACAAACTAAGACAAGGAAATTCAGGGAAACTTTTGAGGTACCAAAACTTTATATTATCTTTAAAGATAATAATAAAAAATAAAGTTTTGGTACCTCAAAAGTTTCCCTGAATTTCCTTGTCTTAGTTTGTGTTTCAGGTTAAAGTACCTTTCATATAACTTACACTGTGAGACTTACTCGCCCCAAAGTGCTCTCATGTCTTAGTAATCATACAATTAACTGCAACCAGCAGCCCCATACGCATAGCGTAATGGGGCTTCGCATTGTAGCATTCAGGATCATGACAGATTTAGTATCGCGGGTAAATATCAACTTAAGATCCAAAAATTTCTTCAATTTGAAGACTTACCAATTAAGTTGAAGTATTGAAAACAGGCTTCGGGCAACGTTTGGTTCTGCCAATAGTCCCTTTCTGTTCGAATTGATGACTGAATGTGACTCGGTCGAGAGGACCTTGGGAGAGCTACATACACTGAATACTACGGCCAGCGCATGCGCACACATCACATGCGCACAAATTTCAAATACATGAACGGATAAGATGTCTGTGTGCGCATGCGCTGGCCGTCAATTCAGTGTGGCTCTCCCAAGGTCCTCTCGACCGAGTCACATTCAGTCATCAATTCGAACAAAAAGGGACTATTGGCAAAACCAAACATTGCCCGAAGCCTGTTTTCAATACTTCAACTTAACTGGTAAGTCTTCAAATTGAAGAAATTTTTGGATTTTAAGTTGATATTTACCCGCGATACTATAGTCTGTCATGATCCTGAATGCTACAATGCGAAGCCCCATTACGCTATGCGTATGGGGCTGCTGGTCGCAGTTAGCTATGCGTATGGGGCTGCACGCTGCTGGTCACGGTTATCCTGCAAGAATGGTTTCGTACAATACGTGTACTACCTCGCCGCCGTACGGCGTCGCATACTAGTAAACGGCTATTGCATAATTTCTAAGACATGAGAGCACTTTGGGGCGAGTAAGTCTCACAGTGTTAGTTATATGAAAGGTACTTTAACCTGAAACACAAAATAAGACAAGGAAATTCAGGGAAACTTTTGAGGTACCAAAACTTTACATTATCTTTAAAACTTGAAGTCTGCTCTTTGAGCTGTAGTAGCTTCATGGTTTTTTTTTTCTTTGTGTTTTGTTTCTGCTATCAATAAATATTTATTTTGCGGTAAAAATTGTAGAGTTTGTTCGCAAAAACCGATAAGTCCATATTTGCCAAATGGAGATATTTGCGATTAAAGTTCAAGAAAGATAAAGAGAATAATAAGACAATTTTTGCTTCTTTTGACCATAATTTCAAAAATGTATCTTTATATGTAATGACTAATATATCATTTAAAAGCTATCATTTCGTACTATATGACAGAGACCATACTTCAAACTCTTCAAAAATGGACTTATCGGTTTTTGCGAACAAACTCTTCAATTTTATGTGACCCAAATCAGTCTCCTGAATTTCATTTATCTTTTCTTTTCTTTAAACCGAAAATTTAATTGGGCAGAATTCTAAACGTGACTAAAATATTTTATTTTATTTTTTATTTTTACAGGAGGAAGGTTGTTCTAATGGTTTCATTGTTTCTCCTGAAGCTGTAATTATATATTTTCAATCAAAATGTACTTCATTAGTTCTTATTAATGTCTAAAACAAAATCCTAATCACTTTTGTGCGAACATTCTTTTGTGCACTTTTGTCATCAATGCATTGGTACATGTTACTACATTTCTGTTTATTGCCGCTGATTTATGTTACTATTAATTGTGATAGAAACGTTATGTTTCAGTCCCTGTTTTACATTAAAATCGGCGTGCTGTCGTATCATTTTCTTGTAAAGTATCGTTGAAAGCCAATGGAAGCCAACAAATTTTTGGAAGCTAATAGGCATAATTCCACGTGTGACTAGTTTTGATTACAGATATCTGGGTTCTTAGCGACATCAGTCAGTGTATCGATTTGAAGCATGATCTTTTTTATAACAATTTGTCAGTTAGTTCTGCTTTTATTGTTATCTTTATACATTGGCGACCTCATCTATTTTTTCTCTAATAAGAAAACCCCCACCCCCTAAAAAAAAAAGAAAAAGAGAAAATATGTTGCAAAGCTATAGATCCTGTATTGTTTTATAGTTGGCATTTAGTTTGAGGATAGCGGATATCGGAACAAACAGCTTAGGTTTCGAAAGTAAAATGAGGTAGCAGGAAGCGAGGTATAAGAGGGGTTGTGAAAATTCAAACAATGGTGGACAAAACGAAAGGAAAAACCCCTGAATATCATGTACACGCTGAGTGATGAAATATATTCACACAGTGTGTCCTTTTTTCTCGTACATAATTATTAGTCGTGATAGTCTAGTAGGATTTCTTTTAAAGTTCTCTGTTTGAGGTCTCATACAGGCAAAAGTTGGAAACCAGTTCTGTTTACCTAAAAAAAAAAAATGATAATTACAATAAAGAAATAAGTGCACTGATCGGAAAAAAAAAATCAGTTCCCAAACATAATTCGATGATCTTTGACCATCTAATTTGCATAAAAAAATGACTGCTCATATTCACCAGAAATTGCGATTTGCGTTATAGATTTTCTATAAATCTGTAAAACCAAGTTTCCTAGATTTATTTTCATCTTTTATGTAATTCACTTTTTATGGATCAACATTTCTAATAATCATAAATCACATATATGGAGAGCCTTAGGGCCAATCTTCTATGCGTTTACTGGTGCTGACCGTGCACTGGAATATTATACGCATAGCAACCTGGCTGCAAGTTTATATGAAGGCAGAAGAGATGTAATCAGTTTTCTGTAGATGCTTTTCACAGGGGATGAAGGGACTGAAATTAGGTTGCTGGCTACTCTGGCAAGCTTTGTCTGTGCAGCCTACTAACTCAAATGCATCTACATCAGGACTATCTCCGAACTGTGACGGCATCCCTTCTGCAAGCATAGGAGAGAAATTAACAAGCTACCTCTCGCCCTTGGAGCTGTGAGACATCGTATCCTAAGAGTCCATACCCAAGCCAGAGTGAGAGGACCCACCAGCATTGCTCTGCACGATCCTCAGTTTGATCCTCTGCAGTATGGCTGTCAGCTTTTACCATTGGATTTCTTTTTGATTTAAAAAAAAAGGCTTCCTCTAAAGATTTAACCCATTTCTATCATGAGGAGAACGTTTTCTTCTCAGTGGAACATTTACGTATGATTTGTGCAATAATCAATGAATCGGAAGTTGTAATTCAGGTGAGTTTATAGTTAAATCTAGCTTATTTTTTGTTTCCCCTGAATTTCTTTGCTGGTTCGGCATTGAGGATCACAATGATGAGAACACTCTAAGCAAGCATAATTAATGTATGGACTGAAAGGTGGCGATAATGGAGATTATGATAATGTAGAGAAAGTTGTTGCTTCAAAGAATAAACCCATATTTGTCATCAGGGGTATATTGATTTGTAATGGACACTAACTACCAAAGTGGACATTTAAGTCTGATTAGTTGTAGAACAGTTAATGAAACAGAACATGTCAGTTTATGGTTGAACCTACAGCAAAGATTTTTAAACCATTCTAAATTTATTTCTGTGCCGAGGCAGCAGCGGGTGTCAAAATGATGAGGGTTTCCAGACCAAAAATGAAACTGACGATAACAATGATTGAGATGAGATGGAAAGAAAGTTGGCTGCCTCAGAGATTAAACCAATTTCTGTCAGGAGGATTATGCTGGTTCTTTGGGTAGACACAACTCATAAATCCCGATACAATTAATCACTTTGATTATTGATTTTATGCTAATTACTTTAGAAAAGTGGTCACTGTCAATTTGCAATAAAAAAGAAAAAACAAAAGTCAAAAACAAATATAAAATACATAGAAAAATCCAAAAATAACAAAATACATAAGAATTGAAATTTACAATTGTTGAATTTGCTACAACAGATATACAAACCAAAAGTAGACTCTCGATTATCTAATTAGACTAAAATATGATCTTTGGCTTAATTTGCATAATTAATTGATGATCAAAGACTAGAAATGTATTATTTCAAAAAATCTTATGACACATTCGTGTAGATTACTGGTGCCATGCATGCCAATTTCGTCGCGATCATACCACTGATGGCCGAGAACTGGGGGGGGGGGGGCAGTTTTGGCACAGCCTACAACGCCTGGACAGATTTGGGGGTAATGGAACATTTATATCTGATTACTTAATACAGACTATTAAATAGGAAATGTCAGTCAGGCAAGTTCACAGTTGAATCTGATTCTTTTTTTAATGCGGTTATCTCTCAATTCAATTAAATTCAATCATAGTTTATTTCCAATCAACGAAAATCAAAACATAATACAAAGTATACATGTCATGAAATGATATTGTCCAAACGTCTGCCATTGGAATCCTATGAAGCCTTAGAGATTGAATCCATTTCTCTTATAATGAGCAGTGGTCCCACAGCCATGGACATTAACTTATTGCAATGTTCATGTCTGGTCACTTGTAAAACAAGTGATAAAATTGAAATTGTAAATTATCTGAGGTTATTGTTAGATTTAGCTTATTCATTTTGCTACCATTGGATTTCTTGGCCCTGAAAATGGTAATTTTGCTGTCAAAATCAAATTTCTGGGTCATTTAGAAGCCGATATATCGAAGAAAACATGTTTCATGGCGGCCATTTTGGAAAAATCCAAGATGGCGGCCATATAGGTATCGGCACAAATGGAAACATTGTTTTCCTGATTGCTTATGCAATAACCTTTCCAAAAATGTATAATTTTGATACTCTACAAAAAAAAAAAAAAATCTGGCGAAATTACATAAGGAACCCGACTACAGGGGGATGGGCACGGAAAAGCGTTAGATTCCCTTTGCGGTATATAGCATGGCATTTATTCGGCTATTTCAACAAAAAGCTCACCTAGGAAAACAGTTACACCTTGAATCTGTGTATTGCCTATAGGACCTTGTCTGCTTTTGCTTTCCTGAGTCCATTCAGTGCTGGATTCAGTGACGTGAACATATCAAGCGTGTTCGGCAAGTTTTGGTAGGTTTTCGAAATAGAAAGGAAAATAGTATTCTCATCGCCTTAATAGGTTACATAATTTTTTTCTTCCGTGAGGTCGGAAATCGTAATAGCTGGGGCTGGTTTAAACTTTTTTTTTTTTTTGGCAATTCATCAAATATTGTACATGTTTTATGTCTTTGAATGAACAGTTTAATAATGACTTTTGCTTTTCACATTATGTATGAACAGTGTCTATGAACACACACGATGGACATGAATGACTACCATTCTGTCGCAGCGGCACCAGAATATTGTACTTTGACCAGAAATAATGTATTTTTATCCTCACAAAGTCTGTAATCTAGGTTATTTAATTTACGTTACTTACCTGTATATGTCATGCTAGGACAAAGGTTGATACAAAGCACATGCATTTTTAAATGGGAAATAAGACTCTGTTATTAATATTGCAAAAATAAGGCTTACCTTATCATTTATATAGCTTGTGATATTATTATGATGCCTTGTTACTTTTAAAGATTTAGGTTGTAGTTCCGATGAGCATTTTTTTTTTCTTTGCTTCATTGTACAAGGGATTATCCTGAGACGTAGGAAAGTTACAGGGGAAAAAAGTTACGAAGTCTCATTGCAAAATGTAATTAAGCAAAACATCATTGCAATGTACCAATGATTCTTATGGGTGTCGATAAAGGGCATCTCATAGTGTTTGAACTTCCTATGTTTTCAGATGTCTACCTGTATGTTAGATGAAAACCAATTCTGTTTGATTCAGATTATGTTAAGATTTTTTTTCTGGCTACTCGTAAGCAAGATTTTTAAATTGATTTGTATCTGTCTAAATAATCATGGTTCAACTCTCCAACAAATGACACAATACATTCAAAAGCTGGCAAAACTCTCATGAAGACGTGGCTCGAATCTATTTACATCGCGGGAGTGTTGAGCTACAAGTCTGTTGAATTATGCAATGATCTAGAATAGATTTTTATAGTATACTCTACAGCTTCATAATTGTACTTCAACAACTGCTGTATTACAAACACGGATCATAATATAAAAAATGACTCAACCCTTCCGCATCTCCTGGGCCCCTAAAGGCGTGTCACACCAGCCTTGCGTGCGACTGGCAAAGAACAATTTTGACTACCCGGAGGTCCCCGTAGATGATCCGCACATGACAGTACCTAGCATGTATCTCAAAAGTAGTCGCCCGGAGGTGCGCACGCATATTTTTTTTTTTTTACCCGCAACCGTGTTTAGGCCCTGTCACACCTTTCCGGGCAAGCTACTCGGGCTTGTTACGTGTAGGGATTTTCTAGCATACCGGACATTCCTGAGGGCGGAAAAAGATTTGTACGAGTCAGCGCATGTGTCTTACTTGCTGGACGCGTTGTACTTGCGAGTATACTGTGTGACCTTTGTACCAGTCGCGTGGGGGCTGACAACTCAGTGAAGGAATTCCTCTAATGGAATGGCTGAAATCTCACAGAATTTCATTATCTTGGCTGCATACGGGACTGCGAAGTACCTGCGTGGGAATTGCCTGGGAAGTACTGCCGCTAAGGGTCTCCTACTGGCGTTCTGCGTGGACCTCTACGGGCATTCCCGCGACTCACCCGGAAAAAGTTTTGGTCATGCTCAAAACTTGGTTGCGGTTAAATCGGACGTGCGTGAGCACCTCCGGGCAACTACGCGCTAGATACTGTCAGGTGCGGACCAACTGCGGAGAGCTCCGGGGAGTAAATTTGTTTCCCCGCAAGTCAAGCCGCAGAAGTTCTTCCGTACGGTATGACAAGGCATGAATGAAAATTGCAAACATTGTTCGCCCGCTGAAAATCTTCTACGTGCTGGAAACTACCTCCTCGCCACAAGCCCGCGTAGCTTGCCCGGAATGGTGTGACACGGCCTTTAGTTTAGGCTTGCACGCTAATAGTTGAAGTTATTCGTCTGTCTACACAGGCAAGTAAAACAACGGATCAAAAAGTATGACTGGGGTACAAAAAAAAATGAAAAATACGTACACGTCACGGGACTTTCCGGAGTTGAAGACGAAAGCAAGGGCTCGTTGAGCAAGAAGCAAGCGATTAACATTACCAAGGAAGACACTCTTTGTCTTTATTCGAAGGCAAATTGATAATAATTCCAGTCCCTCTCCCTATCACAGTGAAATTGAGAGTGACTCTAATATCCTGGTCAGAATCCAGCCACTTGAGTTGACTTCCTCATGTAATCATGTGGAAAAAACACGTTGAAGTACTACGTATTTAATACGATATCTGTTATCATTATTGGTACTACTGCCCCCCCCCCCGAAAAAAAAATAGAGAAAAATGGAAATACTGAAACACCTCATTTTCTTTCACTGGAAATTACTTTGGACATGATGATATTGATTTCTAATCATATCTCTGTCTGTCCGTGTGTGTCTGAGCGTCCGTGCATTTTTCGTTTGTATTTCAGTGTCTCTCATGTAGGCCTATAATTAACTGTACACATACATTGCTATCTTTGAGGCTTTGATAGGCTAAATTCTCACAACCCTTACACTATTTAGCATATAGATGTTCATAATCATCATCTTTATCCCAGCTAATAAACTTACTGACAGGTATTCAGGACAAACGAACAAAAAGATTCAAAGATTGATCTGCACGCTGTGTTGTGGCCCGGATGCTCAATGCTACGATCGATCAGTTTGCAATTGCTCTTGGCCACTTAATGTTTCGTATTTTATTTTTCGACTGGACCATTTGTTTTCGTTCTGTGAGTAGCTGGTAATTATATGACAGTGTTGCTTTCCCATTCCTTCGCCGGCAGTTTCTTAATCCACGGTCTCTTTATACTGAAGGTTCCTTTTTCGATAGTTCGTTATTTCATCTGTCCGTTAATCTGAGGGTTCAGTTGTTCGAAAAGCAGAAATTTGCTTACTCTAAAATGGAAAAAGGGTTAGCTAATCCATAAAGTGACGTAGGCTTTGTTGATCCAAAACCGAATTAGGGTTTCGTTAATCCGCAGATTAAAAGGGGTTAATAATCAATCTAGAAAATAAACAAACTTCTTAAAAATGAAATGACGTGCAGAAGACTACCTACAGGTCATGACATCACATAATACGAACTTCCATCTGAAGAAAATTCAAAGTAAACTAAACAAAATATAATTAAATTTTCAAATGAAAAGTACGCATGTCCCTTGAGTTGGTACTAACATTTGTGTATATATCATGTCCAGGGTAATATTATTCCCCCCTGCTTTCTGTAAGCCTATATGCCGTTCTTTTATCATTCTAGAAAATTGAAAATACGTTATTTTTTCCCCCTTTTTTCTTAAATCATAGTCAATGTATGGTGTCTTGACCTAGTCTTCTGATGCAACGGTCTTGCCACCAACAGTTGAAAAACAGGTTGTCCGAGTTTCCTTAAACCTTAACTAATGTGTTTTACTTATAATTGCTGCATTCACTCAATCCACAATAATGAATATGCTTGAGGTAAATTCCCTTTTAAACGTTCGTTCAAAGACTAACATTTGCAAGATGTCTGTTTGCTTTCCCAGGGTTTCATTGATGCATCTACTGTAGTCAGACACACGGAAACCCTGTAAAGAATGTCATTAATGATAACATGTTACTGCTGTCGCTATGGTTTCGATCTATCCGATTACAATTTTGCCTGCGATCATCACTAATGCTTTCGTGGAACCAATACGTGAAATCTTAACATGTTTATCTATGAATGAATGGTTTATTGATCTTCAAACTTCGCAGCCAAATGGTTGAATTGCGTCTGTTTTGCATCGATAAAAATACTGTGAGACAAAATAAATTACATATACAAAACTAGCACAAAATACAATCATTACGACGACAACAACAACAACGAATCATCAGTACATTAATAGTGGCAATACACCTTGTACATTCTGTATATAAATCATATTACAACATAAGTAGAGTTGGGTGAAAAAAAAAGAAATCAAATCCAGTTTACATATATGTACCTTATATCCTCCATTATTGACATATCACAACCCTTTTAGCTAATAAAGAGGGTATAGAACAAATAGAAGAAGAGGGGAGGCGCGGAATGAGGAACGTTGAGAGATAGAGAATGCTACATTGTATATGAAGTGTGAGGCTGACAAGAACAGAGTGAGGAGGAGAGAGGAGAAAAAAGAAACACAGGCTAGGAGAGAAGAAAAGGGAGGCACAAAAGAAGAGCAGGAGAAATGCAAGGGTAAAGGAGGAGAAGAAGAAGAGTGAGTAGAGGGGAAAATGAAGGAAAGAAAGGGAAAGAAGTTGTATGCATCCGGATAAATATAAAAACAGACGATTCAAACATAATGAACGTACAGATGTAAGCACATCATTGCACTTCAGTTGAAATAAGGACAAATACATGCACTAACATAAACATATATCTATAATTATAAGCTTCTGCATAATAATACTACAAATTATTCAATCTCCATACAGTTCTTTTATTATCAAGATATATGCAAAAATAAATACACTAGGCAAATCTGAACATTATTATGCAACAACAGTAATGATAATAATGAGTCCGGCATTAAAGGGGATGGCTAGTAACTGATCCGTGGGAATTAGTGGGAAATCTGGGGGATGATTGTTCCAATCCTTGTCGGATTCATTTAAGAGTGCATTATATATCTATCGTTGTGTGAAAATTATTTGATTCAGAATGGCCTCATATTTAAGTAATGTGCAGCTTGATGTTTCCAGGTTAGCATGCCTGTACAGTGACGGGGCATTACACTACACATTACTTGAATATTAGACCGTTCTGAAGCAAATGGTTTTCACACAACAATATATATTATATAGTGCATGAGGCTGAATGCACTATAACAATATAAGCACCGACAAATTCTGAATTTGCCCCGAAGGCCAGTTATATTCAATGAGGCCGCAGGCCGAATTGAATATAATTGCCTGAGGGCAAATTCAGAATTTGGAGGTGCTTGGTACTTGTTATAGTGCAATAAGATGTCATGCACTATGTGATATATAAAATAGCATACATACCCAGGCAAGATAAGCCAAGGTCCTGTACTCCTAGATCATTTCTAACAGTTACACGTGTCTACACAAGCAATAATACCAGTTTCTTTGAACCTGTGTAGACAAAATCCTGAAGATCCAAATTCAACTATAGAGTCTAGGGTCTACGTGGTTATATCTAACGTTTTCTAGGCCCTACGATAGGTTAGGTCTAGGGCCCTAGGGGCCCTGGCCTAACGTTTTTATACTAGATCTACGTACACTGTACTGTACGTCACTTTTATACGAGCGACAGAGCTAGTTAACACTTGACCCTACAATAGGTCTACCATGGATCCTACTAACAGTAACACTAACAGTAACACGTTAGACGCCCTACTTACTGCACTGTGGGTCCAGGACCAGGACTAGATGATGTTTTGTAGGATTAGGGATCTACTGGATTTAAACACAAGGCTCGTGCCAGGCCCCATTGCTGCACATGCGGATTCCGAGAGTGTGTTGTGAATGTCGCAGTAAAGTTCATAGCGTAGCGTGATCAAAGAGCACTTAGCGTATACTGTACACACCACACGCTGCCCATTTCCACGGCGCATTTCCGCGTAGAATGTACGGAGAAAGCGGCACAAATCTTGGGTTGACTTGCTCAGTAATATCCGTCGGATTGATTCCTTTTTCAGAACAGTAGGAGTCCAAAATTCGTAGGGCGTATTTGATGGCATCCTTTGTGTCCTTATTGTCTAAGATACTGTTTATATAGATCAGTCTCTCTAAAAGTAGCGAACCTACTGTTCATTTCAGCTTCCATGTTTAAATCTACCGCTGAAAGTCTAGTCCCACACAGATAAGTTGCTGGCATAGCCAGCCTGCGAGAATTGAGAATAACGATAATATCGAGCAAAGCATATCGCGGTTGCGGCGCAATCGCGTTGATAAGGTGCGGGATTCAAGTACTCGATGATTAAAATGAGGGAGCAAAAACCGATATCAAATCGATAGTGGGTTATCGTCTGCAATCGTTATATTTTACGTGCACTATAACTTTTGTCGTGCACTGCCGGCCTGTATCATAAGTATGTATGCTATTTTATATAATTATATAATGTACTCCTAAATGAATCCCACAAGAATTGGAACAATCATCCCCCAGCATTCCCACAGATTCCCACTAATCAGTTACTAGCCATCCCCTTTAAATAATTGAGTCTTGAACTTTCACCAAGTCTTTGAACCATATACATGCGTGTATTCAAATTTCATAATCATAACTTGCTTCCTTTCTATTCTCTTAACCATTAACCTTTAGACTCTGACCCCATGACGCATGCCCCCCCCCCCACCCAAAAAAGTCAGATATTTCATACATGTGTGTAAACGCTCTGCGTTTCAAGAAAATCATACGCTGTACCTTCAGACGCGAGTAATCGTGGGTTGTGTAGTAAAATCACAAAACGTTACTAATTTCATATATACAACAGCAAAATGTACATAATATATACGTAAGGAGCTGCGACTTCAAAACTCGGCATACAATGGGCATTTATGCACATACCTGTATTTGTTCATTAGGTCCACTAGAAATGGTATGGGGCTTTTCTTGTACCTATTCGTTCTTCATCTGACACCGGTGAATGGGACGACTCTCCTCAGGGAACCAGTGTATGGGTTTTGTCTAGGAGTGGGCAGCCATTTTCGAAAGTGGGGTGATTTTAACAACGATTTGGCGAATTGACTGCACAAATCCGTTCTTCTTTCATAGAGAGATTGGAGATTGGTTAATTTGCTGGGCATTATCATATGTCTCATATAAATGTCCAAGCACAACTCTGAGGGCTCTTTTTTTAATCCTTTCTAGCTGGTTTCATTGTTTGGTAGTGAGACCGGGGTGTCAAACTGGACAGGCATACTCAACCACTGGTCTAACATACCCCTTTTAAACTGTGAGGAGGTCTTTCGATCTAAGTTTGAATTGTTTGAGTGACCTGAGCATGTACAACCTTCTGTTGGCTTGGGCGAGCATATTATTCACCTGGTACATCCCATTTTAGATCTGACCGCAACATTATACCAAGAACCTTCACTGCTTGAACCTCAAAAAGAGTTTCTACGCCTAGGTAAGTTGTATCGTACACAAAGGCAGCTGAGTTCGGCCAAAATCAATCCTCATCACGTTACATTTACTTAAATTTAACTTCATATTGTTAGCGATACACCATATGTGGAGATCGTCTAGTGAGCCTTGGATTGTGCACTGTGCACCTCTTGAAGTTGTTTATGCTATACTCAAATCATCTACATACTTCTAGTGTTGCAGATTGGAAGAAGTCAGGGCATCATTTATCAAGACCAAAAACAGAACGGGGCTCAACCGTGTTCCCTGTGGCACACCTGCCGTAGCAGGTTGCCAATCAGAGGTGACACCCTGCTAACGAACACACTGATAACGATCTGTCAAGAAGCTATAGCAATCCAGGGTACGCTGGACCGATTTGAAATAAGATTAATTAGTTTGGTAATGACAATTCCATGGTCCACTCGATCCAATGCTTTTGAAAAGTCCGTTGTCACCAAGGTTGAAGTTGCTCCTAATTTGTCAGCGCCCTTTGCAAGAAAATTTACCATGTCAACGAAGGCAATGTGTGGTGGACCTTCGGATCTACAACCAAATTGTTTGGGGTCTAATTTCATTGATATATCTGATATAAGCCATTTGGTGACGAATAACTCGTCTACCTTAACAAAGTGATCTGTGAGGGAAATCGGCCTTAATTTGTCTACTCTTGCTGGCTTTTCCTTAGGGATAGGGACAACGATTCCCCTTTTCCACCTTTCAGGTACTTCACCACTTGCAAAGGAACTGTTAAGGATAGTTGTTGATGGGTATGCTAACTCATATGAAAACATCTTTATCAAACGTGCAGGTACTTCATCAGGTCCAGCTGACTTTCCAACTTTAACCCGCTCCAACTGACGCATCACCTCCCATGGTTGGACTGATGGGGGAGGTCCTCGTGCTGGTAGGTAGGCAGGAATGTTATTGCGATTTAGTGGTGGTATGTCACCAGCAACCTGCACAAATTGCTTATTGATAGCTGAAGCTATTTTAAGCGCCTCTGATTGGTCCATATTTGGGACGTCGATGTTGGGACATTGCCGAGATCCAGGGGTCATGATTCGAATATGCCTGTACCAAGACTTTGGGTCTTCACGCTTAATATTATGAACACGGTCATGATAGAAACGATGCTTCTCCCTAGCGATGGTTCTGATCACTTTGTTGCTGCAGGCTCTCCACTGATGTTTGGATCCACTCGTGAACAGGCTTTGTCGTTGTTTTATCAGTGCTTTGAGGACTTTTCACCCAGGGCTTGTCATTTTGATGAGTTTTCACTTGTTTTGTTGGGAAAATCGATCGATGGCTGAATGCAGAGCTGCGTAGAAAGCATCACATTTTCCTGCAGTCTCACTTGCATCACTGTCGTCACTCCAGGTATGGCTTGATATCCATCGACTGAATGATCGAATGTCGGAGTCTGAGTACTGAGTACTCGTGTGTGCACAACATACTTACACTAGAAGGGAGCTCTGTTGCGGGTACCACAAGACAATATTGTGATCACTGAGTCCAAGAGGGGATATAATCTCCGCATTTCTGTAAAATCTCATAAGGTTTGTCATTATCTTGTCCAAGAGCTCATTGTTACGTGTAGGGGCCTTGATAATTTGCTGGAGTGATATATTTTGGCAGATGGTATCAGTGTCCAGTTGGTTGAAGTCCCCGAGCACTACGAAGCCAGCATCGGGGTGTTGCGTGCGGATTGTGTCGACACTGGTAATGAGATGGTCAGTCAAGTCTGGCTCGATACCACAGTTGGGTGCACAATACACTGAGGCAATGTAGATGATGGATACCTCACGTGGAAGCCTTTGGTCGGATTTGACACCAGACCACCTCTATGTCTCTCGGGACTGGAATTTCAGATACATGCTTAGGGGATAGGTTGTCTCTTACGTAAATTGATACACCTCCTCCTCTCCTCTCGGTATTTGTCAAAATGTGTGAAGCCATTTATGTCGAAGAAGTCTACAGATTCACTGGTCATCCATGTTTCACTGAGGACACAGACATCTATCTCATTATTTATCATGAATACGAAGTTCATCAGCTTTGTTTTTGAGAGATCTCACATTACTCATGAGGAAACGAGGAAAGTTATACCTAGGTGACTTTTTCTTAAAAGCATTTGCGGCTGTCATGTGGACCAGGTTTGAAGGATTGACTGATAGAACCATGTTATTGGTTCTTGTCCTATGCAAATATCCTGTAATCAATACACTTATTGGGTGCTGAGTGTGATCAGTACCGCAAGGGAGCTCACCGTTAGTTGCAGATGGTATGACGTCGTTCATGTCCGCAGACTCTGGATGCAGATTTGGCGGTTGATCAGCAACTACTCGTTTGGCTCCACCTCTGGTCCCACAACGTGTTTTGCGTTTCCTTCCTATGCCGAGGGATGAGATTATGCGCCAAAGTTGGTGGGGAAGCCTTTGCAGCTTGTCATCTGATATGAAGGGGTTCAATTTATACAGCAAATTCGTATCATATCTCCAGCCTGTAGTAGTAGTAGTTGTAAAGTAGCCACAGTGTTGCTGCAATATGGTATTGGTTTCCTGGTATACTGCACAGGGTGCCTGACATGTACATTGGCAACAGTTAAATACATGCATTGTCCTAGTCCACGGTCAGGGCAGAGAAGCACAATGATCACAGAGAGTCTCCACAGGAGTGTCCCCATTGTTGTCACTGGTCTTCAGACTCCGCTATAGTCTGTACAGGCAAGACTAAGTATAGTGGAGTGCCTGGCTATGATGGCTGCACACTACTGGAAATGAAGACAGGCTGTAAAAAGGTAGATAGCTAATACTCATCACCAATAACACCAAATGTCCAGATCACAAGTCCAGCGTAATCCATGGGTTATATGTGTCACAGGGGACTTTCCTCTGAATGTGGGGAACGAAAGTCCTCCCTGCGACTGGGATCTTTTCTATAGTCAAAGGTTGACTTTCTCTAAATGCAGCAGATTGTTAGCAGACCATTCACTCATTCAACTCTTTCGACTTGTGCAACTACAGTGCCTCGAAATAAGTAGTCAATCACACAGTGTTCTTACAATGTAACAATCAATAAGATTTATTATACTGGTCTCAAATTGTGGTAGTTTACAACAATAACATAGTACAAACTTGAATACAGATATCCAATTCCACTTGATCTTGAGCTTGGTTGCTCTGCTCGTTGGTTTATTCTAGAAGCTCCCGTGCTTGGTTGCTCTAGGTTGTCGACGATGCCCTGCCTGAAGTAGCGGGTCGTCTCCCCTGACTTCTGGTCCTCTCTGGAACCGCAAACTGTGGCTCTCTCTGGAACCCTAAACGGTGGCTCTCTCCCTGGAACCCTAAACGGTGGTTCTCTCCCTGGAACCCTAAACGGTGGCTCTCTCCCTGGAACCCTAAACACCCTGTTAATTTAATAACATGATACCTCCCTTATAATTTGTGGTCTTTAGTTATTCCTGATTCTATTCATATAACTTCAACAAAACATATAATTATATATTCCATCATATTAACATTGATTAGCCACACATAATTTCCATAATAATGTTTCACCATGGATCATTATCTTTCATTGTTGAATAGGGGTGATTGATCAGCCCATTAAAATCTAAGCGTTGTTCTAATTCTCTCTTTCTTTAACAATGCAATTAAAATTCGGTTTGACATACAAACATCACACATGCAATGCAATATCGGGAATTACATAGGAACTTACATGGCATAAACAACTTCAATTAAATGATTGTGTACTTACAACAGTTGTTGGTGTTTACACTCGAATCCTCCTAGATTCTCTGCTGGACGGTCAGGCTGTCCAAGCCGAAATGCAACAATCCCTGAATCATACTGATTCCAAATACCACTCTGCTACTCTAACTTCGCAATCTCGAAGTACCGTAGCCTGGTCCTGAGTGTTCCGCAAATAATGTGGCATCTGAATTTTATGCCCAAACACTGCATATTTATACATTTGTTGGACCATAGGTCTCCATGTAAAATTAGTTAAATGAAGTCAAGTGACTTCCTAGAAAGTTTTCATAGAAGTCCTGCCCCCTTTTCTTATTGGTTGGCGTTTTCTGTCTGTCAAAACTTTCCTGAGCATCTCATTTTGCATTGGTCAAGCCCCTGCTTGACATCATCACTTCCTGTCCACGGAAACCAAAATTCTTTGAAGTGGTCCTGTTTTGACCTAGCTAGAAACTTGTGTTTGACGTCGTGAATGACGTCCACGTACCAGATAGTATGATGCATACTACCAGGGATACCCTTTCCTCGTGTGTTGACGTCATGTAGGGTTTACTCATCCCCAAAACATTTAATTCCAAATCACTCTCTTTTACTTTGATTGTGCATCGCAACATCTCCTTATATGGTTATTTTGATGCAAGCTTTTGTCTTTAAAGCTGCACTTCTTTTGTAACCATTGCGATAACATCAATTTCTTACATGAGCTACCTAATAAACAGTACCATTGTAGTACAATGAGACAATTTATTACGTGACAAATACAAAATATGTCATATCCTGACACAACCCCCCATTTCAAGATAGTACTGCTATCTACAATAGTATTTTCACGTATGAACTAATTTGTCCGTACATACACATGACAATATCAACATTCGATAATCTCCTTGCTATGGGTAAACATGCCCCTCTTACTCTGGACATCGGCTAAGGAAGTCTGCCCCAACGTTATCTGTTCCCTTGACAGCGGTCACGTGGTAGCGGTAGGATTGGAGGGCAAGTGCCCAGCGCAAGACTCGGTTGTTTTGCAACTTAGCCTTGGCAATGTACATGAGGGGACGATGATCCACCTCAAGTTCAAACTCTCTCCCATATAGGTAAACATCGAACTTTTTTACTGCCCATGCAATTGCGAGGCACTCTCGCTCTATGACGGCATACCGTCGCTCTGTGTCTGACAACTTCCGGCTGATGTATGCGATAGGGAACTTCTCTCCCTCTACGCGCTGCATCAGTACTGCGCCGATGCCTACGTCAGACGCGTCGGTCGCCAGTATGAACGGGGATTCATGGTCTGGAAGATGGAGAATGGGGGATGAAGTCAGTCGGGACTTCAGCGTGTTGAACGCCTGCTCTTCCAGGGGTCCCCAGTCTACGCGGTTGGCTCTGTCTTTCTTTGTTAAGTCCGACAGCGGTGCGGCGATAGCTGCGAAGTTGGGTATGAACTTGCGGTAA
Source organism: Diadema antillarum (assembly GCF_040938485.1). Classification (NCBI taxonomy): domain Eukaryota; kingdom Metazoa; phylum Echinodermata; class Echinoidea; order Diadematoida; family Diadematidae; genus Diadema; species Diadema antillarum. Next base: position 865,296 of record NW_027271623.1, read on the forward strand.
TACCCAGCTAGCCCTAGAAACGCGCGCACCTCCCGCTTTGTTTGCGGCACCTCCGCCTGCAAGATCTGCTCTACTTTCTCAGGGTGAGGCTTCAGCGTGCCGCCACCTACGACATGCCCTAGAAAGTCGAGAGTCTTGAAGCCCACATGACATTTACTTGGCTTCGCGGTCAACCCAGCATCTGCAAGCCTCGAGAGTACAGCTTGCAAGGAATCCAAGTGTTCTTCCCAGGTCTCGGAGAACACAAGGATATCGTCGATGTAGTTCACTACATTGTCGAGTCCAAACAGCACTTCTCGCATCAGCCGTGAGAAGGTAGCTGGTGCACTCACCATACCAAACGGCAGCACGGTGAAGTGAAACAGGCCTTCAGCGGTGACGAATGCTGTTTTCTCCTTATCAGACTCGGCCATGGGTATCTGCCAATACCCCTTGCTGAGGTCGAACTTCGAAAAGTATTTACCTCTTGACAGCTTCGCTAGAAGAGTGTCAGCAATCGGAATAGGTTCTGGATCGAACACAGTTATAGCATTCAATTTGCGGTAGTCGACGCAAAATCTGTTACTTCCATCCTTCTTTTTCACTAGTACGATCGGTGACGCGTACTTGGATCGTGATTTCTCTATCACGCCCATCTTTAGCATTTCGCTCAATTCTGCTTTTACCGCAGCTTGCATAGATTGTGGTAGGGGATACGGCTTGCTTACCACGGGGTCAGCGGTAGTAAGTGTCACTGAGCATTCCATCGCGTTTGTTCGCCCTGGTACATCGGTTAATTGCGCATCAAACTGATTTAGCAGATCGGTTACCTGCGCTGCTTGTGACTCGGCCAGTTCCGCATCTATCATCACGTCAGCCACGCTCTCATTTTGCGATAAGGCGGGCAGTCCTATGCACGGTCGGTCGAGATCGGGTTCGACCTCCTCTCCGACTACGGAGATGGCATTCGCTTGGACTTCATTGTCCCTACTTCGCGCACGGTCAACATACTTCTTCAAGAGATTAACATGGTAGGTCTTGACCTTGCCATTGACCTCAACTCTCACATCACATCGCCCTAGTGTGCCTGTGACCGTATACGGTCCCTGCCATTGCATCAGGAGCTTGCTTGCGCTCGTTGGCCTCATAATGAGCACTTTGTCGCCAACCTCAAACTTTCTGTCACGTGCCTTTGCGTCATAGTACTTGGCATATCTTTTCGATGCGCGCTTGAGCTCCTCATGCGCCACTTTGCAAGTCTCCTCGAGTCTCGCTCGTAGGTCCACAACATACTCGTATGTTGTTTTGACCTCTTCGTCGACTGTTTCCGCTTCCCAGATTGTCTTAATCAGGGAGAGAGGTCCACGTACAGTCCTGCCATACAGCAGCTCAAACGGACTAAAGCTAAGGCTAGCTTGTGGTACCTCCCGATACGCGAACAACAATGCCGGTAAATAACGGTCCCAATCTTTGGGTCGCTCTGCACTCATTCGTCGCAGCATAGCTTTGAGAGTTCCGTTGAATCTCTCAACCAACCCATTGCACATGGGATGGTACGGAGTTGTGTTAAGCTGCTTTACGGACAGCAAACGCCCTAACTCCCTCATTAGCTCAGAAGTGAACTGCGCCCCTCTATCAGAGAGAATCTCATCTGGCAAACCTAAGCGGCTAAACATCTCGACAAGCGCCTCAGCCACTCGCTCGGTTTCAATGCTCGGTAATGCAATAGCTTCTGGGTAGCGAGTTGCATAATCGACCAGCGTCAAAACATACCGATTCCCACGATCGGTCTTGGGGTCAAAAGGTCCTACGAGGTCAATCGCCACGCGCTTGAACGGAGTATCAATGAGCGGCATGCTCGCGAGCGGCACGCGACCCACGCTCCCCTTATTCACGGTGCGCTGACAGATATCACATGATATGCAATATCGCCGGACGTCATCTCCCATACCTGGCCAATAGAAGCTTTGCTGTAATCGGTCGAGTGTTTTCTGCGTTTTTAGGTGCCCAGACATTATGCCGTCATGGGCAAGCGCCATTAATCCATCACGGTATGCGCTCGGTACGGCCAATTGTCGAACTGGCTTGCCATATTCCAATTTTGTAGATTGGAATTCGCGATAGAGCAGGCCTCGATGCACGAGAAACTTGCTCTCATTTCCTTTGCTTGTCGTCGTTTTCTGACCACTCTCTGCTGCTCGCCAAGCCTTCGCAAGCGTCGGGTCAGCTTTTTGCGCTGCTTCATACTCACCTTTACTCGTCGCGAGTGAGAGTGCACTTGCTGTCGGCAGTGGTTTGAGGGGTTTCGCACTTTGCGCTTTCTGGCCACGTGTCTCTACCGCCCCTCCCTCGGATGATTCTACCATCTCTTCCTCCTCTACCACTACCTCGTCACTATCAAGTGACCACTGTGGATCGGGATTATTTTGGTCCCTGACCCCGGGAATATTCCCCAAAATAAGCTCATACATTGGGTCTTCCATAACCAGAGCTTCCACTTCCCCAGTGTAGAAAGGCGTGTCTACCCATACCCTAGCAATGGGGAATTCTCTGACAGTCCCGTCTATCAAAACCACCCTCTTCTTCTGCCCTGCAACAATCTGAGGGGTTCTAACAAACACTGACTTTACCACGGCTGTACTACAGCCACTGTCCCTTAGAACGGACACTACATGCCCTCCTACTTTTCCCTGAAGAACAGGCATGTTCACACCTGATGGTCTGACTCCCGAAGAGCATCCTGCCTCGAGAAGGGGTATTTCATCCCCCGAAGCTAGCTTCACATACGAGCCCGGCTGTCTTGCCGTTTCATATCTAACGGTGTTAGCCTCAATACAGGCAGCCCCCTTTCGGTCCTGACTAGTCTTCTCCTCAGACCCCTTTATTTCATCCAAAGCAGCAGCCCGGTTTGGTCTCGGACTATTCGTTTTGGCCTGGCAGTTTCGAGCCATATGACCTGCCTTCCCACAAACATAACAACCACTTGACCCCTTATTTTCTTGTGGGTCACTGAATTTGGAAGCCAAATGACCCTGACTTTGGCCCTTGTCAGGTCACTTTTGGTCTTTGTAGGAGTGGTTCTTTTGTTCCTTATGGGGGTGGGCCTGACTGTATTGATCCGCTAGCTTCGTCATTTCATCTAAGTTTGCCGGATGTCTCTCGCGGACAAACTGCTTCAGCTCTTTCGAGCTCCTGGCATAAATTTGATCCATTATCATCAATTGAATTAAGTCATCAAACTCAGCCCTAAAACCAGCTAACTCTAACCAACGCAAGAGATAGCGCTTCAGCCTCTCGGCTAACTGACTGTGAGTCTCGCCAGGCTCTACCTGCGAGCTCCGGAATTTAGCTCTAAATCCCTCTTCGTTCAACTCATACCTTTGGAGTAAGGCGGCCTTTAATTCATCGTAATCATTTGCAAGTTCTGACGGCATTCGGGAATACACTTCCAGGCCTTTGCCCGTCAACAGTGTACTGAGGGGTAGGGCCCACTGAGTTCTTGCCCATCCCATACTCTCAGCGTATCTCTCAAATCTGCATAGATAGGAGTCTAAGTCATCTGTTTTCTCATTGAAAAGAGGTAATTTCACCTTTTTCATGCCATTACTAGGAGAATCATTTCTAGGTCTGGCTGCTGCAATTTGCAGCTCCAGCTCTTTCATTTCTTTCAAATGCTCCCTTTCTTTCTGTCGTTCATCCCTTTCCTTTTGGCGCTCTTCTCTGAGCTTTTCTTCCTTCAAGTCTAGTTTCTCCTTTTCATCCCTAGCAAAATCGACCAATTCCTTGCCTGTCAGCCCTGCCTCCTTCCCCACTTTTATGAGTTCAGAATACACATCCATTGCAATGTACAATCACGTTACTATAGCAACAATCACCTCAATGTAATCTGACCTTAAGACACTGGACCTTGAGCCTAACTCTCACTGGCCAAGCAAGTGGCCACTGGCGGTCTAACCTTTGGCTTCTTGTTTCGAGTTGTCAGTTGCACATATTGAGTTGACTGGTCTAGTTTCTAACTTTTAACAATTGCTGCCCGGGTTCTCCACCAATTCTTGTCACAGGGGACTTTCCTCTGAATGTGGGGAACGAAAGTCCTCCCTGCGACTGGGATCTTTTCTATAGTCAAAGGTTGACTTTCTCTAAATGCAGCAGATTGTTAGCAGACCATTCACTCATTCAACTCTTTCGACTTGTGCAACTACAGTGCCTCGAAATAAGTAGTCAATCACACAGTGTTCTTACAATGTAACAATCAATAAGATTTATTATACTGGTCTCAAATTGTGGTAGTTTACAACAATAACATAGTACAAACTTGAATACAGATATCCAATTCCACTTGATCTTGAGCTTGGTTGCTCTGCTCGTTGGTTTATTCTAGAAGCTCCCGTGCTTGGTTGCTCTAGGTTGTCGACGATGCCCTGCCTGAAGTAGCGGGTCGTCTCCCCTGACTTCTGGTCCTCTCTGGAACCGCAAACTGTGGCTCTCTCTGGAACCCTAAACGGTGGCTCTCTCCCTGGAACCCTAAACGGTGGTTCTCTCCCTGGAACCCTAAACGGTGGCTCTCTCCCTGGAACCCTAAACACCCTGTTAATTTAATAACATGATACCTCCCTTATAATTTGTGGTCTTTAGTTATTCCTGATTCTATTCATATAACTTCAACAAAACATATAATTATATATTCCATCATATTAACATTGATTAGCCACACATAATTTCCATAATAATGTTTCACCATGGATCATTATCTTTCATTGTTGAATAGGGGTGATTGATCAGCCCATTAAAATCTAAGCGTTGTTCTAATTCTCTCTTTCTTTAACAATGCAATTAAAATTCGGTTTGACATACAAACATCACACATGCAATGCAATATCGGGAATTACATAGGAACTTACATGGCATAAACAACTTCAATTAAATGATTGTGTACTTACAACAGTTGTTGGTGTTTACACTCGAATCCTCCTAGATTCTCTGCTGGACGGTCAGGCTGTCCAAGCCGAAATGCAACAATCCCTGAATCATACTGATTCCAAATACCACTCTGCTACTCTAACTTCGCAATCTCGAAGTACCGTAGCCTGGTCCTGAGTGTTCCGCAAATAATGTGGCATCTGAATTTTATGCCCAAACACTGCATATTTATACATTTGTTGGACCATAGGTCTCCATGTAAAATTAGTTAAATGAAGTCAAGTGACTTCCTAGAAAGTTTTCATAGAAGTCCTGCCCCCTTTTCTTATTGGTTGGCGTTTTCTGTCTGTCAAAACTTTCCTGAGCATCTCATTTTGCATTGGTCAAGCCCCTGCTTGACATCATCACTTCCTGTCCACGGAAACCAAAATTCTTTGAAGTGGTCCTGTTTTGACCTAGCTAGAAACTTGTGTTTGACGTCGTGAATGACGTCCACGTACCAGATAGTATGATGCATACTACCAGGGATACCCTTTCCTCGTGTGTTGACGTCATGTAGGGTTTACTCATCCCCAAAACATTTAATTCCAAATCACTCTCTTTTACTTTGATTGTGCATCGCAACATCTCCTTATATGGTTATTTTGATGCAAGCTTTTGTCTTTAAAGCTGCACTTCTTTTGTAACCATTGCGATAACATCAATTTCTTACATGAGCTACCTAATAAACAGTACCATTGTAGTACAATGAGACAATTTATTACGTGACAAATACAAAATATGTCATATCCTGACACAATTTTTCGTCCTGTTGCCATAGTAGAAAGTCAGATTTCACTAAGACACTCAAAATAACAGATTTTGACGCACAGGTGACAGCGGAGCTGCTGAAGCGCTTCACTCACTTCACTTCCCTGTATTGAAAGGAATCATAGACTACTGAATAAAAAAAGTGCATCATAATATCTGTACATGTCTAGGCCTGTATAGAGAGAGAGAGAGAGAGAGAGAGAGAGGGGGGGGGGGGGGGAGGGAGAGAGAGAAAAGGGGGGGGGGGGGGTAGAGACTGTGAATTCCTTTATATGCCATGAGGGGTTTCATGTAAAGGATAGATTTTGATTTCGGTCTATTTTGATTACTGATTTCGAGATCATTCCTATGAACGCAGGTCGGAAATCCCGTAGAACCAATAATAATAATAATGATAATAAAAAAATAATAAAAAAAAAAACGCAGCATTTCTGTTTCAGATCGTTTCTATGGGTATTTTGGGGTATTTTGTTGGTATTGTTGGAACCAACTGAAAAGCCCAACAGAGGCCAATAGAATTCAATATCATCTTTATCATGGTGAGCTTTATTGAAAATTTGTTTTCAAGCGAATAATGGTTCAAATGACATTTTTCATATGCCTGTTCCATTAAATTCAAATGTTTGTGATTTGAGCAATTATTATGTATTGAATGGAATCATAGATTACTGAATAAAAAAGTGCATCATAATATCTGTACATGTCTCTATATACATGTAGATAGCCCAATACACTGGATCTGTGTATAATAGGCCTATCACAATCAAGCTATGCGTCGCTAATCCTTAGAGCTTTTGATCAACATGGATTAGGAAGAAGAAACTCGTACGGTATCCATGCAGTTTCAAAACTGTCAGGTCGTCGACTATTTTCCCTGTCCATAATTTGCGATTTAAAGGGCACAGGGAAGAAAAATTCCCGTAAAAGTAGAATCTTTGCATCACAAAACCAACACAAAGTCGCCAGACATGGACTTTTAGTTAAGGGCAGATCCTGAAAGACCAAACTCTAAGCTTTAATATGATGTATAAGTCGAATCAAATGGAATCGTCTAACCTATCTAAATATTGGAAAGATAGCATACACTCTGGAAAGTGTGAACAGCGAAAAGAGAAATGAAATATGATATACATGTGTATAAGGTTTATTCCCCCATTTAATCTTTACCAAACCATGTTACATAGCTGTGCGATGAACGGGACACACACACACACACACACACACACACACAACAACAACAACAAAAAAAGGATGTAAACCCCTGGAGCAACAACGATGAAGGGATTATCAGATTAAGCTGAAATTTACCATGCTCTTTTAACATATTCTGTCCATTATTAATGCCAACTTGCCAACTTGCTAAAGTAGTAGCATTAACCCTTCAGCAGTTATTAGAGTTGACTATAGTTATGATTTCACTTGTTAAGGTTACAAATCTTAGCGATTGGTAGTTGGATGTGAGATTTGGCGTCAAGCTATCACAGTTTTTTTTTTTTTTTTTTGGTTTCAAAGCATACATACTGGGCATAACTCTAATCTGGATGAAACTCTTATCTCGATTAGTAACTTTATTTAAACTGCATATCTATACCTTGAATAAAGGAAACCTTCAAACAACACATAAAATGTAGATGTTAAACAACTTGTATACAATAAACAGTACAATACATACGGTACCAATTTTGCCTTGTATGTACATCCCATGAATCGTGAAATCAGCCCTTATAGTAGACTTGCTAAGGGGGTAAACGCTGCATTTTTTAGTACAAATGTCCTACTTGGCACAGATATTCCCTAGGGCAATTGAAAAATTTTCATCTAAAGAGACATTCTGTATCTATGCAAATAAGCCTTAATTTGCATAAATTATGCTGAAATACACATACAAATTATTAAAAAAATATATGTGCATCCAGCGGAAATACCTAATTTGGGAGAAGTATTCTATAGAGTAAGTGGAAACAATTCCTGCAAAAATTGATATCATACCTATGTAAATAAACATGAAATTTGCATAATTACGCAAGTCATTGTGCAAAAATCTGCATTTTTGAGAGAATTTCTAAACTATTAAGCACTGGATATTGTAGTACAAAGTTTGAACCTGGGATGGATGTTCCTTGGGTCAAAAATAAATTGTTAATCTGAAGAGACAAATTGTCTCTACGCAAACAACCTGTTATTTGCATAATATGCATATCAATACCTACACATCTATAGATTTAATCAGAACAAACAAAAAGCCTTAATGTGACAATGTCTTAAATCGCTTTGAACTTGATATCCAAAAACCTAATGGAATAAGACAACATTCTCACAATAACACTTTTCAGTTGCTTAAATTGTTCCATAATATTTAATTAACCTAGGCATTTTATGCATAAATTACGTAAATAAGTGCACCAGATGTGAAATTTCGAAACATATTCATTTTTGAAATAATTTTTGCTATCGATTTTCCATCACTGCATAAATGCTTTGCAGGGTGGGAAAAATAGCAATCGATAGTGACACTCTTTAGATATGATTATGCAAATCTAACAGTAGGGCCTACATATGAACAGATGCAAATCTGAACAATATTGCTTACAAAAGGACTGTATTTCCCTTGCAAACAGTACACAACTGAGGTCATGATTAGAAAATCATTACAAAAAACACTACCGTAGTGAAAGTGTGAATTCTGATTTTCATTGTATTTTGTAGGCAATCAAGCGAATAAGAGGCTTTTTACATCAAACTGATTATAAACTTGTGCAAATTATGTGGATGCAAGGGTATCTGCTCACATTAAGAACTTACAAGCTTGAGTTAGAAACAAAGTCTGTTTCTGAAAAAAAAAAAGTTAACTCAGTATACTGTGGGCTACTATGGCATGGAAACTATGCTAGGAAATTTATACACAATACCATTTTGATAAGGCAATCATATGCAAAAATTGTCTTGTGAACTATACAGCGTGTCCCAGAAAAAACGAAACCGAGTTTCATTGCAATTCTTTGCGATCATAATTACATATTTGCTTTATGAGTTGTACATGGATTGAAAGATACACTTCTCTTCTTTCATTTGATGCACAACTCATTGTTCAAAATTCGTGCATGACTGAGTTAGAACAATAGACAGTAGCGCTACTAAATTTTCATTTGCACGAGCAAATGTCGACTTTGAATGAGTTTTTCAGACTTTTTCAGCAATCTTTTGCAAAAAAAAAAAATAGCCTTATTATCCATTTTTTTTCTTTTCATATGATATCCCATGCGTCAAAAATGATCAACGCCTGCTCTAGAAAACTGAATTTGAAAATATGCTTCCATCTTACCCAGATGGATAGATAATAAATAAGGAGCCAGTTAGCTTTCCCGATATGCCCAACTTGGCAGATAACAATGGCCTTCATGCTTCAATGAATTTACATAAACATGAAGGGAGGGGGTAAAAGAGATTGTTACTGACTGTTCAGTTTTGAATAAGGTTTTAAATTAGCACATGATCATGAGCTTGCCTGACCATGCAGCTAACTACAGAGCAAAGGGTGTTTTTGTTCATCAGCGGAATGATTGGGAAGGTGGGGTGGGAGAAACGGACCGAAAAAAACATTCCGAGCCCCCCCCCCCCTCCCGAAAAAAAGACGACTTTCTGCCCTGCACTTGCACCTTTGAAATGTTAGAAGCGCAAGTTCAGTGATAAATAAAGTGATGTACCCTCTCTTTGTACTTCACCTCCCCTTTCAAAAACTTCAAAATCCTGTCAGTGATGAAGGACTAACCACGGGTGAGAGAAATGTAGAGAGGAATGAAAACAGGGAAATAAGTTTGAGGTACTAAATCATCAAAATGTGTATCATTGTTGTAATGTTGTTTCCCATAGCCATTGGACTGCGTGCAGCCTGAGCATACTCACGATATTAGTCTTCAATAATTTTGGTTATGTCTCATAGCTTATTCTATAATAAATGACAACAAAGGGCTTTCCGTCTCATACAGCATTCTCTGTAAATACCCCCCTCCCCCGAACAACATTCACTGTAGCACTGCGGTTGTTTTGTGTTAATTCAATGGTGCAGACGAGCCCATTGTCTAATGCTAAGTCGGGAGAGCTGAATGCTTGTTTTTCGACTATCAGTAGAATCGGTAGAAATAAAGCATGTTTTCATGCAAATTTTTCTCAAACATGCGTTTTTCATATTTGACGCGTTAGGTCTCATATGAAAGAAGAAAATATGAATATTTGGCTAATGAACTTTGTTTTTCAAATACGTAACGTTAAAAGTCTGAAAAATTCACTTAAAGTCATAATTTGCGCGTGCAAATGAAAATTTGGTAGCCCCACTGTTCATTGTTCTAACTCAGTCATGCATGGACAATGAACATTAAGTTGTACATCAAATGAAAGAAGAAAAGTTTATCTTTTCATTGATGTATATCTCATGAAGAAAATGTATGATTTCGATAGTAAAAAAATTGCATGAAAAACCCGGTTTCGTTTTTTCTGGGACACGCTGTATAGGAGATGTTATACTTTAAGTGAAATAATCTTAGTCTCTGACTTAATATCAATCAATTTCAACCATAAATCAAAGCAGAAATAATATGTTCACAGCCATAAAAGAGTATATTCGATGGCTTTTACAATTACTAGGATATACAAAGAGATGCTTGGTGGTACAAAACTTCAAAATTGCGTTAAACAAATACATACTACTGAACGTTTTCGACGTGCACTCTTCGGAGTAGAACCGCACGTATGAAACAAGAAGCGCGAACAAAACAATATATTATGCAAAACGAGCAAACCATTCAAGCGAAACAGTGCGTACGCTGATTGGCTGACTCTCAACATGAGTCAGAATCTAAATCAAAAGAGCGCCAATGTGCGTACAAACTCTTTTTGCCTGCATAGGATAGGACTGGTCAGCTGAATGAATGTAGCCTCAAGCATACGCAGGTGAGCGTCGCTCCGGGCTCTACTGACTATGCGAAACTGTGACGAGGTGAAATGCTCAGCGCATGCGCGACTAGTCATTAAGTGCTGAGCGATAGCAGATGAAGGGTTACCGGCGGTGACTGCACTGTCAGTGGGGCGTTTACACTGGCACATGCTGTTTAATGCGGTCCGCAAGTCGCTGTGATGTGCGCCCGGTACCGTGCTTCACAACGGCACTTAAATTCATAAACAACGTTATTCATTTGTGTGATAGGGATAGCATCCTTGCGTACTGCGGAGAGCATGCGTCGAGTTGTGAAGATCACTCGTGGTTCAACAGCATAGTAAGTTGAACAAACAGCCTGCTTGAGTTGCTGCTCAAACTTTTGAGAGAGTTTCCCTTCACTGGCGTAGCCAGGGGGGGGGGGGGCGATGGGGGCGATCGCCCCCCCTAAGATTCGGACCGGGGATTTGGGAGGCGGAAAAAAAAAATGCGTGTATACTGTATATGCATGCACATGAAGCGGGTCTCCTTTGCAACCTTTCATCAAATAAGATATTTTTTGAATATTTCACTCAAAGTGTGCACCAGATCGTTGAATTTCAATTCAAAATATGCAAAATCTCTCGTGCTTGGGAGGGGGATACCCCCTCCCAAGCCCTCCCCCTCTGTGCCTCTTTCCCTAGCCTAGTACACTTTTTAGATTTACAAAAAAATTATGAACAATTCTGAGTGCACAAGACTTATCACTTATATTCCGAAAACTCAAGGTTCCCTCGTGTATAAGGGGAATTTCCCCTTTTAATCGACCCTTTCCTCCCTCAGCCCCCCCCCCCATCAGTTTGTGCGTGTGTGTGTGTGTGTGTGTGATTTCCCAAATGTTGATTCCATCAAAAATGCGTAGATGAGATACATGTATCTCAATTTCAACCTTAAAAAGGCAAAAGCTCGATCGGAAGGGAAGGGTGGGGATAACACTCGCCCACGCCTTCTCCCTGCTCCCCCGCCCCTCCCCCCCCCCCCCCCCCCTTCCACCATGCATAGAAGTATAGACTGTGGCTATACCCAGATCGCTTTATTTCAATTCTAAAAACGCAAAAGCTCCGCGAGCGGGAGGAGAAATCCCCCCTCTATATACCTCACTAGACTTTATGCATACACACAGATGGTGCACATTCGGAATAAGAGCTAAATTCCGTGATTTTATCACTTCGATGAAAAAGTATTGCACCAAAAATTTGCAACAGATCGCTGAATTTCAGGTCTGAAAACGCAAAATCACCTTCGTGTGGGAGGGGATATGCCCCTATCTACACCCTCGTGTGCATGCTTTTTCTGTTTGACTGCTGAACAGACGGTGTTCATGATGTTCAGTGTAAGAATTAATACAAGAAGATTATCTAAATGATACCATTTTATAGGCAAATTGTTAAATAATAATATACACTAAATTATACTGCAACTTTAAACAAGTGGGACTGTTTCATCACGTTAAAACACGCAAAAACATGCATCAAATTGCACCATTTGCAACATCAAAATGCAAAAAGTTCTCACCGTGGGAGGGGGATACCCCCCCTCCCACACCCTCCCCCTTCACTCGCTCCGCTCTCTCGGGTTCAGTCGCGTTCATGATATTCAGTGAAAAGAGTTAATACAAGAAGTGTATTTAACGTATAGCATTTTATAGGCAAATTGTTCAATAGTAATCTACATCAAAATAAACTGCTACCTTAAACAAGTGGGACTGTTTCACGTCGATATAACGCGCAAAAACATGCATCAAATTGCACCATTTGCAACATCAAAATGCAAAAAGTTCTCACCGTGGGAGGGGGACACCCCCCTCCCACACCCTCCCCTCCCCCTTCACTCGCTCCGCTCTCTCGGGTTCAGTCGCGTTCATGATATTCAGTGAAAAGAATTAATACAAGAAGTGTATTTAACGTGTACCATTTTATAGGCAAATTGTTCAATAATAATCTACACTAAAATGTACTGCAACCTTAAACAAGTGGGACTGTTTCAACTCGTTAAAACACGCAAAAACATGCATCAAATTGCACCATTTGCAACATCAAAATGCAAAAAGTTCTCACCGTCGGAGGGGGACACCCCCCTCCCACACCCTCCCCTCCCCCTTCACTCGCTCCGCTCTCTCGGGTTCAGTCGCGTTCATGATATTCAGTGAAAAGAGTTAATACAAGAAGTGTATTTAACTTATAGCATTTTATAGGCAAATTGTTCAATAATAATCTACATCAAAATAAACTGCTACCTTAAACAAGTGGGACTGTTTCACGTCGATATAACGCGCAAAAACATGCATCAATTTGCACCATTTGCAACATCAAAATGCAAAAAGTTCTCACCGTGGGAGGGGGACACCCCCTCCCACACCCTCCCCTCCCCCTTCACTCGCTCCGCTCTCTCGGGTTCAGTCGGTTTCATGATATTCAGTGCAAAGAATTAATACAAGAAGTGTATTTAACGTATACCATTTTATAGGCAAATTGTTCAATAATAATCTACACTAAAATATACTGCTACCTTAAACAAGTGGGACTGTTTCACGTCGATAAAACGTGCAAAAACATGCATCTAATTGCACCATTTGCAACATCAAAATGCAAAAAGTTCTTACCGTGGGAGGGGGACACCCCCTCCCACACCCTCCCCTCCCCCTCGCTCGCTCCGCTCGCTCGGGTTCAGTCGCGTTCATGATATTCAGTGAAAAGAAGTAATACAAGAAGTGTATTTGAATTATACCATATTATAGGCAAATTGTTCAATGATAATCTACATCAAAATATACTGCAACCTTAAACAAGTGGGACTGTTTCAACTCGTTAAAACACGCAAAAACATGCATCAAATTGCACCATTTGCAACATCAAAATGGAAAAAGTTCTCACCGTGGGAGGGGGACACCCCCCTCCCACACCCTCCCCTCCCCCTTCACTCGCTCCGCTCTCTCGGGTTCAGTCGCGTTCATGATATTCAGTGAAAAGAATTAATACAAGAAGTGTATTTAACGTATACCATTTTATAGGCAAATTGTTCAGTAATAATCTACACTAAAGTATACTGCTACCTTAAACAAGTGGGACTGTTTCACGTCGATAAAACGCGCAAAAACATGCATCTAATTACACCATTTCCAACATCAAAATGCAAAAAGTTCTTACCGTGGGAGGGGGACACCCCCTCCCCCACCCTCCCCTCCCCCTCGCTCGCTCCGCTCTCTCGGGTTCAGTCGCGTTCATGATATTCAGTGAAAAGAGTTAATACAAGAAGTGTATTTAACCTATAGCATTTTATAGGCAAATTGTTCAATAATAATCTACATCAAAATAAACTGCTACCTTAAACAAGTGGGACTGTTTCACGTCGATATAACGCGCAAAAACATGCATCAAATTGCACCATTTGCAACATCAAAATGCAAAAAGTTCTCACCGTGGGAGGGGGACACCCCCCTCCCACACCCTCCCCTCCCCCTTCACTCGCTCCGCTCTCTCGGGTTCAGTCGCGTTCATGATATTCACTGAAAAGAGTTAATACAAGAAGTGTATTTAACTTATAGCATTTTATAGGCAAATTGTTCAATAATAATCTACATCAAAATAAACTGCTACCTTAAACAAGTGGGACTGTTTCACGTCGATATAACGCGCAAAAATATGCATCAAATTGCACCATTTACAACATTAAAATGCAAAAAGTTCTCACCGTGGGAGGGGGGACACCCCGCCTCCAACACCCTCCCCCCCCCCTCGCTCGCTCCGCTCACTCGGGCACGGTCGCTTCGCTCCCTCGCAGACTAACCGCCCCCCCCCCCCCTAAGATGAAATCCTGGCTACGCCGTTGTTTCCCTTTCCACGGTACACAGGGCGCACATCACAGCGACTTGCGGACCACATTAAACAGCATGTGCCAGCACACATACGTAATAAGCAGCTAGTTGATCGCGCACAGCCTTCGCGCCAGTGTAAACGCCCCACTGACAGTGCAGTCACCGCCGGTAACCCTTCATCTGCTATCGCTCAGCACTTACTGACTAGTCGCGCATGCGCTGAGCATTTCACCTCGTCACAGTTTCGCATAGTCAGTAGAGCCCGGAGCGACGCTCACCTGCGTATGCTTGAGGCTACATTCATTCATTCAGCTGACCAGTCCTATCCTATGCAGGCAAAAGGAGTTTGTACGCACATTGGCGCTCTTTTGATTTAGATTCTGACTCATGTTGAGAGTCAGCCAATCAGCGTACGCACTGTTTCGCTTGAATGGTTTGCTCGTTTTGTATATAATTATATCATTTTGTTCGCGCTTCTTGTTCACCGAAGAGTGCACGTCGAAAACGTTCAGTAGTATGTATTTGTTTAACGCAATTACTAGGATGTGATTTGTCAACAGATCGTCACAGGCTACTGTTTACGAGAATCGTAAATGTCATATTCTCCCTGGTTGTGATTGTTTTCCCTTGGGATAATGTAACTTCCTGGCGGTCCAAAGAATGTTATATTCCACCAGATATCAGGTAATACCTGTATAGATGATCATGACCTACATGATCTAGAAGCTTTTTCCCAAAATATAATTATGTTAACTGGTTTAGTGTAAAGATGTCAGAGGATAAATTAAAAGATATACACAGGTAAAAATGTAAAAGGTAAGAATGTCAGAGGTTATACATGTGTGCATCAAAATTAACTTCCATGCGACCCATACATTAAATGTAATGATGGTGATGACTATACCTTGTCACTGAATTCCATGTCCTTTCCTACTTATCAAGAGGAAACAAAAATACTTAAGAGGGGAGGGCTTAACATTTTTTTTCGATAATCAACAAAGGTATCACTGTCAGGTAGAACATGCACAAATATGTACTAAGTTTCATGATACCTTGATTCATATTCAAGATATGAAAGAAAAAGTGAAATATAGCACTTTCATCAGAGCTTTGACATTTTGGCAGGAAATTTCCCAGAGAATATCCATTAGGTAGTACATGTATATATTATTAAGTTTCAAGAAAAATCCTACAAGCATTGCAAAAACATGAGGGAAATTGTGAAATTCTGAAGCCCAGTTGACCTTGATCTTTGACCCCTGACGTTTGACAAATGACCCCTAAATTCCCTTAAAAATACCTGCCAGTACCAAGTTCCATGAAGACACCTTGAACCACTTGCGAGATACAGAGAAAAAAGTGAAATGTTAACATTTCACCTGAACTTTGACCTTTGACCTCTTGACCTGAAACTCTCTTGAGAATCTTATTTTGGTAGTACATTGTATGCAGTCACTAAGTTTGAAGAAAGTACCTTCAGACATTGCATAGATATGGAGAAAATAATGAAATTTTAGCATTGACCTTGAACTTTTTGACCTTTGACCTCTTGCCGATTTTACTTAAAAACTGCTTAATCACTTGCCCCATCATACGTCATCTTTGGACCAGGTTTGGTGAAATTTGCATAATCCAGTCTTGAGTTATCGCGTAAACTGATACAATTTCTTAAGTCAACCTTGACCATTGACTTCTGGTACATTCGGGTATTAATATGCACAATATGCTAATTAGGTGGTATTTGCATAGACAAATAGTGTTTTGATATTACAAACCATTTCCTTTTGACTAAAGGAAATGCATACTACTTCCGTAGTTTTCATCATAAAATGCAGTTCTTAAGACTGTAAGAAAAGCTTTAAAAATAATGTTTTTACTTTACTTTCTTTAGTAATTATGTAAATTAGCTGGTAATGATGGTTCAATTATTCAAATTCTTTTCTCATCTTGTTTCATAAAGTGTTTCTAACGGGTTATATCTATCTAGGATGAGATTTAAGGGAATTTTCATTAAGGCTTCATTAAGGCTTTTTGTTTGTTCTGATTATCTATAGATGTGTAGGTAGGCCTAATGATATGCACATATATGCAAATGACAGGTTGTTTGCATAGAGACAGTTTGTCTCTTCAGATGAATCATTTACTTTTGACCCAAGGAACATCCATCCCAGGTTCAAACTTTGTACTACATGATCCAGTGCTTAATAGTTTAGAAATTCTTTCAAAAATGCAGATTTTTGCACAATAACTTTGTATTGTATGTTTATTTACATAGGTATGAAATCAATTTTTGCAGGAATTGTTTCCACATACTCTATACAATACTTCTACCAATTAAGGTATTTCCGCTGGAGGCACATATATTTTTTAATAATTTTTATATGTATTTTTGCATAAATTATGCAAATTAAGGCTTATTTGCATAGATACACATTGTCTCTTTAGATGAAAAAATTCCAATTGTACAGAGGAACATGTGTGCCAAACAGGACATTTGTACTATAAAATGCAGCGATCACCCCTTTTTTCGCTCTTAGCAAGCCTACTACACTCTGTATTATCATTTCGAGTAGTCTTCTCGGTCGCTCGCGCATTCGACCTATGATGCCACTCATTAATTTTGCCAGTGAGGGCGCTCTGATCAACTCTGATCAACACAACGGTTTGATCAGAGTTGAACAAAATAAAGAATTATTCAACTAACTTCGCACATTATACAGAAAGACGCACATTATACAAACAGATAAACCCAATAGCGGGTTAGTGCTGTGCATGAATTTCCCTGATCTTGTGTCAAACATCTCTTCCACGTTAGGTACAGAAAGAGAGGAAAGAGAAGGAGAAGAATAATCATTGATTTTGAGAAAAACTTCCTCAGCTATTCCAAAACCGATTTTCATCTAATAAACTTTGAAACCCTCTTACAATCGTATGCTCTGTATCATGTCATAGAGTGGTTTCTACGTATCTTGCAAAAAGTCAAAGGCTGAATCCTCACCTCAACCAATACCAATCTATACACCAAGAAATGTTCACTCCCACTTGGCTATGCTCGTCTGATACTTTGAGTAGTATGTACCTCTGGGATTCTTCTACGGCTGAATACAACAGCGATGTACAGAGAGTCATGACTCAGGTTTGGACGCCATTTTAGACATTCGAGGGCTGTTTGGACTTTCTTCACACAAAACTCAAAATTTTTAATTTCAAATCATGTTGCTACAGCATCAGCATAACAGGAAGCATGAACCTTGATTAAGTGATCATTCAGATTACTCAGCAGTATATTAAATTCTGTCTCCGTCAACCTATACATATTACCGAAGCTAATGGCTGGTATAGCCCATTAGTAATGATGACAATTCCGTACGTAATGGTTCTTAAAGTTACATTAATATTACTTTAATTTCGACAACATTCTAATTTTGCAAAATAGATTACTGCATTTTGTTATGTGTATTATAAGTTATGTTTATTTCAAAGCCTATAAAGAATATACCAAGACTTGTTTTTGTCACAAAAAAGAGGTAATTTTACATGCTTTTGTTGACTTTTGACCTCTTTCAAATGACGTAATCATATATTCACACAGACGGGCAATTTCTGGCGGTTTAGGAAAAAATATGACGGTAGGATTCAGGCGGTTCAGTTTATAATACAAATGGGATAACGAGGGGATTGCAAGGGTCAAAATCAAAAAGGGTCTGCGATCAGCAGAAACCAATGACACATTTAAAAAGCTTCTGAAGTCATAAATGTGCGCATTTTGTTTTGGTTGAATATTCATTGAATTGCTCATCGGGTATATACGGTATATATTTCTATCCCTTCCTTGTTCTTCAACCTTCTTATGTACAACTATAAAATGTATGTTATTTTCTCAGAATAGGCCACTAGATCAATGGTGCATTACAAATGCTGCACTTATCATCATAATCATTATTATTATTATTATTATTATTATTATTATTATCATTCACGCCCCTCTTTATTCTTTGTTGAAACAAAAGAATTAAACAGAAAAAATGGGAAGGGGATAGTTCGTATGACCCCTTTAATTTTGTGAAGGCGCCTCCTCTTTACGGAATTCCTTGATCCGTCCCTGCTTATATCAATGGAGTCAACATGATAGTGTCGTTATTAGTTTCACACGCACCAAGCCTACTTACATGAATAACCATTCATACGTACATTCTTCTGTTACTAGGATTCTTGAGAGATACAAGTATTTGATAGGATGTTTAATGATCCCAATAATGACTATACAGTAACGGTACAAAACAATTGTTCCTGCGAAAACAGCTCCCATGAAATATTTGCACCGTAAGCCAAACATAAACACTACCGAAAAAATAACTTAACCCTAATCTTCACATCAAGGTAAACCTAAAATTTTATCACAACCCAAAGTTCTTGGAGAAAATAAGACCATAACGATCTTGTCGCAGGGGCAAATGGTGTGTCCTTATACAATTCAGATAAATAATCGCCTTACAGTATAAATTTCTCCAAGAAATGTATGCACAAAATAACATCAAAATATCATAACACATTCATAACATCAAATCGTATGCTTCAAATACGTAGAGTCTATCTGGAGTGCAGAAAGCTATCTCACCACTCTCGAACTCTTGTAAATGGTACCACTCTCTTTCTGGTCTTTCTATTTCGAAATCTGTGACGATCTTGCACACGTACACCAAATCTCTCGTGTACCGATCGATACTGACGAGACCCTCCTCGTGCTTCACCCAGGCTACAATGACCGAATCATCTCGACACACAGCTGGGTAGGCTAACATATCCTCCTTCTTCACGGCATTCTTCTTCTCCCCCTTCTCATCAAGGCACACGACAACCGATCCATCTTTCAGAATCAGTTTCCCCGTGGTGTGAAAGGAGAATAACTGATAGGATGAATATCCATCGCATCTTATTTCCCTGACGACATTGCCACCCTCTGGGGTGAATACTTGAATCTTGTTTATCTTCCATTGCATAAGGTTGATATTATCATTTCTGTCAACGGTGAGACCACCACCCCCTCCTTCATTGAAACTGAACGTGACGTCAAGCCTCTTCCACTGTGGAGTGTATAATGACATCTCGTCGTCTGCATCACATACAACACTTCGGCCATCAGACAGGAATCCAATACCAAAGACCCTGACATCCTTCAGCACAGTCTGCTGTAACTCTCCATCAGGGGAGTAGAGATGGATTCCGCCCTTCCACGATCCCACTGCCATCTTACCGTCTGGGGTACGAGTCATACAGTTCATGATGTTTTTGGTAGGGAGCTCTACGTCTGCTCTGATATCCCACCTGTAACTTTTCAGCTCTCCAAGATAAAGTTCATTGACCTCAACGTATCTACGGAATGAAATCTTCTGAGCTCGTTCTGTCACACCTCTCGGCAATTGGTCGTCAGGATCATCTCGTCCCAGAAGGTTCTCTATTAAAGTCCTCACACAGCATGTCGCGTATAAAGAAAGCTTCTTTCTCCAGCGGTAAAAGCACTTTCATGGCGTTCATCATGGCGTTCATGGCGTTGACCAATCGTTCGTTGACTCTCATCTTTCATGACCTGTAATTCCTTCTCGTAGTTTTCAGATAATCTTTGCACTTGGCATTTCAGAGACTCTCTTCTGTCTGACAACCGCTGCATGTTCTCCTTGTACGCCGTATCAATGTCATTGTTGAGCTTTTTCATCATGTTTGTTATTTCATTGCGTTGTGTCTTTATGAACTCGAAATGGTTTTCAATAGTTGTTTTCTTTGATTTTACCCGCTCTCTCAACTCATGAATGGATGCCTTTTCCAACTGATGTCCAGCTTGCAAGTGCTCTAGCATCCCACACATGTTGGAAATGTATTCTTGGCAATGGATACAAAAACAGAAATCGGAGCTGGGACGCGTGTTCCACTTCCGTTGCCTCCCGAGAGACACTCCCGAGAACACCTTACTCACGGGGATCACTTTGTGGTGGCAGAATGCTTTCCAGGTGTTGTGTTCTACCTTGCACGTTTTACATGAATGTATTCCACAGTCTTGACAGTAGGACACAGCAGGCAGCTTTTCGTACATCTCACAAACTGTACACGTTTGGCTCTTAGTTTTCACTTCGTCCACTAGAGAACTCAGGGGTACGTTTGTTTGTAACTTACTCACATCTCCACTAGGTAAGGGAGTTCCTTCCTTGCACACTAGGGCATATTATAGTTTGTTGGTTTGGCTGAGTTTGAAAGATACTTTCCAGACATTCTTTGCAGAAGGTGTGAGAACATGTCAGAGACTTGGGTTGATTGAAAGTGTCAGACAGATAGGACACTCCAGATTCTGGCCCCTGATTTGATGAAACGTTGCCATGGTGTTATCTGTAAAACAGCAATTAAATACACATGGAGGTAACGAGTATTACATCATATATCAGGAGAACCATTACACTAGCGTGTTTAGTGTACACCAAAAAGAACTGCACTAATGAAGCACTCGTAAAGTGGTAAAACGGGTAAATAGCATCCCCAACGTGTTCCTCATAATGTCAAAGTTATCACAATTTCAAAATGCGATCATGTTCGCACCTGTGCATTTAAATTCGCACAGACACACACACGCCCTTACACACAAACACACACACACACACACAGACACACATACTGACATACACACACAATCACGATGAGCCTGTACGGGCATTCAGTCCATCATATTCAGGTGATCAACTTCCTACCTACTTTGTGGACTCGATTAAGGGTAGAACATAAGATTCATGAAGAAGCGGGTGTTGCGACACGGATTGTCGCCCCTACACGGATTGTCGCCTCCTGCTCGGGGCGACAATCCGTGACGCTTGTGCAGTTCCCAGTTTTTGACCTCGAAGGCGACAATCCGTGTTGGCAAAAAAATTGTTGCGACACGGATTGTCGCCCCGTCAGGGATTGTCGCCCCAGGCTCGGGGTGGTTCCTCCGGTGTTAAGCTTTGGTGGGATGGGTATGACTGGTAAGTGATGCGTATGTGTGTGTGTGTGTGTGTGTGTGCGCGTGCGTGTGTGTATGTGTGTGTGTATTGTGAGCTGCATGATATTAGTCCATGGGCCAGGCCAGATATTGGTACCATCTGAGGTGGCAAAACCTTTTTGGTGTCATTTTGTTTGTCGGGCATAGATATGCTTATTAAGCTATGATAGCATTTCCAAATGAGTAGCTTAGTCATAGTAAATGAATTTTTAACCAATTTGGTCTCGTTGTTATATCCCTATACTTCTGAATCGAAACTAACCGCTATACAAAGAAGAGCACTGTCTTCTGTATGTTCCATAGAGCTGCAAAATGTGCTTCGAGGGCGGGCGACAATCTGTGCCGCCAGCCCTCGTCACGGATTGTCGCCAGGCGACAATCCGTGACGGGGGCGACAATCCGTGCCGCCAATGCCCGTCACGGATTGTCGCCCCGAGCAGGAGGCGACAATCCGTGTAGGGGCGACAATCCGTGTCGCAACAAGCGGGTTATGAAAGAGAAAGGGGTACGAACGTTAGTTGCTTCTGATAAAACAATGGTATATTTTTTACACCATCCACACGCATTATCCAACACATTATACAGACACAGACACAGACACAGACACACAAACACAGACACAAATTCGCATTTTTCAAATAGGATGTCTATGCTCAGAAGTTGTATCTACTTACAGTGACAACACAATTATATATATCATACCCTTTATGATGATGTATTCTTTAAAGTATCATGTACTTGTACATATCTATGCCCATGTATTTTTTTCCTAGTTTTCAGTTCAAGACATTTTATGATAAATCCTAGTTGGCAGTGCGTCCAAACGAACAATTCCTTGATGACACCATAATAAAAAGAAAAAAAAAACCCGACACTATCCATACGGTACAATGTATGTCAATTCAAAGACCAACTGACAGACAGCACGAATTCACAGTCCCGCAAGTGGACGTCAATAAGATTTGCGAAAATTTGAGTCTCGTACATGAACAACAGACGAGCTCAGAGAGCGAGTCTGTATGTTCAGAGAACTACATACACTGTAAAAACATCGGTGTTAGATTTAACACCACGGGTGTTAAATCTAACACCGATCAAACTTCAATAAAGGACCACATCCACAGGTGTTAAAAATGCACTGTGATGTGTTGAAAAGTGTTCACTTGACACTTCGTGGTGTTAATTTGACACTGTACCTGGTGTTATTTTGACACTGTACTGGTGTTAATTCAAAAATGACACCGCATGGTGTTGATTTGATATTTGTTGGTGTTAATATCAATGGTTTAACACCCGTCCAGCTTCAATAAGAGACCACACCAGCTGGTGTTACTTTGGTGTAAATTTATTTTCACATTTTTTTTCAGAAATCTAGTATTTTAATGTAAAATTCTTGATCGTCTTGTTTAAATCAAAAATCAACAAGAAGTGCAGATACTAAGAAACTCTTCAAAAAACAGTTTAAAATTTGGAAATGACACCCGGAGGTGTTAATTCAACACCATAAATGAGCACCGAAAATTTAACACCAGCTCGGTGTTCACTATTTAACACCGGACTTTTTGCAGTGTACGGGTATTAATGAGACAGCGTGGTGATCATTGGTGATGATTGTGTAATAGTGTCATTAAATATAATAATATAACTCCATTTCATGGATATGGAGATGAAAGGGGTTTGGTCTCTTCCTATAGTATTTCGAAGGAAGACTCTACCTTTCCTAGTTTTCCTTGACCAGACTAAGCCCTCTAGGCTAAACCCCTTTCTCCCCTCCCAAACAATCCATAGGTCACGCTCTTACTAAAAAGTGCAAGCTAATGACGCATCAGCAACAGGCAAAGATTTCGTGAAAACAGCATTCCTTATATTTTTCTGCGTGACCTGCGACATACATCTAGGATACAGGTTCAAATATTTGCAGTTCACAGACCAAACCTCTGTTTACAAAGATTATTATGATACATCGTACGTTCCTATCCCCCCCCCCTTGGAATTTTTCTTAAAAAATGTGAATCCCCATCTTGACCAATATTACACCATTCCTTTTGATAAATATGTCCAAAACAAACTATAAAACATAATTAACAACAATAATACGCAAGTGCACGGGTTCAGATAAAAAAAAACGAAATACCTCAAGAGGGACATGAAACAACACAAACAAATAAACAATCACAAAGGTAGGGTGAAAAAAAAAGGAAAGAATCTAAAGCAAGAAAATGATTTCATAAAAAACCAACAATGAGGGGGAAAATAGACAGGTTGGCTACAAGTGTGGAGACATTTCTTTACTGAGAATTGCATTGACAAGATAAGGAAAAATGATAGAATACCATTAATGATAACAACGCATTTTAGAGCGCAAGTTAGGGAGTCAACCGAGTAACTGCACACTAGCTACGATTTTAGTTCAGATTTTCTCTTTCTTTTGAAGTTAACGTATTTTTGGGTGGATATCCTCTATGAAAGAGCATACAATTCTGAGAGTAATTAAAAATGCATTTCATGGAAATCGGTTTGGAAATGCATGAGATATCCCCCCCCCCCCACAAAAAAAAAGTGAAAAAAGGTAATAAAAAGGTGGGTCCCATTTATTTTATTAGGACCTCTTTGAATTCCTTTTAAAGACAACCAATCCCTTTTGCATGCTGTTTTTTTTTTTGAAAAATTGGTGAGAACACTTAGATATTGAAGAAAACACTATTTGGAAACCTCCTGTAAATTTTGAACTCAAGAGGGTCTCTATTTGTTTAGTTAAATTGACAGTTAGAAGTCCGGAAATCCCAACAGTAGCAGTCTTTAAATCACGACTCAAAACACATCTTTTCATTTAACTGTTTGTCATTATCAAGCACATCAGAAGCTTTTGCAGCGCAGAAGAATATATGTCTATAGGTTTTGCGCTTTATAAATTGATATATTATTATCATCATTATTAAATTGACCGTTAAGATATGAATACTTTTTTTCGTACTACGAAAAAATTACAAATCTAAACTACTAGTCTAGTTTTACACATCTGTGTGATGCACTTAGTTGCACATTTAATTCATGTAAGTGGTGTGTTGTTATTTGCCATCGATAATAAAGTAAGAGAAGCCAGTGAATTCTTCTTTTCTGACAGCTTCAACATGCATATCTTTTCTTCGAAGTATAAGTATCATAATTATGGCAACCACAGGAGGATTAATGTATGCAGCTTTTATGTTTTGTAAGAGGTTTTTCGCGATCTCACAAAAAAGTTGGAAATGTAAAGCCCAATATCAACCAAAACTAAACAATCCCTTTACACAGTTAAGACACAGACACGGAAAAAGAGGTGATAGATACCACATTCCTTGAGTACTGATTTTTAGTACTTCTTGATTGCCATTTCAACATATTCAAGAAAACGTGCACACCAGATCTTTGGATTTCACTTTTTAAATTATAGAATGTAAAATCTCCCTCGTGTGGGACCCACTCCCTCCCCATTTGTCCATCTCCGTGGACTGAAGTATGCATAGTGAAGACGCATGTATACACTGAAGAAGAGGTGATAGATACCACATTAACTATTTTGCTAAACGGAATCTAAATTTCAGTTCTTATTGTTTTTATTTTCTATTTCTTATTTTGTTTTGGGCGGGGGTCAGTAAGTCGGGTTATCAAAAAAAAAAGATTGTTTTTTTTCTAATTTAAGAAACAAGTGGGGAAATGTGCCCAATTACCTTAAGCAAACTCTCGTGTCCCCAGTTTGGGGCACTTTGCGAGAGTATGTGCGCTAAGAAAGAAAGTGGATTTGGTTTTTGATCATATGAGTTATAATGTAAGATCTTTAAGATGGACATATCTCTGCACAATGTTTGTGTATAATATTGTTTGTCTTTGTGAAATGTTTTGTTCTGTAAATGTTAATGTGGATTTCGGGGCACTGAACGAAGTTTCTCAAAGAATCATTAATATCTTTTTATTTATTTTTGATAGGGTAATTCTTCTTCAATGTATTTCTATAGTTTGGGATCATAAAACGATTGGGAATTTATCTTTTTTTGTAGTTCCTTTCTAAAACACTGTGTTTCGTTCTGACGTAGAACTAGGCTCTCTCAGATTTACGGATTCGCAGAATGAGAAGCCCTTCAAACACTTTTCCATTTCAACTCATAATTCGTTTTGAAAGGATTATGCTATTGCATTGGAAGTTTGTATCGGTTATGAATTGAATGACCATAATAAAGCGCAAATGTTCAGTTTAGTTTTCTCATCCCTTCATAGTGGTTGGCCACGGAGTTTTGTATATTATTTTCTTTGTTCTATTCATTGCGGAGACCACACCTGGGTGAAATAATCCACTTCACTAGACCCTAAACTTCAAAGACACTTTTCTAAATATACACTTTTCCAGAGTGTGTACTTTCTGTTCATTATTTGTATAGGTTTGGAAATGTTATTTGTATTGATCTACCTGTCATTTTAAAGCATATACAGTCTCCTTTTTCAGGATCCGCCCTTAACTATTAAAAATTCATGTCTGGCGACTTTTTTTTTTTTGTAGTTGTGTGATGCAGGGTCACATATAAAGTGTCAATTGTGTATCAATGTTATCACTTTGAATTGTACACGATTTTTTTTTTTAGTTGAAATTCCTATTCAATTTCGAGAAGGGAAATTATGACTTGCAGCTGTATGATTCTTTTTTGCCTGTTTGTCTGGCTTTCAAGCTGCATAATTTAATTTCTTTGGGGAGTCAACACTATTAAAAGTGGAAAATCTTCTCAGCGACAACCTTACATGAGAAGCACTGTACTCTTTGTCTCGGGAAGTGATTTATTTCATCTATTTGTGTGTATGTGTGTGTGTGTGTGTTTGAGTAGACTAATGGCTACTAACATGGAAGAATTCTAGACACTGCTCACTAAAGAAAGAAAAAAGAAGATCAAAGAGAGAGGGGTAGGAAGTAAGACACCGGTATTTTAATGTCAGTCAATATCCCTGTCCTCTGGCTAACCGATGGTGGTGGTAATTCAAACTTCGTTAAAACAAAATCTGTGCCCTGACAGGCTGCGTCACTGAGTATTGTGTCGAAGGTTTTTCTTTTGTGTGTGTGTGTGTGTCGAAGGTGATGCGACAATTTGCATTTAAAGGACATGGCAATAATACTGCCAATTTTAGCTCCCCTTTGTGGGGAAAAATTTATAATCCTTTTACTTGTTGATGTAAGATAGCACAGATACCCTGTTGCTAACCAAGGGCAAGAGTGTATGTGAAAAACACTAAGCTGTCCAAATTGTTTCTAATTCTAGTAAGATATTTCAATGTCCTCTTCATTGCACGCGGGAGGTTGAAGTCTGGAAAGCGATGCCAAGAGTTGGATGTGTGTAGGCCTAGTGATGCTGTATAGAATTATTACGATCATTCACAAAATGATACATACATTAGAACACATGTATTGAAGTGGACATCTGCAGCGAGGTCAACTTCCTTTTTGGTCCCCAACTCGTTCAAGCAAACATTTCAATTTCATTTTACCTAATTCTATCAGACTATGTATCTAGTAATTTACATCTTAGACTTGAGACACATGACAGAAGGAAATGCTGAAGTGCCTCATACAATTGTAGTTACAGAAATCTCAGTCTGCCATTCTGTTACTGAAGAGTATCTTTATCATTGTTTTGCACATTTTAAACTAGTTTGAATTTCAACGCAGCCAAAAGGGGGTTATAATTATAGTCTCGACCCCAACCCCGAAGAGAGAGAGAGAGAGAGAGAGAGAGAGAGAGACAGAGACAGAGATAGATAGAAAAAAGAAGAAGACAAATGGTGCACATGCGCAACAAGGTAAATTTGTGGCTGCTTTACCCAACTTCAAAAGAGAGAAAAGGAAAGATCACATGTGTGAAAATCACAGTAATGGCTCACAGACTGGTTTTGTTTACTATGAATTGAAATCAACATAATTTGAGATGAATCCAAATTCACCGGGTTGTATCAAGAAATAATAGCTCGACCAATGTACCTGCATACTTTTAATCATCTGATTTTAGAATATGTTAGTATAAGCATGTCTACTATTATCAGTCTTTAAAAGCTGGAGAACAGTTGGAGGAAAGTTGACAAACTGTTGCGCTTAACTATGAATTCATCACCATTTTTTTTTGTCAGTTTTTCTTTCTTTTTATACATATCTTTCGTGATTGCATTTAATGATCATGTGATTGTAGAGATGTGATATTAGGATTTTCCTTCCATACACAGGCTCTTTGCTGATATAATGAATGATGCAGCAATCTTCATTGAGCTGGTGTCTGGCCTCTTTCCACAGTTCTTCATCCTCATAGCTTGCATATCTTTACTTTTCAAGGTAAGATCTTTCCACTATGTCCATTTATCTCTGGGTGGTCCACGGGGGGATTATGTCGCTGCAACATGCTACGCAACATCCACGACATGCTGTGCAACATCCTTGAGAATTGACGACATGCTAAAAGTAAACTGTAATCAAACATGTGAAAGATATGTGCAAAACCTGAGAAACATCAAACTACCATAATAGGTACTTAGAAAATGTGTACGTCAAACATGAGACAGAACATCGACCGTACCGGCTGGCATATACCAGAGCCCCGACAATTAGGCTAGGAAGGGTTGCAGAAGTAAATTTTGTCATTTCGGCAATCTTTCCGCTTCAAACGCCGAAAAAAGTGTGCGAATTAGTTTGTCCTGGGACATTTCTAGGAATCTCTGCAGACTGACTGCAGACATTCCTACGAGTGTCCAAGCAATTACTCAGGAAGGGTGCGAAATGCCTCAGAATAGGCTGATCGTAGCCGAACAGCTCAGATACATCTAGGATCACACCAGGAGTGGTAGAATCATAAACGACAATCAGAATGTCTTTCCGACAACATAAGTTAAATTTGTGGACGATAT
The DNA here is from genome assembly GCF_040938485.1 of Diadema antillarum. Taxonomy (NCBI): domain Eukaryota; kingdom Metazoa; phylum Echinodermata; class Echinoidea; order Diadematoida; family Diadematidae; genus Diadema; species Diadema antillarum. The sequence goes on from NW_027271623.1 coordinate 893,721, forward strand.
AAGGAAAATATGTAGGTTATGAATTCGGCGCCGACTTTCGATTTTTCTCGTGAGACCGTGCTGAATTGCTTTGGAGGTCACACCAGCCGGAATTCACTTCGCCTTAAAATTATGGCTTCAATTACAAACTGTGAGAAATGCTCAGCTAGTACTGGTCCTGGCCCTCAATGACCGGAAATCCTTTATATTGGACATGAACTTCTTTTACCGTGAAATACAACATGTTTTCTTTCATGCTTCTCCAGAGCATGCCTTAGCGATCCCAAATATCAAATTCTATTTCTTTTCTTTTTTATCTATAAAACTGCATCTCCTAAGTATCTCTTATTGAAATCGTTTTGTTTTAGTGGGTTAGTTAGAATTGTCCTTTTCTAACATATGATATAATTTTTCAGAGCTTATTACTTTGAATTAGGTGTAGAAATTAGAAAATATTATTTTTACCTATTTCTACTTTTGTGGATTTTGAGTTGAGTGGTCACATTTCCGACGAGCAAAACGATGCGCTATGTAATGGCAACCGTTAAAAATCCCTCAAATAAACACGATGAAAATGATTCATTGGGCGCCGGGAAATGCAGACACTTACCTGCTCCTCATCAGAGGAAGAGAGGTTCGCCTGCGAGGCTAGGATGGAACCTCGCCACCTTCTTTCTCTGTTAGTGTTTCGTATCCATATTGCTGCATTGATTTTTGACTTTCAAAATCCTTCCGCTCGTTGGAACCTGTTGACTCTTTCGTGTCTCGACCACAAAACTTCGCGCACCTGCATTTTCAGATCCGCCTCGCCACCGCGCTGTCCTAAAACATTCTGAGTGTCTTCCGCTTTCATTCGCGAAGCTGCCCGCACAGCAGCATTCTTTCTTCAAAGCGTTTGCGGCAGGGGCCGCGGAACCGGGGGGGGGGGGGGGGGCTGCAGCTCCCCCCCCCCCCCACTCCCACACACACACTTTTGGTTCGTGAAAAAAAAAGAAAAAAAAAGGGGAAAATAGGGGAAATCACAATACCCATGAATTTGAATTTTTAAAGATTCCGCCCTTACATAAAGTTCCCGTCTGAGCACCGGCGTAGCAAAGGGGGGGGGGGGGGCGATGGTGGCAGTCGCCCCCCCCTAAGATTCTGAATAATTCTGAGTGCACAAGACTTATCTCTTACGTTCTGAAAAATCTATAGTTCCCTCGTGTACAAGGGGAATATCCCCTTTTAATCAACCCTTCCCCGATCATTTCTTTTTTCGTTAATCTCCCAAATATTCCATCAAATATGCGTATACGAGATATCAATTTCAACTTTAAAAAGGCAATAGCTCCCTCGTACGGGAAGGGTGGGATAACACTCTCCCACGCTTTCTCCCTGTTTGCCCCCGCCCTGTGCATACAAGTAGACTATGGCTACACTCTGAGTTTTCCAAATATGTGCCACAAAATGTGTGCACCAAAACGTTTAACTGCGATCAGAATACAGAATCTCCCTCCATTATGTAGGAGGGGATCCCCTCCCACATCATCCTGCTATGTCTCCTTCCACTTCTCTGATTGACAAAATTCCAGATATTCCAACAGAAGTGTGCGCCAGATTGTTGAATTTCAGTTCTGAAGACAAGACGTTTATTCAAATGCTACCACTTTATAGGCAAATTGCTCAATAATAATCCACATCAAAATATCCTTCTACCTTAAACAAGTGGGGTCGTTTCAAGTCGATAAAACACGCATCAAATTGCACTATTTACAACATAAAAATGCAAAAAGTTCTCACCATCCCAACCCTCCCCCTCTCCCGCTCGCTCGGGCTCGGTCGCTTGGCTCCCTCGCATAGTAACCGCCCCCAAGATCTGACTACACCGGTGCGTCTGTGCGTCTAAGCGGGGGGGGGGGGGGGGGGGGGATGCCCCCCCCCCGGTCCCGCAGCCCTCCCCCCCCCCCCACATACACTGAAAAACGTTTGGTGGCCCCTGCGCGGAAAGGGAGGAATTTACATAGGCCTACAGAAAGAAGGCATGTTCTGAAGATGTCCTCACGACAATTTGCCGAAGGTGTTAGGAAGTTCATTTCCGCGTCTAAATTTTGGTCTCGATAGAAATTTGGACGCGGAGTTTTTTCTCTCTTCCGAAGGTGCGTAAACGCCCGGACATGTTTAGGAATGATAAAGACAGTGAACGGACTCTTTAAGAACATGCGGAAAGGTTACCGAATGAATGCGGAATTACTAAATTTGATTCCTCGTCTTGGCCGCACCCTAGTGGACGCAAATATTAGTCGCAAAACAGGAAATAAGTCATGAAATATAACTGCATGCTGTAGACGCGCTTGTGATATTCGCTCCGCACACATGTAATTTCCGCAATATTCTCACATTCAGGACTTTGAACATGCTCAAATTTCAAGTAATGGGCCATTCTACATGCTGTGTAATATTTGACATCAAAACGTGTAAGACATCCACACGCGTGCATTGAAAAAAATGTCATACAAAGTTAACGTAAATGTACTTCACTCACCTTCAGGGTGTTCTAATTAGAATCCACAACGTTTTGATTTTGCTGACAAAAATGTGCTTGTCTGTCTTTGTTTGACAGAGAATGTTGAAATTTGTGCAGTTCTTTTTTTGTTCATTACTTCATAATACCATTTATTATGGTTTATTTATGGGAGATAACTTGCGGAGTATGATTCAGATTGAGAAGTCATTGATAAATTCATATTGGAATTAAAAGAGAGATTAAGCAAGCATAAAATATCTGTAAAAAATGGAAATGATATGAATACTATATACTCATCCTCTAAAATGACTGTCTCGTCTTGCTTGAATCATTGTTGTCTTTATTGTTAAGGAGTTTTCGTACATTTCCCTTGTAAAGAATGATGCAGATGAAATGTCTTTGCTGTTGTTGTTTTTTCGCTATTTAAGATGTGCTGTTGAAGCACAGATGGATAATGTCTTGTATTTTTCTCATTCTAGATATAGACTGTCTTATGTACTCTCCGTCTTATTTAACTATACTATTCTATTCTATTCTCTATTTTCTTCCTTCAACTGCATCTTGCACTCACACCTGCAACTGCACTGCACTCACCTGGTCACTTTCCTCCAAAAGAGTTGTGTCGTTGGATAGTCCTTTTATGAGGCCTCCATCCATTTCAAGCTTAATCGCTGACGATGGTGGTCTCCTGCATTCAATGATCTCTGTCGTTTACTGAAAAATACTGTATATTTCATTGTATGTTTCTGTGTATCTACATTGCTCAATGCAATCACCTATGTGTATCTATTTGTGACCGTGCACCACAAAACGAACATAAAGTCGCACACACTGGTTTTGTGTGAGGACTGAAAATAGGTAAAATGCGTCAATCTAACCGATCTTGACTTTTTCATATTTTCTGAAAGAGCATGTCTTCTTCCACATTATGTTAAAATTTGGGATCATAAAACGGGCAGGAAAGTGTGTTTTTTATCAGTTTATCTCGAACATTTTTTTTTTTTTTTGGGAGGGGGGTACAATAGTGTGATTAGGTGTGACTTTAGAGTCCCCTTTTCATTTCTTTAAAAATCTTGTACACACTCTTCCCTTTCAACTCTGATAACTTTTGAAAGGATGATGCTACTGCTTTTAAAGTTGGCGTTAATTCTGTACAGAATATGTTAATAAGGCATGCTCAATTTCAATTAAATCTGATAATCCCTTCATTGTTGTTATTCTGGTGGTTTACATCCTGTTTTTTGTCCCATTCATCGCACAGACAGTAGATTCTTTCGATAAATTTCTTTTTCCAAGATGACAATAAGCATCATTGTCCTGCTGCACGGCCGTAATCTGGCAGAACTCCCTAAGTCGATTTTGGTCGATTTTCAGGTTTTGAGTGTTTTGTGTGTTTTTTCTCATGTTCTTTCAAGTGGGCCAAAAAATAAGTTGTGAATCGGTACAGAAAGTTATTTTTAGAAAGTAATTTTGGCAAAATTCCTGAGGAGAGAGGGCGATTAATCTGGCAGAACTGCGTAAGTCGAGATTCGAAATGAATTTTCCGATGTTAATCAGGCAGAACTGCGTAAGTCGACTTACGACAACGCTTGGACCAAGGTGTTCCTGCATCCCGCACGGACATGGTATATCTTAACACGCGCGTGCGCGACCTTGGTAGTGACGAACGCGCTGCGCGTTCAGGCTAGCAGTGCCTAGCTACCTAGCTAGACACGTCGTACGGCTACGTGTCAGTGTTGCCAGATGGTGATTTCGGGAACCAAAAAGGGTGAAATTTGGTGATTTTTGAAGTTGTTTGGTGACAAAATTTTAGCCTGGTAACCAAATCAAAATTTGGTGATTTTTGGTAACTTTTTGGTGATTTTTAGACCCATGAAAAATAATCACACTAATTGAAAACGAAAATGCATTTTGCCCAAAGTTTTCCCCTTATTTCCTGCAGAAACATAACATGTGCCCCCCCCCCCCTTTTTTTTTTTTTGGTCACAGCGACACACACAAACACTCATAGTCAAATATCCTTACACATCGTACACATTTTGCACTTAGTGTGTGTGACTACGGTGCGCCGAAAATTGCACCGAGACTGGCGCAGTGTTTGATAAAGGTTTATTGATATAATTTTGTCTTGAAATTGAAGCTTTACCTACGCTTTTCCAAATTTGGTGATTTTTGATGGCTTTTGGTGATTTTTTACAAGCCTTTTGGTGATTTTGCTCTGTTGGGACCTGGCAACGCTGCTACGTGTATTGTACACGACGACAGTCGCGCTAAAGCAATAGCCCTCGTTACTCTTGGGGGAAATTGCCACTTTCTTTCCCTTCATAGACTGGCAGGCTTCAAAACAGGTCAATATGCGGTATGCCTTACTATTAAGTTTTGCTACAATCTAATGCTTATTAAGCCTAGAGCATTTCTAGATCTAACAAACGTTATAGTTTGCATCTTGTCTGACATCACTCTCCAGTCAACTTTAGGCCTACTTAGTACTGCTGCAGCACTTGTCCATTGTTAGTGTACGTGAAATCAATGTACTGTGCGGTAGCGTAGGTCACGCGAACAACAATATCTGTAATCCATTGACCATAGCTTCTTATTTTGTTTTTCATTGTAATAAGCGGTTAGTGGGCTTGGATCTATGGGATTGATCTCGAGAAGTTTAATGAATATCTGGGATACCGTCCATAACGATGGCATTTTCGATCCAATCCTACAGACGTCAGAAATTGACCAATACTAACACTTTTAAAGTTTACTTTTTAATACGGGTACCGTACCGGTACTCTCAGTAGAGTTGTGCAGTAGGGGCCTACTAGACTACTGGGGCCTACCGTTACTTAACTTAGGCTGAATCGCCGGTTATTCTGTCTTTACTCAATTTTCTATTTTTCTAGATTTGATTCGGCCAGACATTCTTGAAATCTGTAATATGAAGAATCTAGAATCTACAGGTTAAACGCTAAATTATAAACATTTAGCCCTAGAAATAGATCTGAAACTTAGATTTAGATCCGTGTTCTATACATTACTACTAGGGCCTAGTACTACTAGACATTATAGGCTATAGACTTTATAGTCTTGCCGTTAGTCATTATAGATAGGCAGGTTAGGCTTTACGTTGTTCTTAGATCTACTATAACATTAGTACCTTCTAGGCCTAGATCCCCAATAAACAGTCTAGCTGTAGATTTAGCCCCTACCTGGATATAGAGTCGAGATCTAGAGTCTAGACTAGAAAATCTAGAAACTCATTTTTATTGATCTACTAGTCTCTGTTATAATGACGCCCCAAAATAGACGTCTGGATGTTACATAGACCTAGACAATCGAGTAGACAGAGTTCGAGAGTTCTCGTACGTTTTAATAGGCCTGCGTAGATAGTAACGGTTAGAACACTACTACCCTAACGTTAGTACTGTAGTTACAATAAGGCCTACAGTAGGAGTCGACACAAACGAGAACTAGGGTCTATTTTTTTATTTTCTGATAAAGCTGTAAATAAACTTTTAGTCAGGCCTAGCTCCTAGTATTCTTTAGTTTAAATAGAGTTTAGGCCTTCAGCCAAAAGGGTCTAGGCTTACTCTTACTTTGGGCATAGAGTAGGTATACTAGGATAATGAGATCAGTAGGCCTATCGTATGCAGATTCCTACGTACCGCTCTACTAGTCTCTAGATGTCTAGTGTATCGTTTATAGGCCTGAATAGACTATGGTCTAGACGGTCTACAGTGTAGTACCTGTAGTCTTCATGAACAATATAGCTTAACATCTAGAACCTAGTCTAATAATATTCTTAATCCAAATGCAATGCTTCATGAGATCGACAATAACCCAAGCAGCAGCCAGGCTTTTGATGTAGCAGTACTTCTTGTGCCGCTAAATAATACTGAAACATGAACACAGACTGACAACATTTGGGGAAAGCAAGTTATTTTCCACATACAAATGAATGGATAAAATGAAATTAAATGTGAATCAATAATGATGACTTTATACATACAAATATTTCAACAAAATTGTACTCGATCTAAAATATTCATTGTTTTGACACTGCATCCGCTGAATAGTGAGAGGATGGATGGTAAAATACGATAGACAACCCGCAGAAAATAGACCGAGATACGTAGTTCTGGTTGATAAACCACGTGTTTATCAGCCAGAACTGCGTATCTCTAGGAGATACGCAGTTCTGGCTGATAAGCACGTGGTTGACCACGAAAAGAGATACGTAGTTCTGCCTGATAAAACACGTGCTTATCAGGCAGAACTGCGTAACTCCTAGAGATACGCAGTTCTGCCTGAAAAACCCCCCGCATGGCCGAAAACTTACGCAGTTCTGGCTGATCAACCCGGGCACGTGACCAGAGATACGCAGTTCTGCCAGATTACGATCGCAAAAATTTGGCGACGATTAATCTGGCAGAACTGCGTAAGTTTTTTAAATTGGTAATTTTTACTACTTAAAAAGGTCAAATTGTCATTTTTTTGCTGGAAATAAATTCTTTAGACCAATTATGACCGAGAAAAGAGGAAAAATGCAACTCATCGTATCTCAGTTTAGAAAGGTGTAACATTGAATCTTTAAACCCGATTTCTGGCGTAATGTGTTAAAGGAGATACGCAGTTCTGCCAGATTACGGCCGTGCTTTACAACCTCCAACTATAGAGTTTGTGTTTTAAAGCTCAGAACAGACTACTTTATTTTTAGCTATTGCTGTTTATTTTGAACCGAATTAACTTTTCGTGTGATATGTGAGCTCAGACAGATTTAATCTCTTCCTATTCCATCCACCATGTCACACCTCTTTCACAGTATGGTATACTCCACTCTCCTATCCCTACCTTGTCCTACCAGTTCATGAACCAATGTTAATGTAATGAATATTTATCTGTGCAGCCATCCGTGCTACGAATTTACAAATACAGTGTATGAGTAATGAATAGTTGATGTCTTAATTCACCTTTTGTTGAGACCCTGCGTCGAGCCTCTTTAATATTTTCTTTAAATTTTCTGCATACAATAAATATTTATTGAATGTCAAGTGCCTTGACAAGAACCACACAATAAAATTGCTGCAATATGGGAAGAACAGTTCGCCAGCAAATCTCATCCAAGCAAGACCTGTGTGCCTAGCTGTGTCCTAACTACCATTAAGGTGTAGTGCCTCTAGCAACATGTGAGCGAAGTTGATTTTTACATGTTAATACATGTAGTTTATTGGATGGCAATGATTCGGATACCTGGCAATATTGGACCTAGATAACGAGTACAATGTTTCCTGGTATTCAATCAATTCAATTCAAACCAGTTCATGTCTATTTAATTTCCACCATCAATAACAACAAAATAGAAATACAAAATACGAAGTATCCGTAGATATACATCCGCCATTTCATACCTATTCAGCCATTTGAGAAAAAAAGAATACATCATGAAATAAATGAAATACGTATTATATGCTTAAAAATAATCATACAACTTGTACATGGAGAAAAATTGAAACTTTGGATATGGACCAAGAATAAATAAAATTAATGATGGGAAATAGTCACCTATCAAAAAGCAAACCTTGTAGGACATGAGATTACTCGTAGAATGTACGTTCCGTTAAAGCATTTAATATTGAAATAATGCTACTGATTTGACAGTTGTATGAAGCATATCATAGACAATACTTGTTGAAAAGTACAAGAATTACAATATAAAATAACATAATAATGTAACGTCTGGGACACTTTTCAATTAGCCATGTTTACCTCAAAATATGGTGACAAAACCATACTACATGCGGTACATACAAATAGATGTTGTCAAGCAAGACAAAAAAGGAGAATGCACGTATGAAGAAAAAAAACCGCTAATATTGGAACAGAGAGAACAAATAAAACAACAGCACAACCACGAATGAGAAGAATGGAGGAGGAGCAGAGAAGAAAGGAAAACAGGTCGTTAACGCGCCACTCCATCATCCAGACAGGTAAAAGTACAAAAATATCACATGACAACGTTACCATCTGATATACTGTGTGTCAACAACATTTTTTTCTTTCAATTTATTTCTAAATATAAGTGACAAAATATTTTATACTGTTATCTAAGCCATTCCAAAATAATAATGATAATATTTACAGTTCTTGCATTTATCGGGGAAGATGGAGTTTATTGTGGGATAGGTAGGTGTCCATGGCATTGCAACTATTTTAATGAAATAAATCATGAAGTATTTTAGGCATATTATTACAGCAATAGTAAATAATCTGGTCAAGCTTACATTAATGCACATATTTTATTTTCAAAATTTTATGTTCAGAAAGCAAATAATCAGTATGCGCTCGAGAACGGATATTAAAGGAGAAGTTCACCTTCATAGACATGTGGGTTGAGTGAACGCAGCAATATTAGTAGAACACATCAGTGAGAGTTTGAGCAAAATCGGACAATCCGTTAAAAACTTATGAATTTTTGAAGTTTCTGCTCAGTCACGGCTGGATGAAAAGACTACTTTAGCTTGTGATGTCACATGAGTACAACGATATAAAGAAAGAATAAAGAAAATTCAACATATTTCCATTTTTCTCGCATAACAAAAGAACACTCGACTTCTCCCTTTCAGAAGGCAGGGGGAATAACATTACCCTTAACATACGTCAGTAGCAAGTCAAAGAAATGTGCACTTTATTCAAAAAGTAAAGTTTTGTGAAATTCTCTTTTTATTTTCCTTATATAGTTGTACGCATGTGACATCATACACTGTAGTAGTCTTCTCTTGCAGCAGTGACTGCGCAGATACTGAAAATATTCGTAACTTTTGAACGGATTGTCCAATTTTCCTCAAACTTTCACTGATGTGTTCTACTAATATTGCTGCATTCTCTCAATCCTTATGTATATGAAGGTGGACTTGTCCTTTAATAATATTGCTGAGCGCTATCTTTTGCAAAAGAAAAACTTTGTCTATCAATGACTAATATGTATGACCTCTCTCTTTTTACACAATAGGCGTTTTCACATCAGCCCGATAAAAATCCAAGCTCGAGATATTTTTCGCAGAAAATAGTCAGCAAAATAGCGCGCTATTTCGAAACATCGGGCTGATGTGAAAACGCCTAATGGGCTTTTGTCGGGTTGGCTTTTCGAGTCCGGTTCGTGTCACGTCTGTTGCAACGGTACGCAGTGTACGCTGATACGCTGCTACAGTCACTGTGCGTGTTATTGTCGTTTGATGGCGCTCTCTTGGTTTCCTCGCGCAATCTCGGACAGTCGCCGGCTACTAATTATAATTTTCCTGGCCCAATTATTATGATTTCACTGTCGGGCTTAATAAGCTTACAAATCTTGGCGATTGGTTGTTGGTCGTGCGATTTGGCGCCAAGCTATCACAGTTTTTGGTTTGAAAGCACACATACTGGCCCATCTGGGTGAAACTCTAATCTTAATCATTTTTTTTTTCTAAACAGCATATTAAGTGTATAGGGCTACTGTAAATAAGGGAAACCTACAAACAACTCATAAAATGTAAATGTTAAACAACTAGAAGAAAATACAGAGTATACATACCAATCTTGCATTTTATGTGTACATCCTACCTTATTAACAAATAAGACTAAAATATCAATCTAAAGAACTATGATTATTTTATTCTACAGCTTTGGTTAACAAAATGAATAATACACATTAGTTCAGGACAATTTAGTTAATGACTCATTTTAAGGTTGGTTACTCCAAGATCATTTTGTGACTGATTTCTACGGTGTTGAATATCTACGTCTTTGTCTTATTAATAAATCACACCCAAAGAGTTATTTTTAGCAACATACCTATACCGTACATCAATCAACTACTAAAGAATGATTATGAATTCCAGCGCGAGGAGCAGTCTCCTCGCATATACGGTTGAGACAGAACAGAATAGGTCTATATTTCACGGAGCACGCGAACGATTTGTGAAGGACGCGAATGACAAAATCCAACATTTGGAAAAGTTTTCTCCGAATGTGTTCCAACAATGAATCTGAAAACCATTCTTGCGCGGATTGTGCCAAGTGCCAGGCGACGTAATATGTGCGAATGTCATGTGTACGATTTGCCATAAAAGTACAGCCAGTAACGCGACAGAAATGCGAACAACGCATTTATTTCTTTAATAATCATGGGAGAAATGTTTCCAAGGAGAGCTGGTAGCTGTCTTGAGTTGAAGTTTTTCCTGTATTTCTCTTTCATTACCCTTCATATCTCTGTTGTGTGTGTGTGCCGACAGTTTTTCGTAGGACCTATGACCCCTACAATTAGTGTTTAAGATTTTTGGCAGGTTCCCCATATATCATTTTGTGTTTCAAATATCAAATATTTCGTTCTCTTTCCGGGGTTTTATTTTTGTTTTTGTCATATAGTTGTTTGATGTGTGGATTTATGCTACGATTTTGATTTGAAGAAAACGTAGAGTTTTAAAGAGGTCACACAAAGTATCACCAAGGGTGCGAATTTGCCCCCTAACGTGCGTCAAAGCCTCGTTGATCGGAAGAACTTTTTTTTTAATTATATAGTTGTTTGATGTCTGGATGCATGCTACGATTTTGATTTAAAAAAAAACGTAGAGCTTTAAAGAGGCCACACAAAGTATCACCAAGGGTGCGAATTTGCCCCCAAACGTGCGTCAAAGCCTCGTTGATCGGAAGAACTTCGCGGATTTCGCGAAATATACGAGAGACATTCGTCAAAGTTGTGGGTCTGTTTGGGGTTTCATAAAGATTTTGCGAACATCGCGCACGTTTTGCGGAGGCATTGCGCATAGTGACGAGGCTTTAAAAGACATTTTTTTTTTAATCACAACGCAAAGTTCTTGGAGAAACAATATTGTCGCAGGGGCAAATGGTGTGTCCTTATACAATTCTGATAAATAATCGCCTTACAGATCAATTTTCTCCAAAGTAAAAGCAAAATTCATAACGTCGACCGCGAACCTCAAATTTAACAGGATAATGTTTCAAATAATTATGTAGAGTCTATTTGGAGTGCAAAAAGCTATTTCACCACTCTCAAACTCTTGTAGATAGTACCAACCTCTTTCTGGTCGTCGCATTCTAAAATCTGTGACGATATTGCACACGTGCTCCAAATCTCTCGTGTATCGATCGATACTGACAAGACCCTCCTCGTGCTTCACCCAGGCTACAATGACCGAATCATCTCGACACACAGCTGGGAAGGCATCCATACCCTCCTTCTTCAAGACATTCTCCTTCTTACCCTTACAATCAATGCACACGACAGCTGATTCGTCTTTCAGTATCAGTTTCCCCGTGTAGTGAAAGGAAAATAACTGCCAGGGTAAATATCTATCACATCTTATTTCCCTGACGGCATTGCCACCCTGTGGGTTGAATACTTGGATTTTTTTTATTTTCCCTTGCATAAGATTGATATTATCATCTCTGTCAACGGTGAGACCACCACCCCCTCCTTCAATGAAACTGAACGTGACGTCGAGCTTCTCCCACTGTGGAGTGTAAAGTCTCATCTCGTTGTCTATATCGCGGACAACACTCCGACCATCAGACAGGAATCCAATTCTCTTGACCATCACATTCTTCAGCACGGTTTTCTGTAACTGACCATCAGGTGAGTAGAGATGGATTCCGCCTTCAGACGATCCCACTGCCATCTTACCGTCTGGTGCACGAGTCATACAGTTCATGCTGTATCCGTTAGGGAGCTCTACGTCTGCTTTGACATCCCACTTATAGCCTTCCAGCTCTCCAAGATAAAGTTCAGTGACCTTCACGTGTTTACGGAATGAAATCTTCTGAGCTCGTTTTGTCACACCTCTCGGTGATTGGTCGTCAGGATCATCTCGTCCCAGAAAACCCTTCAAGTCCTCACACAGCGTGTCGCGTATAAACAAAGCGTTTTTCGTTAACGGTACTTTCATACCGTTAGTTATCAGCTCCTCCTGAGCGTTCATTTCGAGAATTGTTTGACGACCCTCCTCCTCCATGACTTGTAATTTCCTCTCGAAGTGTTCAGAGAATCTTTGCACTTGACATTTCAGAGACTCTCTTCTGTCTGACAACCGCTGCATGTTCTCCTCGTACGCCTCGTCGATGTCATTGTTGAGCTTTTTCACCACGTTTGTTATTTCATTGCGTTGTGTCTTTATGAACTCGATATGGTTTTCAATAGTTGTTTTCTTTAATTTTACCCGCTCTCTCAACTCATGAATGGATGCCTTTTCCAACTGATGTCCAGCTTGCAAGTGCTCTAGCATCCCACACATATTGGAAATGTATTCTTGGCAATGGATACAAAAACAGAAATCAGAGCTGGGACATGTGTTCCACTTCCGTTGCCTCCCGAGAGACACTCTCGAGAGCACTTCACTCACGGGCACCACTTTGTGGTGGCAGAATGCTTTCCAGGTGTTGTGTCCTACCGTGCACGTTTTACATAAATTTGTTCCACAGTCCTGACAATAGGACACAGCTGGCAGCTTTTCGTACATCTCACAAACTGTGCACGTTTGGCTCTTGGTTTTCACTTCGTCCACTAGAGAACTCAGGGGTATGTTTGTTTGTAACTTACTCACACCTCCACTGGGTAAGGGAGTTCCTTCCCTGCACACAGGGCATCTTATAGTTTGTTGGTTTGGCTGAGTTTGAAAGATACTTTCCAGACAGTCTTTGCAGAAGGTGTGAGTACACTTCAGCAGTTTAGGTTGGTTTAAAAGTGTTAGACAGATTGAGCACTCCAAATTCTGGCTGCTGATTTGATGAAATGTTGCCATGGTGTTATCTGTGAAATATATGTATGTAGCAATAGAACACATGGGGGTTAACATTGTTATTATCAAATATCAGGAGAATCATTACACAAGATGTAAGAATGCACCAGACAGTAAAGGGAAAACAGTAGCTAAGCATGCATTACGATTTTTTTCTTTGCTTCTATAAAAACGAATGACGTGACGGGGTACAACGTAACGTATGTGTGAGAATACCGTTTATCAAAGCATGCTTCCTTTGTAAATTTTACTTTAAGGCCCGAATTCACGAAGGTGGTACAAATGAAACCATGGTTTAAACCATCGACAAAAACCATTGAGCGCCAAGTGTCGCACGGAATATTTCATTACGAAATTGGTCATTTCGTCGACAAAATGACAGTTTCGTCAACGAAATTGTCATTTCGTGGACGAAATGTGCATTTATTTACAAAATGTTGTCATTTCGTTACAAAAAAAAATCATTTCATCGAAGAAATGACTGATTTCGTAGCAAAATATTCCATGCGACACTTGGCGCTTTTTTTACCATGGTTTAAACCATGGTTTCATTTGTACCACCTTCGTGAATTCGGGCCAAAATGTCTGGTTTAGGTTGGTTCATTTGAACAGAATTAAAAGTGTTATCCAGTGGACTGAACTCAAATGAGAGTGAAGGCGACGTTACTTCATAAAGACCTTATTCGGAGTATCAAGAACTGGTCATACAATTTCAAGATTGGTTTACTTCCGGATTTAAAATTACTATTTTATGCCGAGACATTTATGTGGAGGAGATTACTGCATGTTCCGGGGCCTGTCGCCTGGTGAACAAAAATTAATTTTGATATCCGGTGTTACTTTTTTAGATAATGATCCAAAAAGAACAGCACGAATGAAGCACTCGTAAAGTGGTTAACTGGGTGAATGGTATCCACCCCCCGCCTGTTCCTCATAAAGAGGCAGCCTTCCATTCAAATTTTCTTTTGGGGCGCTCCTATTTCCTATCCATCTTATCAATATCAAAATTATCACAATTTCAAAGTGCGAACATATTCGGACTTGTGCATTTAAATTCACACACACACACACACACACACACACACACACACACGCACACACACACACACACACACACACACACACACACACACATAAACTCACGATGAGCCTGTTTGGGGCATTCAGCTCCATATTCAGGTGATCAACTTCCTACTTTGTGGACTCGATTAAGGGTAGAACATAAAATGCATGAAGAAGCGGGCTATGAAGGAGAAAGGGGTACAAGCGTCAACTGCTTCTGATAAAACAATGGTGTATTTTTACACCATCCACACGCATTATCCAGCACATTATACAGACACAGACACAGAAACACAAACACAAACACAAACACACAATAATTGTATTTTTCATATAGAATGTCTATACGCTCTGAAGTTGTAGGTTTTTACAATGACAACACAACATACCCTAATGACCATAATGATCATACTTTTTTCAATGTATCAGTCCATGCCCATGTATTTTTCGATTCTTTTTTTTTTCCTTTTTCAGCTCAAGACATTCTATGATAAAGTCTAGTTGGCCCAGTGCGTCCAAACGTACAATACAACGACAATTCAAACTTGAACTCATTGATGACACCGTATAAAAAGAAAAAACAACAACAACAACAACCCGACACTATCCATATACGGTATGTCAATTCAAAGACCAACTGACAGACAACACGAATTCACAGTCCCGCAAGTGGACGTCAATACGATTTGCGAAAATTTGAGTCTCGTGCATGAACAATCAAATGAGCTCAGAGAGCGAGTCTATAGCTTTGTTCAGAGAACTTTGGGTATTAATGAAACACTGTGGAGCCTATTGTTGTGCTGCACTCTAGATGGATAAACAGTTCATGAACGATCAAGGTGAAAGGCAAAAAAGCAAATCGTTTTATCCAACGCTATCATAAAATATTTTGACTGGATGATACTCGATCATTACTTTTATACATAGTGGACGCCCATTATGTACACGCTTTATTTATGATGATTTTGTAATAGTGTATCATCAAATATAACCCAATATTATGGATATGAAAGTGAATGGGGTTTGGTCTGTTCCTAAAGTTTTTTGTTTGTTTGTTTTTTATTGTTCCATATTTCACATTTCAACAAATAGATAACCCATAAACATAATAATACAAAGCATGGATGAATTGTCTATTTAACATGTGAAATATGAGTAATCTACATTGAAGCAGTGCTTGTAGGGTGTAGATTCCCAGATGCGGATGTGAAATTAATTCTTACTAGATAATCATTATTGAAAGGAATGACAATTTGTGAATTGGGGAAATATAAACGTCGAAGAATAAAAAAGACAAAGAAAAGACAAAGAGAATAATGTCCGAATGACAAAGAGAACAATGTCTTGAGAGTTGCGAGATCACCCGAGCGAGGTTCAAGTCAGATACAGTGTACAATAGCATGCAGAAAAACAAAATATGCACAAAGAAGGTCCAGGAAATGATATGAAATCGCGAGCAAGGCACACGTTACATAATCGATATTGACAGTAATACGAAGTTTACATAGAGAATGTCGAGGAGGAATGAAGAATAGCTATAAGTATGAATTCAGAAAAAAAAACTAGTTTAAGTTTATGCTTAAATGAATTAAGAGACTGAGATCGGATTATTTCTCTATCCAAATCATTCCAAAATTTTGGTCCTGTAGTAGTTATTGTTATTAAAGCAGATACGGTCCGTACAGGAGAAAGATGAAAAGAATATTTTTGTCTAGTAGGGTAAGAATGAACTTCAGTATTTTTAACAAACATCGAAGAAAACACATCGGGAAGACGACCTGAGTTAACTGAAACATAAGTTTAACTGATACAAAAGTTTAACTGGTATATGAGTATTACGAAGGAAGACTCTTTCAATCCCCACCTTTCCTTGTTTTCCTTGACCTATGCTAAGCCCTCTAGACTAAACCCCTCTTCTTCCCTCCCAAACTTTCCATAGGTCACGCTCTTAATAAAAAGGGCAAGCTAATGATGCATCAGCAACAGGCGAAGATTTCGTGAAAACAGCGTTCCTTTTTCTGCGTAACCTGCGACATATTACATCTACATCTACGATACAGGTTCAAATCCTTGCAGTTCACAGACCAAGCCTCTGTTTACAAAGATTATTATGATACATTGTACGTTCCTCCCCCCCCCCCCCCGTATACTCCGTGACTGACTTAAGAAAAGCCATAATCATATAGTAATGATAGACTTTCCCGTTTAACTTCATATTTGTGTTACTCAAATTCATTTTCGATGCACTCAAAGGGTTAGGACAGCATCGTCTACCGATGGATATCGGTTTTTCAAATTTAAAACTCAGTCATTAAAGAGCTTCATTCCGATTTTCAATTAATAATCCTGAATATTGATATTTATGGTATTCATAAATCCCTCTCATCTCATGATACATCAAGTTATATTCAAAACTTTAACGACTTATGATTGTAGTAATTATTGCTTTCTATGTTTTCTCAAGTGAAAGCGAAATTGTAAAAAAAAAAAACAAATCATTTCAACCTCTGACTTCAATTCGATATGATGGATTTAGTTCGAATTTACTCAAACCAAACTTTTCATTTCTCAAAACTTGATGAAATGTTGCATCTCCTTTCAAAAATATATTTTCAGTATGTTTTTATCGTACGAAATATGCCCAGACTTGATGATCCGAGCGATACCAAATTATAAAAAAATCAAAAAACAGTTTCATTTGTATTGCCCTCTATTTCAAAAGGTATATGAAAAGATTGTGCATACAGTATCAATTTCCTTTTCTGGCAGTGAACAACACCCTATAATCAACCCCAGTTTGGTTTTAAAGGACAATTGTAGGACTCATTTTGGCAGCATACAGCTGATTGAAACACGACAGTGTCAAAACAATTCTCGATTAGATAATAAATACCATAAACAGTATAAAATATGTAATAAAATGTGTATCAAATGATGGAAATCAGAATGTATAACAACACTTGATTGAGATTTAAATTTTGTGATATATTTTGCCCTCTTAGGATACGAAACTGGCGACATTTTCATTATAATGAGATCATCTAGACTTTTTTGATTTAGAGGTTTCAAAGAACGTCCCCCCCCCAAAAAAAAAAAAGTGGAATAAAAAACCTCTCCCACATCCTACATCTATTGGTTACTTTTACTATCTCCGTCTTAGACACTTTTTAACAGGACGGTCCTATTATTCCAATTTGGAACCCTCTTCTAAGTCAGATATTTTACTGGCCTGATTCTGTGTTATATTTTCACGACCTCTTTTAATCAGTCCTCCTTTGGAAATCCTCAGAATTTCGGCTTTTGTCTAAAAACTGTCATTTTCAATTCAAATGAAAAGTGTCCCAGCTATGCTTTCTCTGTGAATTATGTAATCTGACGTGCTTTCACCTCTGAAAGCGACAAATGACAAGAATATAATTTATGTCAAATTGTCACTTATGAGTTCGTCTGGTCAAGAAATGTTTTCCGAAAAAAAAATGAAATTTCAAAATGTCATATCTTCTTTACTGTTTATCTGATTTTTGTCATTTTTATGTCGTTCTGCTGTGTCTGCGGGGAATATTTTTCTCTTTCTTTTTAAGTTTATTCATTTTTTTCCGGTGGAATTCTTCCAAAAAAAAAGTGAATCCCCATCTAGACCAACATTGCACTATTCCTCTAAATACGTCCAAAACAAACTATAAAACATAGTGAACAACAATAATAAGCAAGGGGGTACGGATAAAAACGAGATACCTACAAGAGGGACATGAAACAACACAAACAAATAAACAATCACAAAGGTAGAGTGAAAAAAAGAAAGAAACTTAACAAGAAAATTATTTGATAAAAAACCAACAATGAGGGGGAAAATAGACAGGTTGGCTACAAGTGTGGAGACAAAAGAAAGTCTACAGTTCTTTTACAGAGATTTGCATTGACAAGATAAGGAACAATAATAGAATAAAATTAATGATAACAACAAATCAGTTTAGAGCGCAAGTTAAGGAGTCAGCCGAGTAACTGCACACTAACTACGACTTTAGTTTAGATTTTCTCTTTCTTTTGAAGTTTATGTATTTTTGGGGTGGATATCCTCTTTAAGTTTTTGTGAGATAATTAGGAAGCACTTATGCAATATGAAATATGAACATTCTGAGAGTAATTCAAAATACATTTCATGGAAACCGGTTTTGAAATGCATGATATATCCCCCCAAAAGTGTAAAAAAGGTAATAAAAACGTGGGTCCCGTATTTCAATAGGACCTCTTTGTGTTTGAATATCTCAGCCATTTCAGAAAATCTTTATCAATTAAACTTAAAATTCCTTTTAAGTTGTATGCTGTTTTATGCTTCGTGAGAGGATTTTCGCGATCTCACAAAAAAAAAGTTGAAAATGTAAAACCCAATATCAACCAAAACTATACAATCCCTTTAATAAGTTGCTGAATACTAGAGTTTTGCTCTGTTTTCCTATGGTCCCTCGTCTTTCTTCTTTTTTCCCCCAGTACATTCCAATTATGTTTATGCTTGTTATTCAAAGGTGATGTGTATTCAGAAGGAAGAAAGATGAATAAACCTGACACTTGAAACTCGAAACGTATGTGCACGATTTATTAAACACGCTTGGTCAGTTCTACTTTAATCCAGATGGCGATTGCGTGTATACATGACAGCTAAAGTACACAGACAATAATAATATACACGCATATACACACATACACGCACATGAAACACACACACACACACTTACTTACATACGTATATGTGTACACACATTGATAGTTGAATTGAATTGAATTAAACTGAATTACTGAGAATGCACCGGTCTTTACACTCGAGACACAGTCATGATATTGAACAATTCCAGCACGTTAATTTTCACTGAGTAAAAAAACATACTTAAATACATTCTGTATACAAGTATACGAGCATATACCATCAAGTTCATAACGAAATCAAAGTATCATGAGTACTATACAGAGTGGCCCAGAAAGAACGGAACACCTAAGATCTTTAATTTCAGCAATATCGTTGCAATATGTCATTATTTTGAATACTATTGGAAAGACCATTGTTTTTTCCAACAAAATAACACCAAGTTTTTTCAATTTTGGTTAATGCATTATGATTTTAGGACCATTTTTTGTGAACCATTGCAATTGTCAAAATATGATCATTTTGCACTCTCCATATGCACAATGTGTGGAATGTGGACAACATTTCGCAGCGCTGCGATTTTCCAGCTAAATTTAACATCTCGATGAGCCCAACAGGTCGTCTCATTCACAATGACAACGGACAATGACAATCACACCGTCCGCCCCACATTCCACACATTGCGAACAGCTACTGGTTCTATGGCAAGCCGGACATGGCGGAATTCTCGCTGGTTTCGGTATCTCTGAGAGTGCAAAATGATCACATTTCGAAAATTGCAAGGGTTCACAAAAATGGTCCTAAAATCATAACGCATAACCCACTAAAGAACTATCGAAAAAAGAATGGCCTTTCCAATTGTATGCAAAATAATTACTTATTTGCAACAATATTGCTGAAATTCAAGATCTTATGTTCCAATCTTTTTGGGCCACCCTGTATAGTGTAATATGAGAGCATTAAAGCTGTTAAAACCAATGGTAATGCAAGCGTACACTTCAAATAATGCGCCATGCCTTGAAAGAAGATAATGTAAAATAACATGATCAATGATTCTCATGAGGCAAATTAATTATTAAGTGGCATTTATTTGAATTTTTGTTTGAAAATGAACAGCGAAGAACATTTGACTATGATCTGGGGGAACATCATTCCAGAATTTTGGTTCTTGAGAAAACAATATTTGTTTCGGGTTTTTTTTTCTTTCTTTTTTTAGCAAAGAGTGTGCGAGTACGTGGAAGGTAGAATGAAGTTCTCTTTGATTTTCAAATGTGTCTTAGTATTATAAAAACAACTTATTCAAGAGAAAATTCGATACTCTCCTGTCCTGTATAATGGTTACGCACGCACAGACCAATACCGCGCAACGTATGTGATACAATGGCATCTTTATGTGCCTGCGAGATGGAGAATTTAGTCTGTGACTTATGAAATTATGTTAATAATTAATGATTAATAATAGTAATAATTAGACAAATTTGTATAGCGCAGCTACTATGTAAATATACTCTACTGCGCTGTGATGTAACAGAGCTCCTGAAATTGTTACTCATTAGACACACGAAAAATAAATAACAAATTTATATAATCAAAGGCTTCTGAAAAAAGATAAGTCTTCAATAAAGATTTGAAGACAACAAGTGATGACGCCTTCCTCAGTTTCTCAGGTAATTTATTCCAAAGTTTTGGAACAGCACAGCTGAAGGCACAATCCCCCAAAGTTACTTTCGTTTTTATTAAAGTGAGGTTGCTTTAGAAGCAACTTATCCTGTGTACTTCGTAAATTATGAGAATATGAATGTGATTTCATTGATATCAATTCTGATAAATAACCAAGTGCTTGACCATGCAATACTTTATAAACAAATAACAGAATTTTACATACAATTCTCTGCCTTAACTGGCAACCAATGTAACTTCATCAAAACAGGTGTAATATGTGAAAATTTTGACGAACTTGACACAAGTCTCGCACATGCATTCTGAACACGCTGAAGCTTAGTTATCTGTGAATCTGGTAAACCAAACAATAACCCATTACAATAATCAAGCCTACTGCAAATGAATGCGTGAACAAGAGTTTCAACGTCTTCCTGGTTTAAATATCTACGAATGTGATGTAAGTTATGCAACATACAAAAAGCAGACTTGCATGTGGTCGATATATGCTTCTCCATGTTTAAACGAGAATCAAGCCATACACCCAGGTTTTTCACAGAGCTCGATGGTTTAACTTCCAAATCTCCAACTGATATCTTATTAATATCCAGCTTGAATACTTGTCTTGGTGTCCCAACAACAAGTGCAGTCTTCCCATCATTAAGCATTAACTTATGTTTGGACATCCAAGAACGGACATAACATATACAGGATTCTAAGTTCGAAATACTATTAATGTGTTGTTCATCATCAGGACTGAAGGAAATGTACAGCTGTGTATCATCAGGATAACAATGACAGGAAACATTTGGGAAACGACGTTGAATACCCTTGATCAGATTACGTGTATAAAGTGTAAAAAGAATATTTCGGTGCAATGAGTGATCACTCAAAGATTTTTTTTTCTTTTATTTTTGTTTTCAGGGTGAATATTCTCCTATACTATACGAAGTAGTACTCGACACTATACCGTGGTCGAAAATCCCATAGAACCAATAAAGAAAATCAATAAAGCATTTCTGTTGGTTTGTAATGGTGTCTATTGGTTTCTTTTGGTAATCTTTTGGCTTCTTTTGGTATACAGAAGAACCCCACAAAGACCAAAAGCATTGCATTACATGTAGTACAAATTGCAGAAACAGATATCCAATTACAGTATACCAACAGATCCAACAGGACCAACATAAATGTGATGTACTCTGAGTCAAAATGTCGCAAAAATTGAAATTTTAGTTATGCCTATAATAATATACATTAATTCTACAGACTCTTATCTCCAGTGATATATAATAACAACCCGATTTCAAATCCCTATAAGCATTAAAACGAATATAAACTTCGCTGATGGTGTCAGTCCACCTACTTACTTACTCAAAAAAAAAAATCGCTCTCAAAGCTCCGGTTTTGTTCCAGTTCAAAACCTGTTTCTTTCTCTGGGTGAAACAATACAACAGTCCTTAGAACGCACTACCATATAAGGCAATGGCACGGATGTGTGAGACAATAATTATCCAATGAAAGGACTGGTCTATCATTAATGATTCCGACCAATACGGCAGCCCGAATGTAAACTTCTAAGCAATTATCGAGATATAAGTTTGATATGAAAAATACTTGGAAAGTTCTAAAACAGGCCATGAATGTTCCGAGTAAAAACTCTGACATTGATAAAATCAAGTTGAATGATGAATTGATTAATGATCCCCTTCATATTGCAAATATTTTTAATTCTTATTTCTCAAAAATAGGCGAAAATTATGCTCAAAACATTCCTGCAACAGAGGCTCATTTTACTGAATTTTTAGGTCAGAGTAATTCTGATTCCATATTTTTCATACCAACCAACAAATTTGAAATTATTGATATAGTTTCCTCTTTTGAAAATAAACAAAGTTCTGGTTATGATAAGATAGATAATTTTATACTTAAGGGTGTTATTTCCTCGGTTGCTGATCCACTTCTCATATATTTAATTTGTCAATTTTTAACGGTGTGTTTCCTGATAAAATGAAATTAGCTAAAGTAATCCCAATATTTAAGGCAGGCGATAAGTTTAAAGTCAGCAATTTTCGCCCAATTTCATTATTATCGTCGTTGTCTAAGGTTTTAGAAAAACTTATTTACAAGAGAATGATCAATTTTTTGAAGGTACATGAAGTTTTTACGAATTCTCAGTTTGGTTTTCGTGAGAAACATAGTACTACGCATGCTCTTTTGCATTTTGTTGATAGAGTTGTTCATGCAATTGATAACCATTCTCATTTAGTTAGTATTTTCTTGGACTTCTCCAAGGCCTTCGACACTATCAATCATGATATTTTACTTTATAAGTTATCGCATTATGGAATACGTGGGAAGGCCTTGGAGTGGTTCAAGAGTTATTTAGTTGATAGAAAACAATTTGTTACAATTAAAAACAATAATTCCGTTGTCAGAGAAGTTAAATGTGGCGTCCCACAGGGAAGTCTTTTAGGGCCGTTATTGTTCATTATTTATATCAATGATTTTTGTCGCGTATCTGACGACCTCTCTTTTATTCATTTTGCAGATGAAACTAATGTATTTTTTGCCCATAATGATATTGATTTTCTCGTTCATAAGATTAACATCGAATTGAAAAAAGTGACAAACTGGGTCAGGGCCAATAGGCTATCATTGAATGCTCAAAAAACGAAATATATGCTTTTTAGTAATACTGTTGATAGTCTAAGTACAAATATAGTATTAGATGACTCTCATCTACAAAGAGTCTCACATATAAAATTTTTTGGTGTCATTGTGGATGACAAACTTTCCTGGAAATCACATATTGATAATGTTTGCTATATTATTTCACGTAACATAGGCATTGTAAATAGATTGAAATTTCATATTCCACAAAAATCATTACTTTTGCTATATTCATCGTTAATATTGCCTCATCTTAATTATGGAGTATTAGTTTGGGACAACACGCATCAGAATTTATTAGAGAGAGTGTTCCTTTTACAAAAGAAAGCTCTCCGTGTTATCTGTTATTCCCCTGTACGTTCTCATACAAATATGTTGTTTGCCTCTAACAAGCTCTTAAAAATTACAGATTTGTTTTTGTTTAATTTAGGGCAATTTATATACAAGTATTGTAATAATTTGCTTCCGTCTATTTTTGATTCTATGTTCCTAAAAAATCAATCATTTCATGAATATCCCACTAGGCGTTCCAATGAATTTCATTTACCTCTTTTAAGAACGATTTTTGCTAAAAACACACTTATCTATGTAGGCCCAAATCATTGGAATTCTTTGAATCATCACATAAAAAACGCTCCATCCATATATTCTTTCAAGAGGAGACTGAAGTCTTTTTTTATTGCAATCGTATGACTCTACAGTACTGAATTAACCATTTGGCCTTTTTTTCTTACATACTGACCTTTTCACTTTGTCCCCTCTTCGAAGAATTAATGGTATTTTTTTCCTGGATGTTCGCAATGTTGTCACCTTTGCCATTTTGCCCGTAGCGTCTTGAAGTTGACTTTCCGTATGTTACTCCTGTTCATACGTCCCTCTATTTTCTATTTTCTTGTCTTTTTTTCAGGCGTCAAAGTATTAATTTTTCCCCACAACTATCTTCTGTTTCTCTTGGCATGGTTCTGCCGAAGATCGCTGTTTCTGTTTTTGTTGTTCTGTTTCTGCTTCTGTTGTACATTCTTGTCTGCTATTTTGTCTTCAGTTTGTCAGTCTTGTCCATCCCGTTTTGTCCTGTACAACCTTTTCTTCAGTAGTATGTACTTCACTTTGATCACTTCTGTTTCTTTTTTACTATAGAAAATGAAATAAACTTTGAATGGAATTGAATTGAATTAAACTTCAGTGTGTTTTTGTCCGGGCCACTGTGTGAACGAGTCGGTGTGCGTGATGTGTCGTGATGTGTCGTGATGTGTTAACGCACCAACAATAGGATAACAGAAAAGACAAAGGGCGTGCCTGCGTATTTCGAAACAAGTCATTTTCGTTTTGAACAAGGACTTTGATCTCTTCCATTCTCCTTCCTTCCTGTTGTCAATGGAAACTAAAAACTGAATAGGGAGCTTTAAACAAGTCATACCTAAATAAGACCTGAGGAGCCCATTCTGTAGACAGAGGTGAATCAAAGGCATTAGAAACACAATTAGTGAATTTGTGATAGTCGTCTGTCGAGATCCTGTTCTTTGCGTGTACTAAAAAACAAACAAATAAAAACGTCAAATCATGCGCATGAACATAGATTTGCATACAAAACTGCTTTCGCGATTGTTCTGTCTATTAGGTACACTGTCGTAATATTCTGAATTTCCGCCATATTAGGCACACGTCCTTTATAACTATCGCTTGTCTCGCTTCTTCGTGGTGTACACACTGTACGTATCAGCAACGAACGCTTAATCAAAGCCCTGCAACTTTACGTTGGGTTTATAAAATTCTGTCAGATTGTGCTTCTCGAGTACTCTGTCAATATTTAGCCCTTCAACGTATAGAGAATCCTGTATAGCGAGTCAAACGGACCTCCTTGACCAGTATTGTGCAATTCTGAAGCCGCACTCATAGTTTTTGTCTTCATTTGTGGTCGCGGGCAATAAGTTATTGGTCATTACCATATACGCCCCAGCAACGAGGGCGGAGTCTCGATCTGGCGAGTACGAAACGCAAAGACGAAAGTTGGAAGAAATCATAATAGGGAAAAAAGTATGGTTCAGATAAACAGTGGTTTGGAATTTTTTCCACCATTTTACACACTGAAATTTTCTGTACACACTGGTACAGGTAGATAACATATTAATGAATCAAAATTTTGACATCGGGAGTGTTTTCCCCCTTTTACTATGTTTTAGGCCTAACTATATTGCAGGGAATCTCCTGGTGTGACCTATGACTCATTTTGACAGAGCGGTACACAACTTTCCTAAAAGACCCATGGAAATCCAATCGATAAATCCAAATGGTTTCTAATCGTTTTGTTCGTTTGTTTGTTTGTTTGTTTGTTTGTTTGTTTTCTAATAGTTCTGTTGCTGTCCGATAGTTTTGTTGGTGTCTGATAGCGTTGTTTACGTTTATTTGGCTTCCTATAGATATTTCATTATAATGCACAGCTGTATGAATATGCACCATTGAAACCCATACAAATTCATTAAAGCCCATTCAGTACTGCACGAATGCGACTCAGTTATCCTATTAGTCCTATTGGTTTCTATTGGATCCCCATCGGAACCCTTAATTTAGACTCTACAACCAGCTAGGTTTTAATTTCCCTTGGTTTCTATTGGGTTTTGTTGGTTTTTATTGCTTTCTTTCCTCTCGGCTGACCGCCCTCCTTCCTTCCTATAAAGCTGTCGATATGCTACGCTCTTGATAAAACGAGGGAAGGTAATGACACATCCATTATATTCTGTCAGATAAATTAAGGCACCTTGTTGAACGAGGGAGGTGAAAGAGTTCTCCCACCTTCCTGATTAGGAAAATGTTAGCATCAAGATACATTATTGAAACTTCTTTTATTATTTTGAATTATAACATTGGAAATAAACGATAATGATGGTGATGATAGAAATGATAAGAGAGAAAAAAAAACTCTTAGGGAAGTAGAGAGGAATAACAAGGACTTTCAAGAGGACACGAATCGACAACTGAAAGTATTGACACATGAGAGTGGGAGGTGCTATTAAAAAACATGATGCGACTTCTGACAAGCTGGTAATAATGTAAACAGAGCTTGTATTACCGTCCAAACATTCGACAATTGCTTGCTTTGTCTCAACTCTAACTCGTTTTCGATTTCAACTGGATGTGATGGATTGTGAAATCATGCAAAAATATACTTGATTTGATTGCATTTTTTTTATTCAAAATATAATCGTGTGTATTCAGTTTGTCTTTATCGCATGGAATGTGCAAGAAACGATACCAACATAATTATCAAGATTAAGTTGATTATTTTCGTTGTATCTTATTTTTTCATTATAAAAAACCCCATAAAAAACCGACAAACGCAGGAAAGAAATTGTCTCATTATTGCCCTCTATTTCAAAAGTCCTTTAATGTATATTCATGTGTGACCCTGCCTCACAAAACCATGCAGCAAAAAGTAGCCAGATATGGAATTTTAGTTAAGAGCAGATTCTTAAAGAACAGACTCTAAACTTTCAAATAATGTATAACTCAATTCAAATGGACTCCCCTAACCTATCTGAATATTGGGAAGAAAGCACACACCCCGGAAAAGTGTGAACTGAGAAAAGAGGCTCTGAAGTACAAGGTCTATTTAAGCGCTTAATCTTTACCAAGCCGTGCTAGCTGCGTGAAATGAAAAGGACAAAACACAGGATGTAAACCAACCGAGCAACAACAATGAAGGGATTATCAGACAAGCTGAAATTGAATATATTCTATTAACACATTCTTTCCATGATTAATGCCAACTTCCAAACAGTACCTTTATCCTTTCAAAAATTATTACACTTGAAAGTGAAGAGTGTGTAAAGGATTTCAAGTAATGAAAACGGGACTCTGAGAAATATCTGATCATTCTATTCTCCCCCCCCCCCCCAACAAAAAGGGTTTTAGAAAATGGCTGAAAACACACTTTTCCATCCATGTTATGATCCCAAACCAAAGAACCATACTCAGAAGAAAGATAGCTCTTTCAGAATATATGCAAAAGTCAAGATTGACTCAGTTGACCCATTTCACCTTTTTGAGTCATGTAAAATAAGGGGGGCCACTTTTTGTTCGTTCTGTGATGCACGGTCACACACACACACACACACACACGCATATATATATATATATATATATATATATATATATATATTATATATATATATATATTTGACAGTGAACAGCCCCCTATAATAAATCCAATTTTGCTTTTAAAGAAAAAAATAGGACTGATTTCGGCACCATACAGTTAGTAGAAACAGTTAAAAAACAGGTGTCATATGAAGAGCAAGTGAAAATTATTGCCATAAGGGGGGATTTATGCAAGACATTAATTCTATACCATGGAATTAAAAAAAAAAAAAAAAACTTCTTTACAAACTTGATAATTATGGTATAAAAGTCCATTATCAAAAGCCAGCGTATTCCAGGTTGAAAGGTTGACCCGTTGAGGACGGGCTGATTTTGCTCCAGCACTCATTTCCCATCATAGACACTTGCCCGAGTATACTCGGGACTTGTCCTTCTCAACGGGCTTGTTGAGATGAAACTGTTTTCTTTTTTTTACAAACAACAGCAAATCATTTCTAAGCATTATTACAGTGACCGCATTATTTGTAAAACTATTTGTCTTTCGCAAAATAAAAACATGCGTGTGCTGATAGCGTTCCTTATGCTTACCGAGACTGTATATGCTGCACTTATAGGTCCAATTTTGCTGATTTATACATGTCTGGCTCCTAAAAGTACGTAAGAAACAAGATCACAACATGTCGTCTGCTCAGCCGGTTGGAAAGTTTGAATACAAGTTAGATTGAATGTGGTCTTATATCTAGTATTCAAACAGAGTACCGATACTTGCACTCACAAAATGGTCAGGTGATTCAGGCAAGTGATTCAGAGAAGTATCTGTATTTCTCGTCACCTTTTCGTTTGTGACCTTCTATAGCTATGGAGGCGGGTTTTCCCCATAATGAGTACCATTTGAATATCTAAACATCAAAATATATAGCAAAGTGGTTCTTTCGAAATTGAATTCGGTCTGTTGGTGAATTTATTTATTGGAAAGGAAACGATGTGAACAAAATTAAAAATAACACTTGTGTACTAGAACCTTGAGAAAATAGGACAGTGCTTTTAACGCAGAATATAATATGTGTTTGCCTGATTGGCATTTCAGATAATATGACATCCTATACACGTGTAAATTGGCGAAAGACAAACGTTCTGTCCTTTTGATTTTGCTACCAATCAAATTTACACTTGAAATCAACGCGGAAAACGACTTTTCCTTCAGTTTGCGTAATAATCTTGTGTGAAAGATCTAGAAGACCTTAGCAAATATTATTTCTTAGATTAATAGGAGCATGAGCCAGAGAGAAAATGATTCTTTTGGGAAAGAAGACAATCAGGGCCGTCGCAGGGGGAGGGGGCACGGAACAGCGTTAGATTCACTTTGCAGTGATATGGCATCTATTCGGCTAAATTTCAACACTAAACGCTCACCTATAGGAAAACGGTAACACCTTGAATCTGTGTATTACCTATAGGACCTTGCCTGCTTCCTTGAATCTGTGTATTACCTATAGGACATTGCATGCTTTTGCTTCCGTGAGTCCATACAGTGCTTGGATTCAGTGACGTGAATATCAAGCGTGTTCGACAAGTTCCGGTATAGGTTTTCGAAATAGAAAGGAGAATGGTATTCTCTTCACTTTATATTGCATCATTTTTTCCCCGTGAGGTCGGAAATCCTTATAACTGGGGATGGTTTAAACTCTATTTGCAATTTCGTGGAATATCATACATGCTTAATATCGTTGAAAGTACAGTTAAATGACATTTGCTTTTAGCTTTATGGATGTAACCTACAGTTTACATGTACACACATTCTTGGACATAAATGACTACCATTCTGTCGCAATGGTACCAGAAAATTGTTGTACTTTGGTTACAGATAATAGATTTTATTGTCACAAAGTCTATAATTCATGTTATTTATTTTACGTTATTTGCCATAGATGTGTCAAGTTGAGACAAAGGTTGATCAAAAAACACATGCATACTTAAAAAGGAATTATGACATTGCTATTAATATTGCAAAAATATGACTTACCTCAAGATTTCTTTAGTATGTTTATGACATTATGATGCCCTGTTACTTTTTGAGATTCATAGTAGTTCCGATGAATATTATTTTTTTTTTTCACTTGGCGTCACTACGCAAGGGATAATCCGATGAGACATTGGAAAGTTATACAAAAAAAAAGTTACGAATTCTCTTCGCAATTTGAAATATTCAGATGTCTACTTGTATGTTAGAAAAAAAACAATTCAGATTATGTTAAGATTTATTTCTGGCTATTGTTAGTCAGATTTTTAGATTCTTCTGTATCTGTTTAAATAATCATGATTCAACTCTCCAACAAGTGGCACAATACATTCCAAAGCTGGCACAACTCTCATGAAGACGTGGCTCAAATCTTTTCACCCGAGTGTGAGTGTTGAGCTACCTGACACTTATTTTTTTTCAAAGACAGTAAAGTCTGTTAAACTATGAAATGAACTAGAAGAATTGTTCGTACTGTATTCTACAGCTTCATAATTGTACTTCGATATGGTAACAAACAACTGCTATAAACAAGGATCATTATTTCTAAAAAGAATATGCTCAACCCTCCCTCATCTTGGTATAGATCAGGCTTGCAAGCTTTTACATGAAGTTATTCTTCTGTCTATATTTATTTATTCACGTTTTCTTTAAAAATACAGGGTAAGTCTCATTCAAGCCAGAGGCCTGCTTTTCAAGAGAGCCCTGTAATTGTACAGATACATTTTGCATATTATGATGAAATTATACAGGGAAATAGAAGATAACACAACAAATGACAATTCAAAATACGAAAGAATAAGGAAATAGACATAGTCAAAACCTTACATATACACACAAGCGCATATACTCATGCGCGCATGCACATCATACACACACGCAGATGCACGGACACGCAGACGCACACACAAACACACACATACACACACACATGCATACGGACACAGACACATCTGTCTCTATAGCCAAGTAAAAGGACGGATCAAAAATATGAATGGAGTACAAAAAAACAAACAAACACAAAACCCTCAAGGGGAAAAATGAAAAATACGTACACGTCACGGTACTTTCCGGAGTTGAAGACTAAAGCAAGGGCTCGTTGAGCAAGAAACAAGCGATTAACATGACCAAGGAAGACACTCTTTGTCTCTGTTCGAAGACAAATTGAAAATGATTCTAGTCCCTTTCCCTATCACAGTAAAATTGAGAGTGACTATAATCTCAATGCGTAACATCCTGGTCAGGATCCAGCCACTTGACTTGACTTCCCCGTGTAAACATGTGAAAAAAATACGCTGAAGTATTTAACACGCTATCTGTTATCATTTTCGGTATTACTGACAAAATATCCCATGAGGGCATGGAAATACTGACATACCTCAATTTCCTTTACTGAGCATTACCTAGGACCTACTGATATGGACTCCAATCATGTCTCTGTCCGTCCTTGTATGTCTGTATGTCCGTGCATTTTTTGTTTGTTTGTATTTCAGTGTCTCTCATGTAGGCCTATAATCAACTGTCTATATACATACATTGCTATCTCTGAGGCTTTGATGGGCTAAATTCTCACAATCCTTGCACTATCCGGCATATAGATGTACATCAATCTCTTCTTTTTCCCTGCTTAATTCTTCCTTGCAGGCATTCAAAACAAAAACGTAACGTTCATTCAGTGATTGATCTGGACCATGCGGCCCGGATACTCACTGCTACGACGATCAATTTCCAATGCTTTATGGCCACTGAATGAATCAAATCTTATTTTTCGAGAGGACCATTTATTTTTGTCCTATGAGTAGTTAGTGTTCTGTGACAGGGTTGCAAGCTCGAATCCCCACACCTTCCAAGGCAGTTCGTTCATCCATGGTTTCTTTGTACTGAAGGTTCGTTTTTCGATAGTTCGTTATTCCATATGTCCGTTAATCCGAGGGTTTGATTGTTCGAAAACCAAAAATGGAAAAAGGGTTAGTTAATCCATAAAGTGACGTAGGCTTTGTTGATCCGAAACCGAAATAGGGTTTCGTTCATCCACAGATTAAGCACGTGTTAAGAGGGCTTAATAATCAATCTAGAAAAGAAACAAACTTCTTGAAAATGAAATGCCGTGTAGTAATTGATATCATAGGGGTAGATGGGGGCAAAAATATCAGTTTGCCCCCCCCCCCAATTCCCAATATGTGGAAAATTTTCTTCTTTTTTGGATAGAAAATGGTCCAAATATTTTACCCAAAGTTTACACTATAGTGCTGCTTTTCAATTCTGAAAATGCAAGATCTCCCTTGCATTGAAGGGTGGGAGATACCTCCTCTCACACCATTGCTCCCATATTCGGACCTTTCATATAGACTTACGACACTTTTAGATTTTTTTAGATTTCCGTATATTTCATCAAAAGTGTGCATCATTTCAATAAAAAAAAAGAGCCGAAGCCTTCTCGCTTGAAAGGGGAATTCTTCTGTCTAACCCTTATCTGCTTGGTTCCTTTCTATAGATTTGGTACACTTTGAGATTGGAAATTCTCGAATATTTCATCAAAAACTGTGCTGTGTATACCCGACCTCTCACTTCAATCATTTGTCAATTTCAATAAATTCAAAAGAGTCCCCTCAGGTATAGTATAGTAGGGGACATCCTATTTCAATTTACTCCCCCCCCCCCCCCCACGCTCCATTCCTATCATGCAGCAATATTAGTAGAAAACATCAGTCAAAGTTTCAGGAAAATCAGACAATCCCTTCAAAAGCTATGAATTTTTTTGAAGTTTGGGTGACAATACCAATGGATCAGAAGACTACCTACAGGTCATGACATCACATAATTATGAACTTCGATATGAAGAAAATTCAAAGAAAACTAAAAAAAAAATAATCAAATTTTCAAATGAAAAGTGCAAATTCCCTTGACTTGGTATTGACATTAGTATACATATATCATGTCAAGTATGTATAGTATATATATATATATATATATCATGTCATTTTTCTTTATAGCACAGTCAATGTGTGGTGTCTTGACCTAGTCCTCTGATTAAACGGTCTTGTCAACAAAAGTTAAAAAAAGTTTTGTCAGAGTTTCCTTAAACCTTAACTAATGTGTTTTACTTATACTTGCTGCATTCACTCAATCCACAATTCATGCTTGAGGTAAATTCCCTTTTAAACGTTCGTTCAAAGACAAACATTTTCAAGATGTCTGTTTGCTTTCCCAGGGTTTCATTGATGCATCTAGTTAGACCCAAGGAAACCCTGTAAAGAATGTCATTAATAATAACATGTTACTGCTGTCGCTATGGTTTCGATCTATCCGATTACATTTTTGCCTGCGATCATCACTAATGTTTTTGTGGCCAATAAGGCATGAGTTAATCGGCTGAGTTCATAGGGCCAAAAATGCATTACCAATTTGTTTCTTCATTCCTTTCGTGGAACCAATACGTGAAATTTCAACATGTTTATCTATATAGGAGAGAGAGAGAGAGAGAGAGAGAGAGAGAGAGAGAGACTGTGAATCCGTTTTTATGTCAAGAGGGGTTTCATGTAAAGGATAGATTTTGATTTCGGTCTATTTTGATTAGTGGTTTCGAGATCATTCCTGTAAACGCAGGTCGGAAATCCCGTAGAACCAATAATAATAATGATAATAATAAAAGAAAAACCCCCCAGCATTTCTGTTGCTTTCAGATCGTTTCTATGGGTATCTTTTGGTATTTTGTTGGTAATGTTGGAACCAACTGAAAAGCCCAACAGAGGCCAATAGAATTCAATATCATTTTTATCATGGTGAGCTTTATTGAAAATTTATTTCAAGCGAATAATGGTTCAAATGACATTTTTCATATGCCTGTTCCATACAATTCAAATGTTTGTGATTTGAGCAATTATAATGTATTGAATGGAATCATAGGCTGCTGAATAAAAAAAAGTGCATCATAATATCTGTACATGTCTCTACATGTAGATAGCCCAATATCTGTGTATACTAGGCCTATCACAATCAAGCTATGCGTCGCTAATCCTTAGAGCTTTTGATCAACATGGATTAGGAAGAAGAAACTCATATGGTATCCATGCAGTTTCAAAACTGTCAGGTCGTGGACTATTTTCCCTGTCCATAATTTGCGATTTAAAGGGCACAGGGAAGAGAAATTCTCGTAAAAGTAGAATCTTTGCATCACAAAACCAACACAAAGTCGCCAGACATTGACTTTTAGTTAAGGGCAGATCCTGAAAGACCAAACTCTAAGCTTTAAAATGATGTATAAATCGAATCAAATGGAATCTCCTTACCTATCTAAATATTGGAAAGATAGCATACACTCTGGAAAGTGTGAACCGCGAAAAGAGAAATGAAATATGATATACATGTGTATAAGGTTTATTCCCCCATTTAATCTTTACCAAACCATGTTACATAGCTGTGCGATGAACGGGACACACACACACACACACACACACACACACACACACACACACACAACAACAAAAAAAAAAAAGGATGTAAACCCCTGGAGCAACAACGATGAAGGGATTATCAGATTAAGCTGAAATTTATCATGCTCTATTAACATATTCTGTCCATTATTAATGCCAACTTGCCAACTTGCCAAAGTAGTAGCATTAACCTTTCAGCAGTTATTAGAGTTGACTATAATTATGATTTCACTGTCGGGCTTGTTAAAGTTACAAATCTTAGCGATTGGTAGTTGGTTGTGCGATTTGGCGTCAAGCTATCACAGTTTTTTTTTTTTTTTTTTTTTTTTTGGTTTCAAAGCATACATACTGGACATAACTCTAATCTGGATGAAATTCTTATCTCGATTAGTAACTTTATTTAAACTGCATATCTATACCTTGAATAAAGGAAACCTTCAAACAACACATAAAATATAGATGTTAAACAACTTGAATACAATAAACAGTATAATACATACGGTACCAATTTTGCCTTTTATGTACATCCCTTGAATCGTGAAATCAGCCCTTAAAGTAGACTTGCTAAGGGGGTAAACGCTGCATTTTTTAGTACAAATGTCCTACTTGGCACAGATATTCCCTAGGGCAATTGAAAAATTTTCATCTAAAGAGACATTCTGTATTTATGCAAATAAGCCTTAATTTGCATAAATTATGCAGAAATACACATAAAAATTATCTAAAAATATATGTGCATCCATCGGAAATACCTAATTTGGGAGAAGTATTCTATAGAGTAAGTGGAAACAATTCCTGCAAAAACTGATTTCATACCTATGTAAATAAACATAAAATTTGCATAATTACGCAAGTCATTGTGCAAAAATCTGCATTTTGAGAGAATTTCTAAACTATTAAGCACTGGATCTTGTAGTACAAAGTTTGAACCTGGGATGGATGTTCCTTGGGTCAAAAATAAATTGATCATCTGAAGAGACAAACTGTCTCTACGCAAACAATTTGTTATTTCCATAATATGCATATCAATACCTTCACATCTATAGATTTAAAGGGGAAGGCTAGTAACTGATCAGTGGGAATCAGTGGAAATGCTGGGAGATGATTGTTCCAATCCTCATGGGATTCATTCAAGAGTTCATTGTATATCTTTTGTTGTGTGAAAATGATTTGCTTCAGAACGGTCTAATATTCAAGTAATGTGCAGATTAATGCTCCGTCACTGACCAGGGACGCTAACCTGGAAGCATTAAACTGCACATTACTTGAATATGAGACCATTCTGAAGCAAATCATTTTCACACAACAATAGATATATAATATACTCTTGAATGAATCCCATAAGGATTGGAACAATCATCTCCCAGCATTTCCACTGATTCCCACTGATCAGTTACTAGCCTTTCCCTTTAATCAGAACAAACAAAAAGCCTTAATGTGACAATGTCTTAAATCGCTTTGAACTTGATATCCAAAAACCTAATGGAATAAGATAGTATTCTCACAACAACACTTTTCAGTTGCTTAAATTGTTCCATATTATTCAATTAACCTAGGCATTTTATGCATAAATTACGTAAATAAGTACACCAGACGTGAAATTTCGAAACATATTGATCTTTGAAATAATTTTTGCTATCGATTTTCCTTCACTGCATAAATGCTTTGCAGGGTGGGAAAAATAGCAATCGATAGTGACACTCTTTAGATATGATTATGCAAATCTAACAGTAGGGCCTACATATGAACAGATGCAAATCTGAACAATATTGCTTACAAAAGGACTGTATTTCCCTTGCAAACAGTACACAACTGAGGTCATGAGTAGAAAATCATTACAAAAAACACTACCGTAGTGAAAGTGTGAATTCTGATTTTCATTGTATTTTGTAGGCAATCAAGCGAATAAGAGGCTTTTTACATCAAACTGATTATAACCTTGTGCAAATTATGTGGATGCAAGGGTATCTGCACACATTAAGAACTTACAAGCTTGAGTTAGAAACAAAGTCTGTTTCTGAAAAAAAAAGTTAACTCAGTATACTATGAGCTACTATGGCATGGAATCTATGCTAGGACATTTATACACACTTTTACCATTTTGATAAGGCAATGATATGCAAAAATTATCATGTGAACTATCTAGGAGATGTTATACTTTAAGTGAAATAATCTTAGTCTCTGACTTAAAATCAGTCAATTTCAACCATAAATCAAAGCAGAAATAATATGTTCATAGCCATAAAAGAGTATATTCGATGGCTTTTACAATTACTAGGATATACAAAGAGATGCTTGGTGGTACAAAACTTCAAAATTGCGTTAAACAAATACATACTACTGAACGTTTTCGACGTGCACTCTTCGGAGTAGAACCGCACGTATGAAACAAGAAGCGCGAACAAAACAATATATCATGCAAAACGAGCAAACCATTCAAGCGAAACAGTGCGTATGCTGATTGGCTGACTCTCAACATGAGTCAGAATCTAAATCAAAAGAGCGCCAATGTGCCTACAAACTCTTTTTGCCTGCATAGGATAGGACTGGTCAGCTGAATGAATGTAGCCTCAAGCATACGCAGGTGAGCGTCGCTCCGGGCTCTACTGACTATGCGAAACTGTGACGAGGTGAAATGCTCAGCGCATGCGCGATTAGTCAGTAAGTGCTGAGCGATAGCAGATGAAGGGTTACCGGCGGTGACTGCACTGTCAGTGGGGCGTTTACACTGGCACATGCTGCTTAATGCGGTCCGAAAGTCGCTGTGATGTGCGCCCTATGTACCGTGCTTCACAACGGCACTTAAATTCATAAACAACGTTATTCATTTGTGTGATAGGGATAACATCCTTGCGTACTGCGGAGAGCATGCGTCGAGTTATAAAAATCACTCGTGGTTCAACAGCATAGTAAGTTGAACAAACAGCCTGCTTGAGTAGCTGCTCAAACTTTTGAGAGAGTTTCCCTTTCCACGGTAAATAGGGCGCACATCACAGCGACTTGCGGACCGCATTAAACAGCATGTGCCAGCACACATACGTAATAAGCAGCTAGTTGATCGCGCACAGCCTTCGCGCCAGTGTAAACGCCCCACTGACAGTGCAGTCACCCCCGGTAACCCTTCATCTGCTATCGCTCAGCACTTACTGACTAGTCGCGCATGCGCTGAGCATTTCACCTCGTCACAGTTTCGCATAGTCAGTAGAGCCCGGAGCGACGCTCACCTGCGTATGCTTGAGGCTACATTCATTCATTCAGCTGACCAGTCCTATCCTATATATTATGCAGGCAAAAGGAGTTTGTACGCACATTGGCGCTCTTTTGATTTAGATTCTGACTCATGTTGAGAGTCAGCCAATCAGCGTACGCACTGTTTCGCTTGAATGGTTTGCTCGTTTTGTATATATTGTTTTGTTCGCGCTTCTTGTTCGCCGAAGAGTGCACGTCGAAAACGTTCAGTAGTATGTATTTGTTTAACGCAATTACTAGGATGTGATTTGTCAACAGATCGTCACAGGCTACTGTTTACGAGAATCGTAAATGTCATATTCTCCCTGGTTGTGATTGTTTTCCCTTGGGATAATGTAACTTCCTGGCGGTCCAAAGAATGTTATACTCCACCAGATATCAGCTAATACCTGTATAGATGATCATGACCTACATGATCTAGAAGCTTTTCCCCAAAATATAATTATGTTAACTGGTTTAGTGTAAAGATGTCAGAGGTTAAATTAAAAGAAATACACATGTAAAAATGTAAAAGGTAAGAATGTCAGAGGTTATACATGTGTGCATCAAAATTAACTTCCATCAATGATGGTGATGACTGTACCTGGTCACTGAATTCCATGTCCTTTCCTACTTATCAAGAGGAAACAAAAACACTTAAGAGGGGAGGGCTTAACATTTTTTTCGATAATCAACAAAGATATCACTGTCAGGTAGAACATGCACAAATATGTACTAAGTTTCATGATACCTTGATTCATATTCAAGATATGAAAGAAAAAGTGAAATATAGCACTTTCATCAGAGCTTTGACATTTTGGCAGGAAATTTCCCAGAGAATATCCATTAGGTAATACATGTATATATTAAGTTTCAAGAAAAATCCTACAAGCATTGCAAAAACATGAGGAATATTGTGAAATTCTGAAGCCCAGTTGACCTTGATCTTTGACCCCTGACCTTTGACAAATGACCCCTAAATTCCCTAAAAAATACCTGCCAGTACCAAGTTCCATGAAGACACCTTGAACCACTTGCGAGATAGAGAGAAAAAAGTGAAATTTTAACATTTCACCTGAACTTTGACCTTTGACCTCTTGACCTGAAACTCTCTTGAGAATCTTATTTTGGTAGTACATTGTATGCAGTCACTAAGTTTGAAGAAAGTACCTTCAGACATTGCATAGATATGGAGAAAATAATGAAATTTTAGCATTGACCTTGAACTTTTTGACCTTTGACCTCATGCCGATTTTACTTAAAAACTGCTTAATCACTTGCCCCATCATACGTCATCTTTGGACCAGGTTTGGTGAAATTTGCATAATCCAGTCTTGAGTTATCGCGTAAACTGATACAATTTCTTAAGTCAACCTTGACCATTGACTTCTGGCACATTCGGGTATTAATATACACAATATGCTAATTAGGTGGTATTTGCATAGACATATAGTGTTTTGATATTACAAACCAATTCCTTTTGACTA
This sequence comes from Diadema antillarum, assembly GCF_040938485.1. Classification (NCBI taxonomy): domain Eukaryota; kingdom Metazoa; phylum Echinodermata; class Echinoidea; order Diadematoida; family Diadematidae; genus Diadema; species Diadema antillarum. The sequence goes on from NW_027271623.1 coordinate 932,271, forward strand.
AAGGAAATGCATACTACTTCCGTAGTTTTCATCATAAAATGCAGTTCTTAAGACTGTAAGAAAAGCTTTAAAAATAATGTTTTTACTTTACTTTCTTTAGTAATTATGTAAATTAGCTGGTAATGATGGTTCAATTATTCAAATTCTTTTCTCATTTTGTTTCATAAAGTGTTTCTAACGGGTTATATCTATCTAGGATGAGATTTAAGGGAAGTTTCATTAAGGCTTCATTAAGGCTTTTTGTTTGTTCTGATTATCTATAGATGTGTAGGTAGGCCTAATGATATGCACATATATGCAAATGACAGGTTGTTTGCATAGAGACAGTTTGTCTCTTCAGATGAATCATTTCCTTTTGACCCAAGGAACATCCATCCCAGGTTCAAACTTTGTACTACATGATCCAGTGCTTAATAGTTTAGAAATTCTTTCAAAAATGTAGATTTTTGCACAATAACTTGCGTAATTATGCAAATTGTATGTTTATTTACATAGGTATGAAATCAATTTTTGCAGGAATTGTTTCCACATACTCTATAGAATACTTCTACCAATTAAGGTATTTCCGCTGGAGGCACATATATTTTTAAATAATTTTTATATGTATTTTTGCATAAATTATGCAAATTAAGCCTTATTTGCATAGATATACATTGTCTCTTTAGATGAAAAAATTCCATTTGTACAGAGGAACATGTGTGCCAAACAGGACATTTGTACTATAAAATGCAGCGATCACCCCTTTTTTCGCTCTTAGCAAGCCTACTATTATCATTTCGAGTAGTCTCTCGTCGCCTGCGCATTCAACCTATGATACCACTCATTAATTTTGCCAGTGAGGGCGCTCTGATCAACTCTGATCAACACAACGGTTTGATCAGAGTTGAACAGAATAAAGAATTATTCAACTAACTTCGCACATTATACAGAAAGACGCACATTATACAAACAGATAAACCCAATAGCGGGTTAGTGCTGTGCATGAATTTCCCTGATCTTGTGTCAAACATCTCTTCCACGTTAGGTACAGAAAGAGGGGAAAGAGAAGGAAAAGAATAATCATTGATTTTGAGAAAAACTTCCTCAGCCATTCCAAAAACCGATTTTCATCTAATAAACTTTGAAACCCTCTTACAATCGTATGCTCTGTATCATGTCATAGAGTGGTTTCTACGTATCTTGCAAAAAGTCAAAGGCTGAATCCTCACCTCAACCAATACCAATCTATACACCAAGAAATGTTCACTCCCACTTGGCTATGCTCGTCTGATACTTTGAGTAGTATGTACCTCTGGGATTCTTCTACGGCTGAATACAACAGCGCGTGCTTTTGATGTACAGAGAGTCATGACTCAGGTTAGGACGCCATTTTAGACATTCGAGGGCTGTTTGGACTTTCTTCACACAAAACTCAAAATTTTTAATTTCAAATCATGTTGCTACAGCATCAGCATAACAGGAAGCATGAACCTTGATTAAGTGATCATTCAGATTACTCAGCAGTATATTAAATTCTGTCTCCGTCAACCTATACATATTACCGAAGCTAATGGCTGGTATAACCCATTAGTAATGATGACAATTCCGTACGTAATGGTTCTTAAAGTTACATTAATATTACTTTAATTTCGACAACTTTCTAATTTTGCAAAATAGATTACTGCATTTTGTTATGTGTATTATAAGTTATGTTTATTTCAAAGCCTATAAAGAATATACCAAGACTTGTTTTTGTCACAAAAAAGAGGTAATTTTACACGCTTTTGTTGACTTTTGACCTCTTTCAAATGACGTAATCATATATTCACACAGACGGGAAATTTCTGGCGGTTTAGGAAAAAATATGACGGTAGGATTCAGGCGGTTCAGTTTATAATACAAATGGGATAACGAGGGGATTGCAAGGGTCAAAATCAAAAAGGGTCTGCGATCAGCAGAAACCATTGAAACATTTAAAATTAAAATTAAAAACATTGTACACCATTTATTGTTGAATTTCAATTCTGAAAATGCAAAATCTCCCTCCCATAGTGTCTGCATGTGTGTGTGTGTGTGTGTGTGTGTGTGTGTGTGTGTGTGTGTGTGTGTGTGTGTGTGATGGGTTGGGGATACCCCCTTATCCCCCCTCCCATCCCCTAGCTCCCCAATTCGGACCTTGTCCATTGATTTAGTACTCTTTTAGATTAAAAGATTTCCGTATTTCTTAAAAAGAGTTCATTAGATCTGTCACTCCAGTTAAAAAAAAGGAAAATAAAAAGCTAAAACCTTCTCGCTTGGAAGGGCATTCATTTTGTTTTTCCCCGGTTGGTTCTTTTCCATAGATTCAGTACACTTTGAAGATTGACAATTTCCCAAATTCCATCAAAACTATGTTTGTGAGATGTTCCCTAGGAATTCTAAGAACACAAAAGCTATCACGCATGGACGTGGGTCAATCCTGAAGAGCAAAGGGGCACCCACTCCCCCCCCCCCCCCCCCCCCCCTCCCATCCCGAAATGAGTTTGGGTAGGGCAAGCATATAATTTTCCTTAAAAAATATTTCCAGACGTACATAAAATTTTCTTGTTTTTTTGATAACAAAAATTGTCCAGAAATTTCACCCATAGTGGTGCACCATATCATTCAGTAGGATTCTCAAGATGCCCATTCGCTTTCCCTGGGTTTCAATGATGCATCTAGTCAGGACTCACGGAAACCCTGTACAGAATGTCATGAATGATAACATGTTCCTGCCGTCTGTACAGTTTCGATCTACTAGTATCCGATTACATTCCCTTGCCTGTCATCATCACTGATTAAGGACGTTATGTACACACAACCGCCAACACACACACACACACACACACACACACACACACACACACACACACACACACACATAACATATATATATACAACTGCATATATATATAGTGAGTGTGAAATGTGTGTCTTCCCCTGCTAAACCCCTGGGTCGTCGCATCTTAGTAGTGTGTATAACGAGAGTAAAGAAGAGGCGGTTGACGTAGCTTTTGAATCCTAACAATTTGATTTTACTTCTCGAGCTTTCGGGCCCTGCCCTTTATAAAGAGATATGAGATGCACAGTTCACATTTGGCCTGGTTGCAAGCCGGCAATCAGTTGGCAACCGGTTGCGGAAAACCGAAACATTTGCGATGATGGGTGGACACGGTGGAGGTAAGCGTGCCGAGGTGACGTGTGTATGCTTGGATAGCAGCTCAGTACGGATGTCCTTAATTGAACTTGAACAGCGCTTTAACCATGGCGTGCGTCCGCGTCACAAATCCATAAATCATGAAAGATGAGTTTCCCGCTATCAAGGACTAAAATTCAATGATATTTTGCTTATTTACGTTTTGCAATGAGACTTCGTAACTTTTTTAAATAACTTTCCTGCTGTGGATGATGCCTTACATAATAACAAGACGCAAAGTAAAAGAAAAAAATACTCGTCGGAACTGCAACCTGAATCTTAAAATGTAACAGGACATCAAAATGTGTTAAACATTATTAGTAAAGAAATGTTAAGGTAAGTCATATTTTTGCAATATTTAGAGCAAAGTCTTATCTCCCTTTTAATAATGCATTTGCTTTGTACCAACCTTTGTCTTAGCTTGACGTATACAGGCACATAACGTAAAATAAATAACATAAATCAAAAACTTTGTGAGAATAAAATTTAGTATGTCTGGCCAAAGTACCACAATTTTCTGGCGCCACTGCGACAGAATAGTAGTCATTTATGTCCAAGAATATGTGTACATCTACATGTAAAGTATTTAGACATCAATCATGCTGAAAGCAAAAGTCATTAAGCTGTACATTCAAAGATATTAAAATACATTGCATATACTATTTCATGAAATTGCAAATAGAGTTTAAGAGCTGTCTGTGGAGTCTATAGATTAAGTGTTCCGATAGGGATCCAATAAAAACCAATAGGACTAACATGATAACTGAGTCGCATTCTTGCAGTACTTGATTGGCTTTAATGAATTTTCTGTGGGTTTCAAGGGTACGAATAACAATATGGAACATCGTTGGATATCTATGGGAAAACACATGAACGCAAACAAAACTGTCAGACACAAGCAAACCGAGCGGACAGCAACATAACTATACAATGTATTGGAAACCATCAAAACCATTAGAAGCCATTAGGATTTTCCTATTGGATTTCCATGGGTCTCTGCTTATGGGAAAGTTGTGTGCAGCTATGTGAAAATGAGTCATAAGTAACACCATGGGCCCGTTGTATAAGTTACAATTATGGTAACTTTGCCATCCAATGGTAACTTTCATGGAATTCTTGATTTTGATTGGCTGTTGAGTATTGTTGCCATGGTAGTAACCATTGGATGGCAAAGTTACCGTAATTGTGACTTTTATGCAACGGGCCCCAGCAGTCTCCCTGTAATAGGCCAAAAAGGAAGGAAAGCACTCTCGAGGGCAATTTTTGATTCCTTGATATGTTATCTACCTGTACAGAAAATTTCATTTCGTGAAATTGTGGAAAAGTATCCCAACCTACAGTTTTCTTACGATTTCTTTCAAACTCTTGTCTTTGCGTTTCGTTCTCGCCAGATCGAGTCTCCGCCCCCGTTGCTAGGTCGTATGCTTCTGACCCGTTGCTCGTGCCCAATGAACATAAAAGCCTTGGTGCGCGCGGCGTACAGTGCTTCAGAACTGCACAACACTGGTCAGGGATGTCCGTTTGTGCCGCTACACGCACGATAAACGCCGCATCATTTCTGACTACTTTGTAATTAAACCAATATCGAAGAACCTGCTAGCTCCAAGTGTGAGTATAAATACAAATGGTATTGACCACAGTAATCAATTCATTCAAACTATAATTTTCAGTATTTCCGACGTTGCAGGCTCTTTAATGCTCATCTATATATGAAAATATAAAGTAATTTTCGTAAAGCGTAATGACGGCAACTTATTAACAATTGCTTTGACTATTCGTTTATTCTCGAAATATATGTCACGTGTGGATTTAATTTTCTTTTTCATTAGTAAGGGTTTGGCCGAGACAGGGAGAATAATCGGAAGACAAACTATTGATGATCATCTTTAGGTCGTGTTCTCCGATTTTTTATATTCAAACCTTGATGTCTGAGTCCTTTTTAGGATTATTTAAGAAATTGATAGAAAGCTGTATCACGAATCGGATTGTTCTTCTTCATTTTTGTAATTTGAGTGTTGGATGGATAGTTGTTTGGCAGGTCTAGCTGACAGTCGAGAGTTCAAGTCTGCAAAGACTTTCCCTCAGCTATATATTGATGTCATAGGTGATGAGAAGGATCTTGAACTTAATTCATTGTGGGATTAACAGCCAGTGTAGATTGCGGATGACAGGGGTGATGCGATCATACTTCCTAGTACAAGTGATAAGGCGTGTAGCAGTGTTCTGTATGTGCTGAAGTGGAGCGAGATGACAGGCAGGTAAGTTAATGAGCAAGCTGTTGCAATAATCCAGATACGATGTTACAAGAGCATCAATAAGTCGTTCTGTGGAGCTCTGGTTGAGGTATTTCCGGATTTTCCTGATCCTGTAGATACGAGAAGAAACAGCCTGGCACACCTTTCGAATGTGCTCCTTTACATACAACGAGTCGTCCACAAAAACGCCGATATCTCTGGCAGATTTGGACGCATTTAAGCATTTATAAACAAGTTAATGAATACATTCAGGTAAAACCGGACAAGATGTCCATCAAGAACACAAGGGGGCTTCAATTGAGATCAGATATGGTTTATAGAAATAGCATGTAAATAAAACAGTCACATAAAGACAATCCCATGACCGGCTACGGTTTTTAAAATAATTTCGTATACTTTGTCTCTTTTTAATTTTTATCTGCAGTTGGTCGAAATCTTTTAAAGCAAATCGAAAAGGAGTCTGCTAATATACAATTTATGTATAGTATTGTAAATTCGTCATTGGAAAATAAACGGGTGACGCTAAATGTTTGATACTCGCGCGATATTACCTTACTTGTTTCTTGCCTTTTCATCTTCATCACTCAAAGACATTTTTGACCATGATTACAGAGTTATCTACCTACAAGGCGTAAAGGGACTGTATAGTACTGGTTGAGGTGAGGATTCAGGTTTATAACATTCCTAATTGAGATAATGAGAAACCTCTTATGAAATTTGAAAGAGCCTGAATTTTTAAAACAGATTCAACGTTTATTTGATGAAAATTTGTTTTCAAATGGCTGAGATATCCAAAAAAGTGCTAATAATAAAAGGCGACAGGCCACGTTCCATTAGGATATCTTCTGCAATAAATCTGTCTTGTTTTCATACATGAAAGTGAAGAATTCAAGTCTAAAACGTCATTAATGTTTTCATTCGTTCCACTTGTTTTGTTGTAGCATGCATGATATCACTTTTGTCATCTATTCTTTCGAATTTACGAATGGAGCAAACCTCTCCGTGAACGTCATTAGTTCTGTTCTGTAAACATAGGATTGTATTATTCACATCTTGTAGTTTTCACATCTATGTAAATTGTATTTAATACGTGGTCCCCATATATACTATATGCTCGACCTCTGCTGCTTTTCCTCTCTCCTATAAACAAATGAATTCAGCGCGAGTAGGCCCTATATATTCATCTAAAAAAAAATACAAGTAGCATAAAGACAGCTTCTGGGAAATTTCTTTTCATCTAACTGGCAAGTTGTTTTTCTGTATTCGGAATATGATTCGGAATATTAAAAATCTCTCATCACCGTGAGTGGATTTAAGTTTATCTGAGAAATAGGCACGAAACAAAAACAGGCCTTTTATCACCCCAAACAATGCTTTACATTGACATGTAGGTGTTTTGGTTATAGTTGATTATTCCGAATGTTCGCTATTTCAGAAAATGGAATAAGGTTCGTTATTCCTAATGTTCGCAAACCTTAAATTGAATTGAGGTTCGCTTTTCCGATGGTTCGTTCACTCCAAAATTAAAAAAAAAAAATTATCATAAAGGTTTATTATGAGAATCCAAAGGTGAATAAAGAAATTCCTACGGAATTGCGTAGCCTTTTAATATCAAAATGCAGTAAAAAGGTAACACGTAATGATAAAAAGCAATGCGTTTTAAAAGCTATTAGGCCATGGTTCTCCATACGTTAAGGTGCTACACATTGACAGAGTATATACGAGAAGCACAATTATTCTTACACAATTTTGTAAACCCAACGTAAAGTTGTAGGGCTTTAATTCAGCGTTCGTTGCTGATACGTACAGTGTGTACACTATGAAGACGCAAGACTAGCGATAGCTATAAAGGAAGTGTACCTAATATTACATTACGACAGTATACTTAATAAACAAGACAGTCGCGAAAGCAGCCTTTACTGCAAATCTATGTTCGTTATGAACTTAATGGTATATGCTCGTATACTTGTATACAAAATGTATATGTTAGTTTTTCACTCAGTGAAAATAATCGTACTGGAACTGTTCACTGTCATGACTGTGTCTCGAGTGTAAAGACCGCTGCATTTTCAGTAATTCATTCCAACTTAATTCAATACAGTTCAATTCAATTTGATTCAATTCAATTCAATTCAGTGCAATTCAATTCAATTCAATTCAGTTCAGCGGACCTGCCACTGCATACTGTACTTTTCATGTGCACACACATACACATGTATGTAAGTGTGTGGTATTTGCCTATAAGTTTTATGTGCGTGTATGTGTGTATATGCGTGTACATTATTGTTTGTGTACTTTAGCAGTCATGTCTGCACGCAATTGCCATCGGGACTATAATAGAACTGCCCAAGCGTATTCTATCTATTATGCACATAGGTTTCGAGTTTCAAGATTCAGGTTTATTCATCTTTCTTCCTTCTGAACACTGATCCGATTACACTTGAATAACAACCATCAGCTTCTTAAGTGGAATGCACTGGTTAAGCGAGAAAAAAAAAAAGAAAGACGAAGGACCCTAGAAAAACAAAGCTTGTGAAACTATAGTATTCAGCAATTGATTAAAGGGATTGTATAGTTTTGGTAAGGATGGAGCTTTACATTTCCATCTCTTTAGTGAGATCGCGAAAAACGTCTTATACATAAGAAAGCATACAACTTTAAAAGGAATTTAAAATTTATCTGATAAAGATTTTTTTGAAATGGTTGAGGAACCCCAAAACAAAGAGGTCCTAACAAAAGGTGGGACCCACCTTTTTATTAGGACCATTTTGTTTCACTTTTTATGCCTCCTGGACCACCCGAAGAGTGCCGGAGGCATTTATATGTTTTCGGGTTGTTCCTTCGTCCCTCCGTACGTCCCCATTCGTTTGCGCGATAACTTAATATTGAGTGAAAATTTTTACCAAACTTGGTGCAAGTATGAAGTATGATGGAGATATTACTTGATTAAATTTTGGATGAAATCGGCTAGAGGCCAGAGGTCAAAGATCAAGATGAAATTACGAAATTGTATCCGTTTACGCGATTTTTCAAGACTGGATAAAGCAAATTTCACCAAACTTTGTCCAAGGATGATACATTATGGAGCAATTGCTTGATTAGATTTTGAGTGAAATCGGCCAGAGGTCAAGGGTCAAAGATCAATATCAAATCCTAAAATGTATTTGTTTATGCGATAACTCAAGACTGTATAAAGCAACTTTCACCAAACTTGGTCCAAGGATGACATATTATGGGGCAATTAAGTAAGTAACTTTTGAGTGAAATTGGCAAGAGGTCAAAGATCAAAAGATCAAGGTCTAATGCGTAAATTTTATTTCACCCATATCTATGCAATACCTGAAGGTATATTCTTGAAACTTTGTGTAGACATGTACTACTGAATAAAGATGTTCCAGAGAGAGTTTCAGGTCATGAGATCAAAGTCCGAAGGGTCAAAGGTCAAGAGAGATATCTAAAATTTCACTTTATTTCCATATTTCACAAATGGTTCAAGGTATCGTCATGGAACTTGGTACATATACATGTACTGACTGGCAAGGCTTATCTAGGGAATTAAGGGGTCATGGGTCAAAGGTTAGGAGTCAAAGGTCAAGGTCAATCCCTGAAAATTTCACTATATTCCTCAAATGTATGCAATACTTTCAGGATTTTTCTTGAAACTTAATAAATACATGTATTACCTAATGAAGACTCTCTTGGAATTTCCTGCCAGAAGGTCAAAGGTCAAAAGGTCAATGGTTAAGGGTCAAAGACCAGGATAAAATGCATTTTTTACTATTTTATGCTGACCTTTTACTTTTTCTTCATACCTTGAAAATTACTCAATGCATAAACTTATAAAAGGGTCAAAAATGAAGTAAAAATCCTAAAATCCCCAATAAATGTACCTGCACTCTTAGACGACATATAGCAAACCTAGTTCAAGGAACAAACCTGTCATGTCAATATGTTGCCAGTTTTGTGAAGCTGTCATCGCACATTGTGAAGACATTGTGCTATACACGTATTAAGAGAACCATGCATTATGGCTAAGGCATACCAGTCGCCATAGCGACATTCTTGTTTTGGATATCCCATGCATTTCAAAACCTTTTTTCATCAAAATGTATTTTAAATTCCTCTTAGAATTTTACTCGTTTCACTTTTCATAAGTGGTTTCTAATTTTCTCACGAAGAGTATATCAACCAAAAAAAGGATAAGCTTAAAAAAAAAAAACCGTAAACTAAAGTCGAACTTATTGTGCAGTTACTCGGTTGACTCCTTAACTTGCGCTCTGAATTGCTTTGTTGCCATTAATGGTATTCTAAATTGTTCCTTATCTTGTCAAAGCAAATCTCTGCAAAAGAGCTGTACTCTTCCTTTTGTCTCCACACTTACTCTTTCCACTTTACCTTTTTGATTATCTATTTGTTTCTATTGTTTCGTGTCATTCTTGTAAGTATATCGTTTTTATCCGTACCCTTTGCTTGTTATTGTTGTTAATTATTCTTTACATTTTGATTTGGAAGTATTTAAAGGAATGGTATAATGTTGGTTAATATGGGGGTTCACATTTTAAAGAAGATATCATATCAAATTTAATGAGAATATTCTGATAAAATGGTTGCAATGATTGGGATCCTTATTACTCTCTGCATCACATCAAACATTCCTGTATGCAAAAACAACAACTAATAATTCACACCATACACTTTTTCCCACGTTTTCAGGAAACCTGTTTATTACTTTTTTTTTTCTTTTTAAAATCCAAACTCATACAGACTCGTGGCTATTGAAAGAAAAAGTAAATGCATAAGGCAATTTACAATATTGAGAGAATGACTGAGAGTCCAGTCAAATATAGCATGACTTTTGAATCACAGTATAAAATACAAGGGAGTTATAAAATACAACGGAGTTTTTGACACTGAATCTTTTTGGATCACTTACATTCTCTCCTTTCCTTCCATCATGTTTCTTTTGATTTTGGAAATACACAATGAACCATTCGTCACCATCGTGAAAACAAAAAAGAGGATGCAGGATGGACAGAAAACAGCCAACTCGTGCATACACGTAACAACATTTCGCCAAGAGTCCCATGACAGGGCTCGCATCACCAATCTAAAGCTCCTTTCATAACTTAACAAGAATGTGTACATGTTTAAAGATCATACGATGAATTCCCAAACCCTTGCTTGGAGCTGAAATTTCTACATATATCTAAATATTCATGAATTAATGCAAGGTGATTTGCAATAATGTAGTGTCAGAATGATTACCAGTCCACATGAATGCTAGCATAAATGTTTAAAATATTCATTTTTTACATTTTTTTTGGGGGGGGGGCGGAGGTAATGCACAAGATGAATTATGTCAGTGCTTGCGTCTCTATGTCCTAATACATTTTTTAAAATGAATTTAGTGTCTTTATGGCTATTGAACAAAAAATTATGCACAACATTAATCAAAATAGTACAACTAGTATAAAAGTGATGTAGAGTCCATTCAAATACATGCATGAAGATAGGATCAACGTTCAAAAAAATGGATAGAGTTTGAACATTTTAACAAATAGTGAACAAAGGTTTTCAAGTGTGGGGCGCTGTGGGGGCGCTGTGGCATAGTGGATAAGACTTCCGACTCCCGAACGGAGGACCGTGAGTTCGAATCCCGCCCAGTGCTTACATCCTTGGACAAGATGTTTTTATCCACACTGTCCCTCTCGACCCAGGTGTATAAATGGGTACCTGGCGACGCTAGGGTAATAATAATAGCAGGGCCCTCTGTTAGAGCAGTGGCAACACTGAAGAGGCTACCCTGGGTAAATAAGACCCATTATTATTATTATTATTATTATAATCAACATTCTGAAAGAATGCTTTGTTTACAAAAAGGACAATTCTAATTGAATCAAATTCCTATTTGCAAATGAAATTAAGATCTAAATTAAAACCTAAGATGCTGTGCAGTATCGACGTGTTTCAGGTGTTAGTGAAAAAAAAAAGTTATCGATAACATGCAAGGATCATTACACAAGTTACATATTGAAATTTGAAGAGTATGAAAATGCTTGCCAGTTCTTCAGGTGAAGGCATCAAAATAGAATTTGATAGCGTGGGCCATACCATTGTTATTTTCAAGTTGGTGAAGTTGTGTCCTCGTACTAGTCTGTTCTCATGGATAGCTGACTTCCATATTGACTGCGCCCAGAGTGTTCGATAACGTAGCATGGTAACATTAGGCTGCGTTCACATAGAAGTATTCGGTATTCGCTATTCGCTATTCGCTATTCGCTATTCGGGCACCGAGTACACCGTCACCCGCACCGTCAACTCACCATCCCATGCAGTGAGGATTTCTTCCTCCTACATCCCAGCAAATCTTATTAACAATTTCTAAACTGCATCAGAATGTCAGTCTACATGCTTATTTTTGCTAAAGGGCAAATCCAGACCAAAATTGTTATTATTTCATGAACGAGAGACGGTATACGCTGCAAGAAAATCGAACAAGTTCGATTCCCACTTTGCTATACTTTTCGCAGGTATTCGGTACTTACGAATAGTGCCCTCTTATGTGAACCGGTGTGAGGAAATCCTATCGTTCGATTCAAGCTATTCGCGTGCCCTCGAAAAACGAGCCCGAATACCCGAATAGTATACTTCTATGTGAACGCAGCCTTAGGCACTGACTTGTCCATACCCTTTCCTTCTCCAAGTGTGTAGACACATTTCTGGACGAAATCCCACATGTGTTGGATCTGTAAGGCATCATCTATGTCAAGCGCATACCAATTTGAAACACACCATCACATTCTCCTCTCATACCACGTAACATTGTTTTGGCTCTCTGGCTTTCTAAGGACTGAAACTAACGGCTGGTTCTAGCTGTACCACTGTCTCCAGGAACGTTGGTGCAGATCTGTATAAAAAACAACAGGTCAAAACGTACACATTACCTCCCGAAGTTGCATATAGATTAGGCCCTAGTTGAGTTGGTGGTCCCACCTCCCTGGTTGGTCCCCCTGTGACCCATCAGTGACGCTGGGCACTGGTTTGATTCTGTACGGGCTTGGTGCACCAATAAAATACCAAAACAAATGTAAGCGTACTTGTTTTCACTAAATTAAAGCCAGCTTAGTCTTATTGATGCACAGATGATGTCATCCTGAAAATGTGGATCTGGAAGATTGTGCTTTTTTTAAAGGGAGGGCAGGTGGAGCCTGGCAGGTTTTACAAAATTGACAGATTGTTTTTAAATGTTTCAAAATGCGTAAAACATAATGAATATCCATTTTAATGACTAACTGATAGACAATAATATGTAGCAATTTACATTGACAGGATTCAAGTCATGCATTCTACAGGCTCTCTATATTACCCTTTTGTCAGTTCTGGATGAATCTGAAAAAAAAATATATGTATCAAAGTTATTAATAGGCCCTACAAGCACTTCACAAAGAATTTTGCTGTCATTATCTAAAATCATTGAGACCTACTGTTATGGACATTAAAGTAGCTATCCAACAAAGAGAAGCGGAGAATCATTTGATTACTAGTACTTTGACATGAATTATATACAACTGGATACCCCTTCACGTCGAATGAAACTCCTAGCAGTCTTGCCAGCTGTATATGGACCTCTGTTGCCTCTCTTTCATCCAGGAGGGGGTGGGGGGGGGGGGGTGTGTCAAGAGGCAACGCCTGCAGTAGTAAAATGTTTTTCGTTGGCCTGTATTAAAGAGAAAAATGATAAGAGACTAGTTCAGTGTATCAAAATAAATATCATGAGCAGCTTAAATGCATTTTTAAATTGTGATAACTCTTACTTTGATAAGATGGAAAGGAAATAAGAGCGACCCAAAGGAAAATTTGATGGGGACGGCTGCCTCGGGGGGGGGGGGGGGGGGGGGAGGGAGGATGCTATTCACCCAGTTTACCACTTTACGAGTGCTCCATTAATAGTGCAGATTTTTTTTTTTGTATACTTACACCGAGTGTAATGATTCTCCTGATATTTGATGATGATACTCTTTACCTTCATCTGTTTTATTGCTGTTTCACAGATAACACCATGGCAACGTTTCATCAAATCAGCAGCCAGAATCTGGAATGTCCTATTTGTCTGACACTTTTCAACCAACCCAAAACACTAACGTGTTCTCACACCTTCTGCAAAGACTGTCTGGAAAGTATTGTTCAAACTCAACCAAACCAACAAACTATAAAATGTCCTGTGTGCAGGGAAGGAACACTCGTACCCAGTGGAGATGTGAGTAAGTTACAAACAAACATACCCCTGAGTTCTCTAGTGGACGAAGTGAAAACCAAGAGCGAAACGTGCACAATTTGTGAGATGTACGAAAAGCAGCCAGCTGTGTCCTATTGTCAGGACTGTAAGACAAATTTGTGTAAAACGTGCGAGGCAGACCACGTCACCTGGAAAGCGTTCTCCAACCACGAAGTAGTGCCCATGAGTGAGGTGCTCTCGGGAAAAGCGTCGCTCAGGACGCGGCGGAAGTTGAACACAGGTTCAATCGGCGCTTATGAAGACTGTTTCTGTTTCCATTGCAGAGAATACATTTCCCATTCGTGTGAGATGCTAGAGCACATACAAGCTGCTCATCAGCTTGAAAAGGCATCCATTCATGAGGAGAAATTAATGAAATATGTTAGCGAGCTAAGGGAAAGAGTGAAGACAAAAAAGAAAACCATAGAAGACCACCTGCAGGTGATAGAGACCCAACGCAATGAAATAACAAACATGATGAGAAGGCTCAATGATGACATCGACAAGACGTACGAGGAATACATGCAACTATTGACAGACAGAAGAGTGGCCCTGAAATGTCAAGTGAACCGATGGTCTGACAAATTCGAGAAGGAATTACAAACTATGGAGGACGAGAGTCGGCAATCTGTCAATCAAATGAACGCTATGGCAGAGCTGGTAACTAACGGTATGAAGGTACCGCTAGAGAAAGACGCCTTGATTGCACACGAGACGCTTTGTGAGAACTTGAAGAGCTTTCTGGGACGAGGTGATCCCGAAGACCAATCACCAAGAGGTGTGACAGAACGAGCTCAGAAGATTTCATTTTGTAGATACGTGGAGGTCAATGAACTTTGTCTTGGAGAGTTGAAAAGTTGTGTTGTCAAAGCTGACGTAGATCTCCCTGTCAAAAATGGCATGAACTGTATGACTCGTGCACCAGACGGTAAGATGGCGGTGGTATCGTGTAAAGATGGAGTCCATCTCTACTCCCCTGATGGCGAGTTACAGCAGACCGTGCTGAAGGATGTCGATGTCAGGAGAATAGGATTCTTGACTGATGGTCGAAGTGTTGTAAGTAATGGACACAACAAGATCTCCCTATACACTCCACGGTGGAGGAAGCTTGACGTCACGTTCGAGACGATGAGTGATGATGGATGGCTTGGTGGTCTCACTGTGGATAGAGATGATAATATCTACGTGAGTTATCGGATACCAAAGAAGATCCGCGTTTACACCACACATGGTGGTAAGGCAATCAGGGAAATAATGTGCGATCGATATGTACCTCAGCAATTATTCTCCTTCCATACCACGGGGAAACTGCTACTGACAGATGGATATTCTGTTGTCTGCCTTGATGGTTATGGGGAGAAGGAGAATGTCATGAAGAGGGAGGGTATGACAGCCTTCCCAGCTGTTTGTCGAGATGATTCAATCATTGTAGCCTGGGTGAAGCACAAGGAGGGTCTCGTCAATATCGATCGAATATTTGAAGCCCGTGCGCAATATCGTCACTTGTTTCAAGATCCAAAAACCAGAGAAAAGAGGTTGGTACTATCTACAAGAGTTTGATAGTGGTGAGATAGCTTTCTGCACTCCAGATAGACTCTACATATTTGAATCGCTATCTGGGGACATTTTAATGGCGCAATCGACGTTATAAATTTTATCATCATTATTTTTCTTTGGAAGAAATGATCTGTAAGGAGATGATTTATCTGAATTGCATCTCACTTAAGTTTGCATAATGGTAATGGATTTCACATGTACCACGCTTATTCATATAGACCACAGTGACATGAATACTTTGGTATAATTATGTAAATAATGTATATATCTTTATGGTAATATAATAAAGGTATGAATAGTAATGGGAATCTATCATAGGGCCACATCCTTGTCAAGATCTGCTGAGGATGTCGGTCTCTTATTGTGTTTTCTCCCTTTACGTATGATTATAGTAGGCCTATGCTATGCTAGTATGAACAGTTTTCTTCCGCCAAAGTGACAATTCGTATATTGATTTCGTTCTTCCGCCAAAGTGACAATTCGTATATTGATTTCTACTTTATTTTTATGCATACTTTGTAGTAATTTGTCATAGTACTTCGAAATAAACTATAGAAAACAAAATAAATCAAACGAAACCAAACCAAACGTACGACTGGGCAGGGCAGCAGAACTTGTACAAAATAGTTCTAGTTGTGTTTTATAGAGAGAATTGATCATTGCAGTCTACTGCTTGATCATTTTCAGTTATGTAGGCGATTCTATTGCAAGCGAAAAAAAAAACACACAAAAAAGGACAAAAAACCTTCCAGTAGTTTTTTCTTTCGCATGCATCACTCTGTAATAAAACATAATTCACAAGGCATACCTTTGAATACCAAAGAAATATATACTATTCGTGTTGTAGCTATGTTTCTTTCTTCGCTCGGTTTCCCCTAAGTTTATCAGTCAATTCAATCAGAAGTCAAGACAGATTGAGGTTTCTATATTATTTAAAATGTGCTTTCGCTAGAGAAGAAGTGGAATTCACAATTATAGTTGATTTTATTTTGATGACGAGGAGTGATTTAGTGTTCGACTGTGTCTTATGAAATAATGCTGACAGTATTTGTTCTTCAGATAAAGTTTTTGTATTATCTATACCAGTTACTGCATATATGATAATTCAAAGGGTGAAGGGTCCTTGATGTTAGTTGAAATTACTTGCATACATATATATATATATATATATATATTTTTTTTTTAGCGTTCATGTAATACGTCTATTAGGCATATGATATACTCTATTCACAAAGTAATATGGTCCATCGAAATATTTCATAAATTAACCGGATATGCCAATTATTACGTCTGTTAAGTAAGATTTTCTGTCAGAGGTATGTAGTTAATATGCCGTGATGACTTATAAATGCGAATTATGAAATATGGTTTTTACGGGAGAGATACGACACGACTATTAAAGGAGAAAGCTCACCATTTGTGTTGAATGATTTTTTTTTTTAATTTCCTTCCTCTTCACATATATGCACAATACACATAATACATTCACAAAATGATTGCAATACACAACACAGGATCATCACGCAGGCATTCGAATCATTGCCATTCAATATAGTATAAATATGTAACAATCAATTTCTGAAAGACAGGTGAACTTCCTGACCATTCAATAATCATGGCAATACAAGAAACTGAGAGCAATCTCATTTGAGACTTCATCGACAAACCCTGGTGAGATGAGGCTGCAAAGCACGACAATGATACATTTTGTCATCTTAAGGAAATGAATTGAAAGAATCTAATTCTTGCTGTCAAATAAAAACATCTTGTGTACTTAGTTTTGACTAGAGTTTGATTTTGGACAATGACATTCATTGTCTTCCTCTACCAAAACTTGTCATTGTCACTGAAG
Source organism: Diadema antillarum (assembly GCF_040938485.1). Taxonomy (NCBI): domain Eukaryota; kingdom Metazoa; phylum Echinodermata; class Echinoidea; order Diadematoida; family Diadematidae; genus Diadema; species Diadema antillarum. The sequence goes on from NW_027271623.1 coordinate 949,403, forward strand.
AGCTTTCGATGGGTTCTCATCATACATTATGTATTGGCCAAATTGAGATGAACCTTATATACACTGGAAAAAATTGTTGCAATGTGAGAAAGCTACGTGTAGGGTTAGGGTAATAGCAATTTAGATTGATGATGAACAGAAATATTCAGCTATTTGCAGGTGTCAGCAGATACTATAATAAAATAAATTGATTCTTTGATTGGCCAGTGCACTGTAGGCGAGCATGGTAAGTGTCAAAGTCATATTCAGACTTGTGATGCTTACTTCACGTAGTATGATTAATCATACTAATTTGGTGCTTCTATTTAGCTCATACTATTTTGAATATCTTTAATTTCTTTGACAAAACGTGTGAAAGATTGGGTTTTACATTCGAATAGATTTATACTGAAGAACAAGTGTATGTCTAATATCACAATGCTTGTTTGGACAACCACTCATTGTCACTTTACGACCAAGACGCAAGTTTCAATGGATAAACTATTCATGGCTTGCATTGCAAGCCTTCAAACAGCTGCTGCAATGCAAACTGTTTGTCACTTCCCAAGAGTTACAGATTCATATCTTATATTAGGCTATGAAAAGTTGAACTTCTCTACTTGAAGAGAGAAAAGTGTAATTTTACAGCATAACCATTAAATAATTCCTCTTCCATACCCCTGTTTGGGCGGCATCATCACTAGAAACTTTCCCAGCTTGACATCTAGAACCCACAGATATTTGTAAGAATATTTTAATTTTCCTCGTCCGACACACACACAATGTTTCCTCACCAGTGGAACTCATGACAAAGATTCATTTCTGTTGCATGTAGATATTATTATCACCATCAAAATGAAGGTAACTAGAATAAAGCGATGTAAAATTAATGGTCTGTGGAATAAACAATGCGCAAAAGATGGCTGCCGGTACTCACAAGTTGCTTATTCTTTACCAGAAATTACTACCAAATAACCAATCTGTGAAAATCTGTGAACATCTCACAGCTATACAATCCTCTGAGGTAACTGAGATGGGTTAACCAAGTCAGCCTTGGGTTTTCATATTTTCAGAAAGAACTATATTCTTCTTCTATACTATTCCATAGTTTGGGATCTTAAAATGAATGAGAAAGTGTGTTTTCAACAGGTTTTCTTCAACCCTTTCTTTATGTAAAGTACATGTATAGTGAGATCAGGTATTATATGTCTTATATAGAGGCCCCTTTTCATTTCTTGAAAATCCTTTGCAAACTCTTCACTTTCAACTCTTAAGGGACGATGCCACTGCTTTGAAAGTTGGCATTGATAATGAACAGAATGCGTCAATAGAACATGGTCAATTTCAGATTAAATCGCAAATTATGTAAGGGCAGGAGAAAATACTAATCGCCTGACAGGTCTGAAACTGTATGGATACCATCATAACACTCCTCTGTATAGTCTGTATCCACTCATGTCGATCAAAAGCTCGACAGGATACTGATATAGCTTGATTATGATAAGCTTATAATAGGCCTACTGTACACATTGGGCTGTCTATATGTAGAGACACGCAGAGATATTATGACTCACCCCTCTTGCTTCTTCTTCTTCTTCTGTTCATTCTGCATCCTTCAGTCCTGAAGATTACTGCAGATGACTGTGTGTGTGTGTGTGCATAAATTGCAATGGGCATTCCTACGTTGAAGTGCCTGGATGAAGGGTGCATAGTTTACATGGTGCAAGTAAAAAAAAAAAAAACTATTCCCACACTCTAGTTTACATCCTCCGCTAGGTGGCAACGGAAGGCTTCCACCGTGGGGAGAAGTACAGCATCTTGCGATAGGCTGTTCCATTGCCGAACAGTGCGGGGGAAGAATGACTGCTGATGTTGTTCCGTCCTGGAACGAGGAACCTGGTAGCAGTAGGGGTGGCCTGTGCGTGTCTGTCTTGTGATGGGTTGTATGTAGTGGTGCAGGTTAAAGTCCACTAGTGAGTTTCGCATTTTGTACAGCAGAGTCAGCCTCATGTCTTCTCTCCTCTGCTGGAGTGATGACCAACCAAGTTGCTGGAGCATTTCAGATACACTTGACGTGTTGTGATAACGATTGAGTGCAAATCTTGCGGCTCGTCTCTGTACCATCTCCAGTTGGTGTATGCATCCAGCTGTGTACGGATCCCACACTGTGCATGCATACTCTACAAGAGGACGAACAAGTGTCTGGTATGCTCTTGTCTTGAGTTGTGTATTGTGTATCCGGAGATTTCGACGTAGGAAGGCGAGGGTGTTTTTTGCCTTCTGGCAGATGTTCGATATGTGCTGATTCCACTTGAGGTCGGTAGTGATGGTAATGCCCAAGTACTTGGCAGATGGAACCGAGTCCAGGGCTGTACCATTCAGGGTGTACCGGTGGTGTAGTCTATGCCTCTTCCTGGTGACAGATATCGAGTGGCATTTTTTGGCGTTGAGGTCCATACCCCATCTGTTTGACCAGTTGCTGAGTGTATCCAGGTCTTGTTGCAAGAGCTTGGCATCTTCTGCAGATTGGATAGTCATATACATGATGGTGTCATCTGCAAACAGTCTGACTGAAGTGGACATGTGGTCAGGCAAGTCATTTATGTAGAAGAGAACAAGGCAGGGCCCAAGGACCGATCCCTGAGGGACGCCAGATCCAACTTCTACATTTGGCGAGGTGGAACCATCTAGAACAACTCGTTGTCTTCTGTTCTTCAGGAAGCTGGCAATCCATCTGTTGTTTTGACCCCTGACTCCATAGAACTCTAATTTGTGGAGTAATCGTTTGTGTCCAACCTTGTCGAATGCCTGGCTGAAGTCAGTGACAATGACATTTGTTTGTTTGTTCTCTTCCATGTTGTTCATCAGGTCACTAATGAATCCTATAAGCTGGAGTTCACAAGATTTCTTTGCCCTGAAGCCATGCTGTAGTGGGTAGAGGATGTTATTTCTGTTTGCATGACTCATGATGTTGCTTGCGATGATGTGCTCCATCATTTTACAGGCAATGCAAGTGAGTGATATGGGGCGATAGTTCTCAGGGTTTGTTTTGTCCCCTTTCTTGTGCACAGGAACAACGTTTCCAAGCCTCCAGTCATCCGGTACCTCACCTGTCTGATAGGAAAGCCTGAAGATGGTGCATAGTGCTGGTGCTACAACTCTTGACAGTTTCTTCAAGACTAGTGGTGGGATGTCATCCGGTCCAGGCGCTTTCCCCACTTTGAGGCTATCCAACAACTTCTCAATGCCTTGGGTGGTGATGTTGATGTCTGGCATTGTGTTGAAGGGTGACACTTCAGGAAGAAGATTGGGAGGCAATTCTGTTTCTACTGTGAATGCCTGTTTGAACCGATTGTTGAGTAACTCGGCTTTAGCTTTGGGATCAGTCACATCTTCATCTTCAGCACAGGGATTCCAGTACAGTCAGTCTTATTGTTCTTTATGAATCTCCAGAACCTCTTCATTCCTGCATATTGGTTTGATTCATCATCGTCTGTGAATATTGATTCCAGATAGGTCCAGTATGCTCTTCTTGTTTCCGCCTGGATGAGATTTTTCAGTCTGCGCAACTCCTCTTCCAGTTTCAGAGGGACAGGTTCATTTTTCTTTCTATGATTCCTTGCTTTTTTGTGTAGTCTGTCTCTTCTCTTCATGAGTTTCCGTATGTTCCCATTTAGCCATGGCAGATTGCGTCTCGCTCGCAACTTCTTCTGGGGTATGAATTTTTCAGTTCCCTTTTCAATGCCAGATCTGAACATCTGCCACAATTCCTCTACTGATGCACTGGCTGACTTTGAGGAAATATCAGAGGAAACTTGCAGCATGTGGTCTTCAAAGCCTTTCCAGTCTGCTTTGCCATAGACCGGAACTCTCCTCTCCAACTGTTGTTTTCTTGGCGGGTGAGCGGCTACTTCAATTATAGGGCAGTCATGGTCGGAGATTCCAGGGACTACCTTAGCGCTGCTTACCAGTGTAGGGTTGTTGGTTAGTATCAAGTCTAGTACATTTGCTTGGCGAGTGGGTTCTTGGATCAATTGTTCTAGGCCAAAATCATTTATGATGTCCCCAAAGAGGTGATGGAGGGTGGGATGATTGCAGGCTTCGACACGAAGGGTTTCCCAGTTCCATCCAGGCAGGTTGAAGTCTCCACCTAGTATCACAAGGTGCCTCCTGTCTAATCTCGATAGAGACTTTCCAAGCTCTACGATGCTTGCTTCATCTCCCTCGTGTGGTCTGTAGTAAGCTGCTATGTGAAGGGTTTTGGTTCCCATCATTTCAATGCGGCACCATAGTATTTCACAGTCAGTCTCCAGTTCTTCTTCCCTGGTAATGAGCAGGTCGTGTTTGGCTGCAATAAAAACTCCACCGTGAGGATCATGAGGACGGTCCCTACGTAAGATGCTGTACTGATCAGTCGGGAAGACCTCATTGCCCTAACAAAAAAGTCCTGTGGTACTCCCTGTGGTACTTGTCGGTACCACACAATGTACCACACACTTGTAATGTTACCACAGGAACTGTGTGGTACTGTACCACAGGCTTGTAGGGTACTCTCTGTAGTACTTGTCAGTACCACACAATGTACCACATAAATAAATGTTACCACAGGAACTGTGTGGTACTGTTTTACAGGCTCATGTGGTACTCCCTGTGGTACTGGTTGGTACCACACAATGTACCACACAAATATATGTTAACACAGGAACTGTGTGGTACTGTGTCACAGGCTCGTGTGGTACTCTGGGATGTACCACAGGGCAGTACCACAGGACATTACCACAGGAAAGTACCACAGGACAGTACCACAAGACAGTATACACACAAATTGTCCTGTGGTATTTTGGGACGTATACCACACGACAGTACCACAGGACAGTACCGCATGAATTGTCCTGTGGTATTTTGGGACGTACCACAGGACAGTACCACAGGGCAGTACCACAGAGCAGTACCACAGGACAGTACCACAGGAAAGTACCACAGGATAGTACCACAGGACAGTACCACACGACTTGTCCTGTGGTATTTTGGGACGTACCACAGGGCAATACCACAGGACAGTACCACAGGACAGTACCACACGACAGTACCACAGGGCAGTACCACAGAGCAGTACCACAGGACAGTACCACAGGAAAGTACCACAGGATAGTACCACAGGACAGTACCACACGACTTGTTTTGTGGTATTTTGGGACGTACCACAGGGCAATACCACAGGACAGTACCACAGGACAGTACCACAGGATAGTACCACAGGACAGTACCACATGACTTGTCCTGTGGTATTTTGGGACATACCACAGGACAGTACCACAGGAATTGTCCTGTGGTATTTTGGGATATTACCGCAGGACAGTACCTCACGACTTGTCCTGTGGTATTTTGGGATGTACCACAGGACAGTACCACAGGGCAGTACCACAGGACAGTACCACAGGAAAGTACCACAGGATAGTACCACAGGACAGTACCACACGACTTGTCCTGTGGTATTTTGGGACGTACCACAGGGCAGTACCACAGGACAGTACCACAGGACAGTACTACAGGATAGTACCACAGGAGTGTACCACACGACTTGTCCTGTGGTATTTTGGGACGTACCACAGGACAGTACCACAGGGCAGTACCACAGGACAGTACCACAGGAGAGTACCACAGGATAGTACCACAGGACAGTACCACATGACTTGTCCTGTGGTATTTTGGGACGTACCACAGGACAGTACGACAGGAATTCCTGTGGAATTTTGGGACGTACCACAGGACAGTACGACAGGAATTCCTGTGGTAATTTTCGATGTATACCACAGGAGAGTACCACAGGAACTGTCCAATTAAATCCCACAGGAAAATCATAATATGGTGCTATTCCACACAGAAGTACCACACAGCAAATTAAATTCGTAAGTACCACAGAAAACTGCTACAGGATATTCTTTTTTTTTTCTTAACATTTTATACCAGAGGACTATCACATCAGGAGAATATCAAACAGCAGTACCACACAGGAGTACCACACAGGAAAATTGTAAGGCAGAATCTACTGAAATTCATTACAAAAATACAAACAGAAAAGCACATATTAATATTTCTCAATTAATTGATAGATGAGTTATGCTGTGAATTATAGCAATTGATTTGCCATTACTTATCCTGTCCTATACTCCTACAGTATTACCTATTTAGTGAAAGTGCTGATGTAAAGCATGAGAAATTTCATAAGGACTTCTGTGGTACGGTACTCCTGTGGTACTCCTGTGGTACTCCTGTGGTACTCCTGTGGTACAAATTTTTACATAGCTCATGAATATTCATAAAAAGCACTCTAGATTTTAGAAAATACATATATGACTTAAAAAGTCAAAGTATTAATGATGGAACTTACTTTGAACTGTATGAAAGATTGTCTAATTATGTTATGTTATTCCCAATATCATAGATATTGTTATGAAAGTGTAATTTCATATCTTGATAATAAAGTATAATCGAGTTAGTAACCATGCCTTAATGCTTTACGGATAGACGGCCATATATATGTGTACTGATACGGTCGATGGCCACCTAGGAATAGAATATGACTATATAGATCTATTATAGGACTAGATTGGCACTTGGCCATTAGACTCTCGTTTGAGGTTATATGTTAGGAGTAGGACAGGTTATTAACTAGGGCCACGTTTGTACTGAAATCCATCACTCACCTATCAGGAATATTCCTTGATATGTGACTAAAATTCTCCCAGTTTTTTTTTTTTTTTCGAAATGCTGTGTGGTACTGCCCTGTGGTAATGCTGTGTGGTAATGATCGACCTGTGGTACTGTCCTGTGGTACTGTCCCAAAATACCACAGGACAGTTCCTGTGGTACTGTTCTGTGGTACTAGTCCTGTGGTACTGCCCTGTGGTACGTCCCAAAATACCACAGGATTTCCTGTGGTACTGCCCTGTGGTACGTCCCAAAATACCACAGGAATTCCTGTGGTACTGTCCTGTGGTACTGTTCTGTGGTACCGGTCCTGTGGTACTTTCCTGTGGTACTGCCCTGTGGTACGTCCCAAAATACCACAGGAATTCCTGTGGTACTGTCCTGTGGTATGTCCCAAAATACCACAGGACAATTCCTGTGGTACTGTCCTGTGGTACTTTCCTGTGGTACTGTCCTGTGGTACTGTCCTGTGGTACCGTCCTGTGGTAATTACCACAGGAGTACCACAGGACTTTTTCGTAAGGGTGTCCGTAACAGATTCGGACAGCCAGGACTCAGTACCAATTATGATGTCTGGTTTGTGTTGTTGTATCAATAGTGCAAAATGTTGCTTTTTTGCCTTGATGCTCTGGCAATTGACGTTCAACACCTTGAGATTTCTACCTCGAGGCTTGTGATGTGTTTTCTTTGGCTTTGAAGGAAGTGGAGAAGATGAGAGCACTGGTGAGCCTGGGGAGCTTGGATCACTTGAGCTTGAAGTGGAGTAGCATTGCTTTTCATTGCTATCATCCAATACATCAAAGGAATTTGAGTTGGCATGAGGAATGGTGGTTGATGTCATCATAGATTTACAGATATTGTGAGCTCCACAGTGATTGCATATCCATACAATAGAGCTGTTTCCGAAAGCTAAATATTCACTACTTGTGAGACCAATACATTCAGCATGGAACCATTTTTCGCATTTACCCTCGCACTGGACTCCATTGGACTTCCATGTGACAGCCCTGGAGCAAATTCCACATGGATATTTGGGTTTTCTGGGCATTGTTTTATCTCTTATGCAATCTGGTTCATTATTCTGAGATTTGTGATAAAGACATAGAGGTTTATAGACTATGAAGCTGACACAGTAGCATGGCAGAGTCGAACTAGAGGACTAAGCTAAAGTAAGTATTAATAATACATTACATATCAGATGATAGATATCAGCTGAGTCCTGCCCAAGTTGAAGCCTGTAGGCAATTCAGCTCTAGAAGGAGGGTGATAATATCTCACGGGTGTCCCAGAATACACAGTTGAACACGGTAGAACACCGAGGTGCCATAGACATAGTACATGTAGATGTTGAGTAGGTTCCCTCTGTACCACACGCTTGTGCATAGATGGGACTACACAAAGTTGAACAGCCCAACACATCCAGCAGTGCAGAAATTCAAGTTAAAATATCAGGTTTAAGAGCACCATGAAAGCGAAAAATAACACATCCAAACGCAAGGGGAAATGATGATTTTCCAATATTAGGTGATTGTAGACCAGAAAGAATGAACTTTGATGGTGGATTCCACTGGATTTTCAGGCAGAAGTTCAACACAAGCAAGCCCTACAACACACACACACACACTTCTATGTATGCTTAAGTAGTTTAAGATTCTATTCAATACAAGACAATAATTGCTCTAACATGTCTAATCAGACACATTTGAATTTGTATAGAACAAGCGTATGAAAATATCATTTTAGCCGTTCCTCGCTTGAACATGAATTTTCATGAGTTCACCATGATATAAAAATCATTTCACAGGAATTCATTTATTCATTCATTCATTCATTCATTCATTCATTCATTCATTCATTCATTTCCAACAAAAACATATAGATATATTACAAAAGGGAATGCATAAATTTCATTATACAAAGTAAAGGATACATTTACAGAAAACTTGTAGGTATAGGAAAATGTTGGAAATGGGGAGGAATGCTAAAAAGCTGAGCTTGTAGGGTGCATTCCCCCCACACGTAATACAAGAAATTATATGATCCAATGACTGATAAACATTGAAAATGGATGAAACAAAGAAACTAAGAAAAAAAGACCTATAACCTAATTTATCCGAAACAAAAACCCTGAACAAATCCCTACACTATGTCGCTGTCATGCCGGAAGAGAGAGGAGAGAAACAAAGAAGTATGTGTGTGTGTGTGTGTGTGTGTGTGTGTGTGTGTGTGTATGAAAGAGAGAGAGAGGGGGGGGGAGAAAGCAGCTTATTGCGTGGAGTGAAGATAAAAGACCAAAAAAATAGAAGGACACGAGAGGTAGTGGATGGATGGATGATATCGAAATCGGTAATCAAAATAGTTCCATATCAAAATATATTCTACAAGTTCAAGTTCGAGTTGTATTACTTCATCTCCAACAAATTGAGTATACAATGAATACTGTTTTTGGTGAACGCAATGTCACGAAATCAATACAAATATGTAATGATCATAATAACATGTAATAAAGACACAGGTCATTGTTGACAGAGATACAAATAAATGCTAAACCCTCATTTCAAGAAGAAAAAAAAATCAAACTGCAAAACCGTAAAGAGACTGCGCAATTTGCCTATTAAAGAGATAGAAAAAGACAGAGTAATACACACACACACACATGCACATACACCTAAGGACGCATGTTTACGATCACGAGGCAGCGCTCTTGTAAAGGAAGAAAAAAAAATCGATAGGAAGATTGGTGAGGATGGCAAAGCTTGCAAAACTGTAGTGGACAGGCAAAGGAGAAGGGAAAGGAGACAGGCCAGAACCAGGGCTAGTGAGGCACAGAAGCTTGGACTCGCTGAGGTAATGGGAGTTGTACGATTAAACTGCAACAGCAACAATTTTAACTTTTGAAACTGACAAGAGAATAACTTATTTTGTTGTGAAAGATTTTCTTTTAAACAAAAAAAAAATGTATTAAAACTTAAGGCTTCTCTCATCATCAAGAGAATTCCAACATTTTGGTCCAGAGAAAAGAGAATAAAGATTTTGCAAAAAGTGTCCTAGTCAAAGACTAGGGAACATGGAATCAAATACAAAGGGGAAAGAATGGTTGGTTGAGTTTGTACAAGAATTGTCCAAATTGTAAACGGTATAGATCATGGGTTTTTAAACTTAACTTTCATGAAATAAATCGTCAGTATGAATTCTCCACGATTCAGTTAAAATCCCTCTCAACATCTCTCTCTTTACCTATTCACATCATATCTATTTATCTATGTACCTATATATATATATATATATATATATATATATATATATACATGCATACATGCATATCTATTATTATATATAAACTTTATAAACATTTTGAGATTTCACGTACTGGCTCCACGAAGAAATGAAAAAACAAACTAGCAATACGTTCCTGGCCAATAAAGCATGAGTTTATTCAACTCAAATTTTCTGCGACCAACGCCTTCTTCAGGACGCCGAAAAAGAGAGACGCGAATAAAGTCATGCCCTATTGGCCAAAAATGCATTACCAGTTTTTTTTCTTTACATATCTATATATATATATATATATATATATATATACATATATTTACATCCGTTGGGCATACATCCGTTGGGCATATATCCGTCGGGAAAATATAGTTTGTTGAGGACTGAAAAGTGGTCAATGCTGTAAAGCAGAGCACATTAGTTTCTACTTTACACATTTATGTATATACACTCGGCAAAGAAAGAAAGTAAACACTTTTTCAAGTTTATATTTCTCAAAGAATATTTGACTAAGTTAATGTATTATTTACCAAATTAAAGGTTATTAAATTGGCTATCAGCCTAGTAGGTCAATAAAATGGAAAACTTTACGCATGAGTGAACACCTTTGTTTTCCTCTTCCAAGCCACACAAGCAAAAATTGCAAAAATGAACAAGTTGTTATTCATGCGCAAGTGCTCCTCCATATAACAATAAGAACAAAAGACAAAGTTAACACAATTAGATACATGAATTGAGTTGCAAAACGAACCTTTGGTCTCTGTAATATCTCTGAAGCCCAAAATATCAATAAAGGCAAAAAAAGGGAGAAAAATGAAGAATCTTGGGTCAAGCTCAAATTCAAATGAAATAAGAAACGAAGCAATGTTAATAAAAATGGTAGGAATTTCAATTTGTTTTCAAATTAGGAGAATTGTAAATAATATTTGGTTCTTAAATATATCTCATGAATCCTTGACTTACTAAAATAAGAGTAAAATAAAGAAATTATGTTTATTTGATCATCTTTATGTCATTACTCCCTATGTCGTTTGAAGTTCAAGCTGACAGGAAATTCTTATTTTCCCCCTTTAGTTTCCCATTATGGTTTTGTTTGAGGTTATAAAGAAATAAAGAGAACAAAAATTTGTTTATGCTCTTTCATTAATGTCTCTCATTGTGTAAAAGTGGCTTTTTGTTGTCATTGTTATCTTGAAGGGCATTGATAAATGAAGGACAACTTGTCAAATTTTGTAATTTTTACTTTTGTGTCTTGGCGGGCAAAAATGAATGTGTTCACTCATGCGTAAAATTTCCTTTTGTATGAACCTACCAACGTGATAGCCAGTTAGATTACCTTTAATATGGTATATAATAAATTGATTTTCATCAAAATCTTCTATGAAAAATATTATCTTTTTTTGCTGAGTGTACATATATATATATATATATATATAGATATAGATAGATATATAGTATGTATATGTGTGTGTGTAACCGTGCACCTCAAAACGAACATATAGTCGCACACACTGATTTTGCGTGAGGACTGAAAATAAGTGAAATGGGTCAACCTAGCCGAACTTGACTTTTTCATATTTTCTGCAAGAGCGGGTCTTCTTTTACATCATGCTAAAATTTGGTATCATAAAACGGGCAGGAAAGTATGTTTTTTAGCAGTTTATCTCGAACATTTTTGGCAGAATAGTGTGATTAGGTGTGTCTTTAGAATCCCTTTTTCATTTTTGAAAAACCTTGTCCACACTCTTCACTTTCAATTCTAATAACTTTGAAAGGATAGTGCTACTGCTTTGAAAGTTGGCATTAATTATGGACAGAATGTGTTAGTGAGGCATGCTTAATTTCAGTTTAATGTAATAATCCCTTCATTGTTGTTACTCTGGTGGTTTACTTCCTGTTTTTTTGTCCCATTCATCGCACAGCCAGCACGGTTTGGTAAAGATTAAGCGCTTGAATAGACACTGTACTTCAGAGCCTCTTTTCTCAGTTCACACTTTTCCTGAGTTTGTACTTTGTTTCCAATATTTAGATAGGTTAGGAGAGTCCATTTGATTTGAGTTATACATCATTTTAAAGCTTAAAGTCTGCTCTTTTAGAATATGGTCTTAACTAATATTTCATGTGTGGCGACTTTTTGTTTGTTTTGAGGTGCAGGGTCACATATTATATGTTATATATATGTATATTTATATGTATATATATATACATATATATATATTGTATTATATATATATATTATATATATTATATGTTATACATATGTTTATATATATATATATATATATATATATATATATATATGGGTGTGTGTGACTAGATGTATCATTGAAACCCTGGGAAAGCAAATAGTCACATTGAACGATCTGGTGCACCACTATGGGTGAAATTTCTGGACAATTTTTCATTAAAAAAAAGCAAGAAGATTTTCTGTTCTCTAGAAATATTTTTGGGTAAAATTACATACTTGCCCTACCCAAACTATTTTCATGGGGGGGGGGGTGCCCCCTTGCTCTTCGGGATCGACGCACATCCATACGTGGTAGCTTTCGTGTTCTTAGAATTCCTACGAAATATCTCACTAACACATTTTTGATAGAATTTGGGAAATTATCAACCTTGTCGAAGTGTACTGAATCTATCGCGTGTCTATGGAAAGGAATCAAACCGGGAAAAAAACATAAAGAAGAAATTCCCTTTCAAGCGAGAGGTTTTAGCATTTTTTGAAATGGAGTGACACAATATGATGCACACTTTTGATGAAAATTTATACGGGGCAAAACGATATCTTTGCCGCCTATTGCACATTTAATGATTTCAACTATTTCACTGCATTTTATTTTCAAGAAGTTTGTAAGTTTGTATCTTTCTAGACTAAATGTAAGAACCCCCTTTAATCTTCGGATTAGCGAAAGACTGACATTTCAGTTTTGGATTAACAAAGCTTCCGTCATTTTTGGATTAACAAACCCTTTTTCATTTCAGGGTATTCTAAAAGCAAACCTCTGCTTTTCGAATAACTGAACCATCAGATTAACGGATAGATGGAATAACGAACTATCGAAAAACAAAACTTCAGTATAAAGAAACCAAGGATTCAGGAACGAAATTGTCAATCTTCAAAGTGTACTGAATCTATCGACAAGAACCAAACGGGGAAAAACAAAAAGAATGTCCTTCCAAGCGAGACGGCTTTACCTTTTTTCAATTTTTTTTTTTTTTTTTAAACTGGAGTGACAGAACCGATGCACACTTTTTATGAAATAGGCCTATACGGAAATCTGTCAATCTAAAAGTGTACTGAAATCTATGGGAATTAGGAAAGGTCCGAATTTGGGAGCTAGGGTGTGGGAGGTTGGATAAGGGGGTATCCCCCCCACCCCCGCCATCACACACACACACACACACACACACACACACACACACATCGTGAGAGGGAGATTTTGCATTTTCACAATTGAAATTCAACAATAAATGGTGCACTTTTTTTGTGAAATAATTGGACCGCTTTCTATCAAAAAACCCAAAAAACATTAGAACCACTATTCCACATCTCGGGTATCTGGAGTGGGGAGTGGGGGCAAAACGATATGTTTGCACTGACTGTATCTATGACTTTAACTAACACGGTATTTTATTTTCAAAAAAAGTTTTTCGTTTCTGGATTGATTATTACAACCACTTTTAATCTTCGGATTAAAGAAGTGGCCTTTTTTGTTTTGCCAGCTTTGAAATGCATTGTGCCACTTGTTGGAGAGTTGAACGATGATTAATTAAACAAATGGAGATGAATTTAAAAATTTGGCTCGCAAGTATGCAGAAATAAATCTTAACAACGTCTGAATACAACAGAAATCTGGGAACAAAAGAAGTTCAAGCACTCTCTTATGCTCTTTATCGACACCCCAATAAGAATCATAGATATATTGCTATGATATTGTGCTTAATATTATTTTACATTTTGTAACTTTCCTGCTGAGGATGATCCCTTGCATATGATAACGCAAAGTAAAAAAAAAATACTCATCGGAACTACAACCTGAATCTTAAAAAGTAACAGGACATCACAATGTTATAAACATAGTAAAGAACTGTTAAGATAGGTCATATTTTTTGCAATATTCATAGCAAAGTCATATCTCCCTTTTGATAATGCATTTGCTTTGTACCAACCTTTGTCTTAGCTTGACAGGCACATAACTTATAAATAAATAGCATAAATCAAAAACTTTGTGATAATAGAATCTACTATGTCTGGCCAAAGTACAACAATTTTCTGGTGCCACTGCGACAGAATGGTAGTAATTTATGTCTATCACGTGTCTATGAAAGAATGTGTGTACATGTACACGTAGACTGTGTTATCTGTGTTCCTGTTCGTTCCATTGTTTTGTGTGTCTTTCATGTTTCTCTGTACGCATTTCGGTTCCCCTTCTTCTTCCAGGTCCACATACCCCCACGTAGCTGCTGAGTTAGGTCCGGGCGGGAGGCCAGCTATTAACCCCCGAATACGTTACATTTTAACCCATGACTAATATAACAAATTTTGTTTTTAATTCTTTGAATAGTGATGAATTTTATGATACAGTAAGGCACTCTGAATCTGATCATGTAAACATTATTTCCAGTTCGCATGAAGATTATATATCCAATAAATACAATACCTCAGCACAAGAATTTGAAAATAATTTTGACTCAAATGATCCGGTTCAGAAACCATCATGTGTTTATTTGACTGAAAATCAGTATAAAAATCGAATTACGAAGACAGATGATGAAATATTTTTGCTAGCTCACTTAAACATACGCAGTATTAATAGAAACTTCGACAAGTTGCGTTTATTTTTAGAAAATCCAGATCAAAAATCTTGCTTCATTATAGGGCTTACAGAAACATGGTTGAATTCCAATATCAGTAATTCATTTTCTTTACCCGGATTCGAATTTGTATTTAGAAATAGAAACGAGAGAGTTGGTGGTGGAGTTGGTTTGTATATCTCGAAAAAATTTACATATATTATACATGAGGAGATAAGTGTTATGAGCGTTGTACTCGAATCCCTATTTATTGAATTGATAAATCCACATGGAAAAAATACTGTGATTGGCGTAATTTACAGACCCCCTCGGTCGAATTTGAATGATTTTATGACAGTTTTGCAGGATTTAGTACAAAATCCCATTATACTCAATAAAGATACATTTCTGATGGGCGATTTTAATATCGATCTCATGAAATGTAACTCCCAAAATAGCCCACAAGAATTTATAGACATATTAATGTCTGCTTCGTTTTTACCATTAATCTCCAAGCCTACCCGCGTCGCCAGCCAATCGGCTACCCTCATAGACAACCTTATTTGTAATGTTCTTCCACTTCCTGAGTCTGGTATCGTCCTCTCAGACATCACTGACCATTATCCTATATTTGCCCAGGTTCCAATCAAATTGACTAAACAAAATAATTATTATAAGCGACGTAAGATTACTGCAGATAATCTTACAAGTCTCCAAAACAGTTATAGACCTATATCTTTATTTCTTCTATTTTAAGATTCTCGAAAGAATAGTTTATATCAGGACAGCACGTTTTCTTAAAACCTGTGACATATTTTCAAATTTTCAATTTGGATTTAGAGAAAATCACAGCACAACACACGCATTACTCGCCCTCATCGACAAAGTCACACACGCACTCGAAACATTTTCACACACAATAGGTATCTTCTTGGACTTCTCCAAGGCCTTTGACACGATTAACCATGGAATACTTCTCGCCAAATTATCTCATTATGGCATACGTGGAAAGGCCTTGGAGTGGTTCACGAGTTACCTATCAAAAAGATCCCAATTTGTACATGTCAACGGCTTTGACTCTCAAAATAAAACAATTGCATGTGGTGTTCCTCAAGGGAGCTTACTAGGCCCACTGTTATTCATTATTTATATCAATGATTTTCATAGATCCTCGGAGAAACTATCTCTCATATTATTCGCGGATGACTCTAACCTTTTCTTTTCCCACCCAGACCCAAATATCTTAACAAGCACAGTAAATGATGAATTGAAAAAGGTTATACAATGGATATACGCAAACAAATTGTCACTAAATATTCAAAAAACAAAATTCATGCTTTTTAGTAACTCTTTAGACAAACTCCCAGGCAATATAACATTTGATACTACTCCCCTAGAAGAAGTTTTTTCTTTTAAATTTCTTGGTGTTTGTGTTGATAACAAGCTTTCATGGAGGAATCATATCAATAACATATGTAAAATCATTTCACGTAATATTGGCGTCATGAACAGATTAAAATATTATCTTCCTTCTTCTGCATTATTAACTCTTTATTCTAGCTTAATATTACCTTATTTAAATTATGGAATTCTTGCTTGGGGTAATACATATAAGATATTACTAGATAAACTTCTTTTATTACAAAAGAAAGCGGTCAGAATCGTTTTTAATCTACATACCCGAGAACACACAGATGCTTTGTTTTTTGACCATAAAATACTAAAAATAAAAGATTTGTATGGGTTTCAACTTGGTCAGTTTATGTTTAATTATAACAGTAATTTTTTACCTAAAATATTTCATGACTTATTTCATCGAAACAGTCATGTACATAATTATCCCACGCGACGATCCGATGAATATCATCTTCCATTAATGAGAACCGCACATGCCCAAAGTACATTTCTTTATACCGGACCCAAACTTTGGAATAATCTAGACAATAGTTTAAAAGATTCCCCTAAATTCGTCACATTTAAATACAAATTCAGAAAATATTTACTCTCTACCTATAATTTTAGATAATTTAAATTGTTTTAATTCATGTTTGAGAGCTTTCACCTGTCCTGATGTCGCAGCACTTTGCGTGTTCTGCATGCGGACCTCTCTTCTTTCTTCTCTCCTCTTCCTTTCCTGTCTTTTGTTCTTCGTAGACTTGCATTGTTACCGTCTTCTCTCCTCTCGGTACTGTCTCGCGTCTTATATGTGTGTGAGTAATGTGCATACGAGTGTGTTGTCCTTGTCATATTTTCTCGGTACACGTGGTTTAGTGAACAGTGTCCAGGCATTAACATTGATATTATACACTTTTCTCCCGACCTGCGTATCTCAATATAACTACACATATATTTTTTACAAATGATTTAAATAATCTATATCAAATATAATAGCTATAAAAACCCTCGAAATAATATATTAATATTTACTCATTATTTACCTAGCGATCCACGTCCCACAAGCTTTGCTTTTTAGTGGATCACTATTTTCCATAATCGAATTTATTTTTCGCACGTCCACGAAGTATATTTGTATTATTGTATATATATATATATATATATATATATATATATATAAACATATGTTGTTATATACATGTAATTTATCTCGGATATTACATGAATCTTTTGCAAATGTTCGAACAATATCATTTCATGATATGTATACTTTGTACTATGTTTTGATTTCTGTTGATTGGAAATTTGTACTATGTTTCTTGATTTTCGTTGAATGGAAATAAACTATGATTGATTGAACTTGAACTGTTTATACATCCATTATGCTATCAAAAGCAAAAGTCATTAAACTGTACATTCACTGTGAGACTTGAACCTTCAAAAAGTTCCTGATAGTCGGAACTGGTGTTAGAAATGGATTCCTCCTTCAGGAAACAAGACCCTAGTAACAATTATATTTTTCGTGTTGTCATGCTTCCTGTATTTTTGCAATATCCAGGCGTCCTAGTATAAAACTAACAACATATATACGTATTCAAATATGCTTATCAGGCTAAGAAGTGCCCAAGGTTGAAAGGGTGGCCACCAAGCTGAGCTTTCTGCGTTGTTAGTATAGCCTACCCATCTAACACACAAGTCTATAAAACTTGTCTACCTTGTACATATACCAACTTTTCCCGGTCATATATAGTAGGGCCTGCAGTACGTGGCATAATATGCCATGTATTGGACTATTGTACACTGTACATACAATGTGCTAATTATCTCGTTAATATATATGCTTATAGATAGGCCTACATGGTTTGAATTAACAAACCGATGCATGATACAAACGGATTCATGGTCTTAAAACAAAGGTGAAAACCGTATTATACCTGTGTTTTCGAGCTTAACAACATATATTATTGCGCTAATTTTAGCTGAATATGCAAATGAGACCATTAAAAATGAGTGCTTAAGGTTGCCAAGGTAACAAGCAAATCAGTTAACTTCATAAGTACCAATCTAAAAATGTGATTCAACCACAGCAACAACAAAACCTTGTGCTTATGTTTCAGGCCTGTTGTCATGGCATAATATTACCATCTACTTCACTATTAACTAGTGCTTTAAAATATGCAAATACGCGGTCATTAATGCTATATGATTACGATATTTTAGACACTTTCATCGTTTGAAATTGAACATTAAAAAGTTATGACTAGATTCCTTAATATAAAAAGTGAAAACCTCAGTCAAAAATGTATTTCCCATGTTTTTAGGTTTCGATCGATCCTGTATTAAATCTAGCAATATTTTACATATTTTATATGTGCCAATTACGTAATTATGCTAATTAGGTTAAAACAAAAAAAGTTGCCCAAGGTGTTAGCTAAGCTAAATTTACTCCGATATCCTTCCATCTAGAACACGAATCAACGAGGAATTCTTGTACAAGCAGTGATACAATGTACTTTAAAAACTTTTCCAGGTAATGATGGTCTGTATGACACCCACCACCGTATACGATCTACTGGGCTAAACTGCGCGCGCACTACGTATCGCAGCTGCCCAAAGATCGTACACATTGTACATACACTCATGGGTCAGGACCACAGAACTTCTGTGGTCAGGACCAGTAGAGTTCTGTGATCCTAGGAGTGAACGTACATGGATCAGGAGTGAACGACGGCGTAGTGTGCTAACTTCCACCATGTCAGTACTCGTCTGCAGGGAAACGTATGGATCACACAGTGATCCCAGAGATTATGTTTGCGAAGATGATGGACACGTTTATGAGGCAGGGAAGAGTTCGAGGTCGAGGAGGTTTTCATCCGTGTTTCAACTGTTTCGGGTAAGGGCAGAAATGATGCAGGATGAAGAAGAAGAATGCGGAGAACGTATATATTATACAGTCCCATACCTTGACTTGTATGTATTGTCTCCGCTGCTGATGCCTTCGTGTGTTCGTTCAGGCAGGCAGGTCTGCGCCCCTCGCCTGCCCCCCTGGCAGTAGTGATGATGGTACCACCGGGGCGCTCCACTGTCTACACTGCAGCTGTGGGAACACCCCGAACGGTTTGCGTTCGACTGATCGCAACTACAGTTATGGATACTAATAACAGCAGTACTAGATGTCTAACGAGTAACGTTATAAAGTTTACTATTAAAAAATTATTGCAAAATATACATGTAGATCTAGTCCTAGTACTCTACTGCTGTGTATCACCATTGACTATTGTCAGACGTCATGCATGTCTGAAGAAAAAAAAATGCTGTCACTCGAAGTCAGTTGGTACAGTTAGGAAATAAAAAACGCAGGAAAAGAAAGCACATAATCATATGATATAAATAATCACCATTATAGACAAGGTTGTACAGGGTGTGTTGTTAAATTATTTTTACTTTTGCCCATTCTTCTAGTCACCCAGTATATTTACAGTATATACCGTACCAGTATTCCGCAAATCCTCTTGAATGAAGGAAAACTGAGGTGGGTAGCCATTCATTTGACTTGTAACTTAATGTAAGAAAATGGGAGCATTGCCCTTGGCAAAATAAATGGGACCAGCCTGAATGCGAAGTGTTCTGTGTACATCAAGGAGTGTTTGGGGGTTATTGGCATACTGGAGTTAATACTAACCGTCTTGTAATATAAACTGCATCATTCTTCTGAGGTTTGAACATGGTTTCTGCCCAGAATTTGTTGAATTGAAACAAAAATGCTTTAGTAGAAATGCATTTAGATTTTAATTTTTACCATTCTAGTTAGTAAATGATAGAATATATTTTTAGTGACATTTTCTATTGTGGCTGAATACTCGAGGTGCTTTATACCAAAACAAAATATCAGAGAGAAAAAAATGTATGTGTTCAGAAAGCATGTGGTTAGGATCTTTCTTTGTGCTTCAAAGATATTGAGGAGCTTAATTACTCAAAAAGTTCATGTGGGAATGAATGATTTAACATTCAGTGGGGGTTCTACATGAGCAAAGACTTGTTCCCCAGGATTTCTTAATGTGTAATATGTAAGAGACCAGAATTTTAGGACCAAGGACTTCAAGTGGACTGGTTGGTGGCATTGACGAAACAAACGCGGAATACTCGGTACCTGGTATTGTATTCATGAGCCGTTCACTCAATGAGGTAAGATAGTCATATGATGTACCGGTACATTCCCTTCCAGCAAGGATTGTCATAATCAGAGGTTTCTGATTCAATGAATATACAGAGTTTAAGACTGGGACCCGTAAGCTGGTCCGTATCCTTATTTCATGGTGGAGGTGAAAACATAAGCTTGTGTTCTTCTTTTCTTTCAGACTGTGTTTCTACCACAAGGCTACCCAGACAGTGTGAGCAGGGACTACATGCAATATCAGATATGGGACACCATCCAGGTAATGCCTACAACAAATACAACACAGTCATTGATTTCTAAGAATATTGTTTCATACATCAGCCCCCCGAGTGGTGCAAGAGTATTGCTTTTGTTTTGTTGTGTTTAGTTTGTTTGTTTTGTTAATGTCTATATGTGACCGTGCACCTCAAAACGAACATAAAGTCGCACACACTGATTTTGCGTGAGGACTGAAAACAAGTGAAATGGGTCAACCTAGCCGAACTTGACTTTTTCATATTTTCTGAAAGAGCGGGTCTTCTTTTACATTATGCTAAAATTTGGTATCATAAAACGGGCAGGAAAGTGTGCGTTTTTAGGAGTTTATCTCGAACATTTTTTGTAGAATAGTGTGATTAGGTGTGTCTTTAGAATCCCTTTATCATTTCTGAAAAACCTTGTCCACACTAATCACTTTCAACTCTAATAACTTTTGAAAAGATAGTGCTACTGCTTTGAAAGTTTACATTAATTAGGGCCAGAATGTTTTAATGAGGCATGTCTAATTTCAATTTAATCTGATAATCCCTTCATTGCTGTTACTCTGTTGGTTTATTTCCTGTTTTTTTGTCCCATTCATCGCACAGCCAGCACGGTTTGGTAAAGATTAAGCGCTTGAATAGACACTGTACTTTAGAGCCTCTTTTCTCAGTTCACACTTTTCCTTAGTTTGTGCTTTCTTTCCAATATTTAGATAGGTTAGGAGAGTCCATTTGATTTGAGTTATACATCATTTTAAAGCTTAAAGTCTGCTCTTTCAGAACATGGTCTTAACTAAAAATTCATGTCTGGCGACTTTTTGTTTGTTTTGAGGTGCAGGGTCACATATTCTCTATATTAACGTCTATTCCTTATAAACATTTGTATATATGTGACCCTGCACCTCAAAACAAACAAAAAGTCGCCAGACATGAATTTCTACTTAAGACCATATTCTGAAAGAGCAGACTTTAAGCTTTAAAATGATGTATTACTCAAATCAAATGGACTCTTCTAACCTATCTAAATATTGGAAAGAAAGCACAAACTCAGGAAAAGTGCGAACTGAGAAAAGAGGCTCTGAATTACAGTGTCTATTCAAGCGTTTAATCTTTACCGAACCGTGCTGGCTGTGCGATGAATGGGACAAAAAAGAGGTAGTACACCACCAGAGTAACAACAATGAAGGGATTATCAGATTAAACTGAAATTAAGCATGCCTCATTAACACATTTTGTCCATAATAAATGCCAACTTTCAAAGCAGTAGCGCCATCCTTTCAAAAGTTATTAGAGTTGAAAGTGAAGAGTGTGGACAAGGTTTTTCAGAAATGAAAAAGGGATTCTAAAGACACACCTAATCACAATATTCTACCAAAAATGTTCGAGATAAACTGCTAAAAAACACACTTTCCTGCCCGTTTTATGATACCAAATTTTAGCATGATGTAAAAGAAGACCCGCTCTTTTAGAAAATATGAAAAAGTCCAGTTCGGCTAGGTTGACCCATTTTACTTATTTTCAGTCCTCACGCAAAATCAGTGTGTGCGACTTTATGTTCGTTTTGAGGTGCACGGTCACATATACCCCAGATCTTGTTACAGGGAAGAAGTTCAAAAGATTAGGTTTTGGAATAAACACATCCTTACAGTGTAATATGTGACTGTCCAGCGCAAAACCCACAATAGTTTGCCACAGTGGATTCTCACTTTTCTACACAACAGGACCATCATAACCCATTCAATAAGTGATTGAAATAACAGAGATTTAAGAGGTGTATATGTAGTGTCATTGAAAAGGGAGAAAAGATGATTAAAGATTAGGATCACTCAGGCGTCCTTGGTGCAGAAATGTCAATGAAAATAGTATTCTATTTCCCAGTGGGAAAAAAAAAACACATCTGAAAGAGCATGGTGCAGACATACTTGATCTTGGTTTTGTTTTGAGAAGCCAAATTTTGACTGCAGATATAAAAGATCTGCCACTGCTCTCCCAAGTAAGACAAATATAGGAAGTATGTGTTTGTCAACTCAGATAACATTTTGGTCCAATACAAAAAATCCTAATCTGTGACTTTTTGTAGGTTTTGAGCTGGGCAGTCACATTCTAGAATTCAAGTGGCAAGTATAATCAGTTAGAGCTGATTAGTCATGCTTTAGTGTAGGCCCTGTTATTAACGTGGAATGAAGTGGGTGATGGGTCGAAGGTAAAAGGTCATAAAGTACAGAGTGACCTCTGTATACTGTATGGAGTGAGAGAGGGCAAACCTGATTTGACCTTTTGAATGTATGTCACAAAAAGTTGATATCTCAGAGAGTTTTAGAAATCCATTTGTGAATGTACAAAGTAAAATGCATTAAACTGGAGATCATGTTATTGGGGCACTCAGAAAACTCCTTACTTTTATTCAGTGCTGAAGAACAATGGGTGAAACAAGTAATGCCAGAACATTTTTCATGACGAGTAAATCTTCTATCACTAACCACCATCATTACCATTTCAGTCATTTCTACTGCTTCTATTACTGTTGTTTATTTTGTTGCTTTTTGCTGTGCTGTAATATTCTGTGTTTCAGGCATTCTGTAGCAGCATCTCAGGGACTCTGTCAACCCATGCCATGCTGAAGGGAGTGGGAGTTGGTGACGAGACAGCAACAGCTGCAGCAGCCACCATCACCTGGCTGCTGAGAGGTGGGAGGATTTGAAACAACTTATGACAGGATTCTTCTGAGCCTCATGTACACCTGAGTGGTTAAAAAGGGTTCTTAGGCATGTAATAATAATAATAATTGATATGATTTATATAGCACCAAATCCACTCTGCAGAGTGATCTAGATGCGAAAGGAAGAGAAAGTGAAGGAGATAAAGAACATACAAACTTCAAAATACATGTAATGAGTAATCAAATGGAGGCCTTAAACAGGTGAATTTTTAGACTGCTTTTAAAGGAATCTGAGAAAGAACAATTTTTTATGGCTGAAGGTAAGTTATTCCATAAGGTGGGAGCAGCATGGCCAAAGGCATGTGTGCCCCATATTGTAGTGAATCTTGGAAGTATAAGAGAACCGGAGTTGGATGAGCGTAGAGATCTAGCAGGGATGTAATTATGGAGTAAGTCGATGTTATACTGAGGAGCAGCACCCTGAATGCAATGGAAAGTCAGAAGTGAAATCTTGAAAATAATGCGATCTTTGACTTGTAACCAATGAAGTGATCTCAAAATAGGGGAGATGTGAGTGTGAGCTTCTTGGATAGTGTAATGATGCGTGCTGCCATAATTTGAAGCCTCTGTAGCATGGAGAGTTTGTGATAAGTTAAATAAGACAGAGTTTCCAAAATCGAGCCTAGAGGATATCAAAGCATGGACTAATTGTAAAGTGGTGAT
Organism: Diadema antillarum; assembly: GCF_040938485.1. NCBI lineage: Eukaryota > Metazoa > Echinodermata > Echinoidea > Diadematoida > Diadematidae > Diadema > Diadema antillarum. The sequence continues at coordinate 973,350 of NW_027271623.1, forward strand.
TGACAACAGAAACTGAGTATGAACTTGCCTACCATTATTGCTTTTATAGATGTTCCACACAAGTTGGTGTATTCACAAAATGATGTCTTTGTCCTGGTATCTTGTATCCAGATGGAACTAGCATGACTGGACGAATCGTCTTTGCTTGGTATCAAGGGTGAGTATATTTTTGACCTTCATATTAATATAATATACACTCTACCATGAACTGTCTGTGTTTGTTTGATAGTAGTGGATGCAAGACAGACTAACAAAGCTGCAGGAAATAGTTTTCCTATTGTCGCATCGCAATTCACTATGCATTTTGGTATGATTGCTATAATGATATGTGACCGTGCATTTCAAACCAAGAAAAAGTGGAAAGGGAAAACCTAGTCTATTTTAGGTTTTTATATTTTCTGAAAGACTAATTCTTCAATGTACTTCTAAACTTTGGGATCATAAAACAAATGGGAAATTACTCCTTTCAAGAACACTTTGTTTCAGTCTGACGTAGACTTTCTCAGATTTATGGATTCACAGCACAAGGAGCCCGTCAAGCACTTTCACTTTCAACTCTACCAAGGTTTGAAAGGATGATGCTATTGCATTGGAAGTTAGTTTGGGCCTTGAATAGAATGTACTTAATGATGTACAAACTTTCAGTTTAGTTTGATAATCCCTTCATTGTTATTACCATGGAGTTTTACATCCTGCTCTTTGTTCTATTCATTGTAGAGACCACAGCCTGGTGAACTATTTACAGTCACTAAAAGGCATTATTTACCATTTGCAGATGAAGCACAAACCCAGCTACAGTGCTTCAAAATAGTTCTAAAATGTGGGTTAGGGATAGAAACAACCAATGTAAGAATTTGGATCAGTATAATCAATGTTGAGTATTATTAAATATACAAAATATGAACAATAGTTATGATGAAAATGTTTCTAGACTAAACGTCTCCATTTATGGTTAAGTGGGAAAATAGTGAAATATCCTAATATTTTAGTCTTTATTACCAAATTCTTTAATGGTGGATGTTATGTGATACAACTGACCTACACAAATGCATCAAATGTGATATCTTGAAAATTGTTTAAATCACTGCTTCCAATGGTAAACAGTTCCTTTAAGTAAACCCTAAACTCTAGAGCCTCTTTTCTCAGTACATACTTTTCCACAGTGTGCACTTTCTTTTCATTATTAAAATGGCTTTGGAAAGTTTATTTGTATTGAAGTAAATGTCATTTCAGAATCTGCCCTTAAATAAAAAAATTCATGTCTGGCGATTTGATGGTGATTTTGTGACGCAGTGTCACATGTCGAAAGTGTCATTTGTGTACCAATTTCAGTAGGGCCTATACATGTATATTGTTTTGATTTCTTTGGATAGACTAACAGGGACCGATATATCAGAGTTTTACACGCTGCTTGTACTAGAATGGAGATTGAAAAACAAAGATAGAGGATAGAAAATAAGACGCCAGTAATCTAATGTCAGTCACTATCCCTGTCCACTGGCCAACACAAGATGGGGTAATTCAAATTTTGATAAAACACAATCTGTGCCAGATAGGCTACCTTACTGTGAAGTACCAATTTTGATGCAAAAAAAAAATGCATATTTATAAAATGACATGCCAGTACTATTGCCAATTTGAACGCCCCTTTGACGGGAAGAAAAAGTAATGATCCTTTGAATATTTATGTTGGGTTGCACAATCACATGGTTGCTACCCAAGGGCCAGAGTGTATATGATTGACATGAAGCTGGCTAAATTGTTTCTCATTCTGATGAGATGTTTTTCTTCTTTTGATGTAATGTCCTCCTCTTCATCTTACATGACAGATCGAGTCTAGACAGTGATGCCAAAAGATGGAGGTATGTACCATGCAGACTTCTGCTCAGTTTCAGCGTTGTTGTAATATCATTACTATTATATGCTAGATGATTTTACTCAATTATTGTAAAAGTGAAAATTTTTGCACAACCAGAAACTGGCATGAAAGTAAAAGCATGCAAATATTTTTGCTTTCCATATGTTCCAGGAGTTAATGTCTTGATTCCGCGGAATTAAAAACATGAGGAAACTCACCTTTCCCCTGCTGAGCGTGACAAATTAGTCACACAAAAATATCCACTATTACAGTATTAGAACAGATGTATTGAAGTGGACATGCTAGGAAAGCAAACTTCCTTTTTGGTTTCCATGGAAACTTTCAAGTCTTTAAAAGCTGGGGAACAGTTGGAGAAAAGTTGACAAATTGTATCAATTAGCTCTGAAATCGTCACCAGCTTTATGTTATTGTTTTTTTTTTCTTTCTTTCTTTCTTTCTATCTATGTATTGCTTTCGTGATTGCATTTTAATGATCATGTGATTGTAGATATGTGATATTAAGATTTTCCTTCCATATACAGGCTCTTTGCTGATATAATGAATGATGCAGCAATCTTCATTGAGCTGGTGTCTGGCCTCTTTCCACAGTTCTTCATCCTCATAGCTTGCGTTTCTTCTCTTTTCAAGGTAAGGTCTCTGCAAAATAAATGTCCATCTGTCTATTAATATTTGACAACAAAATTTAGAGCACATCCACCAATATGAATTAAAACTGTGATATCAGACAAAATTCACATACACTGTATGTGTATTTCAATTACATTTAGACTGTTCACACTAGAATCTTAGACATACTGATCTTACTGACAGAAATGTGTCTTTCTTTGTTAACAGAGTTCATTTAGAAACATACAAAGTTTGCATTTATTTTATTATCTCATGCAGCTCTATGAAAAATGACCTCGGGATAATGGTTTTGATTGAAAATTGATTGATGGATTTACATTTCTATCCCAACATATGTCACCATTTTCCTTTCTTTAATACTTTATCTATTTCTCCTGTTTTTTTTAATTTTTTTAAAATTTTTTTTTCACCCTGCTTGGCTCAGCTATCTCTCTTTCTGCCTGTTTAATTTTACTTTTCGTCACTGTTCTGTTTCATTTCCTGTTCTACATCTTCCTCTATTGTTTTTATCAATCTTTCAATTACATGTACATATACAGGGTATTATATCCTCCCCATCTCCTCTTTCTCTCTTTATCTCTGTTTCTGTTTTTTCATGTTCATCTCTCTTCCACTGTAACATATTTGTTCTACAACGTACTGTACAAGCTGAAATTTTCACAGTTGTTTTATTTTCGTGAATTTCGCGAATCGCCTTTGAACCGCAAAAATAACAACACGCAAAATTAACACACGAATAAGTAAGTTCAATTAGACACTCGCAACCACAAAATTTACAACATGCGAAAATGTCCTCTAAGTAGCAATTCGCGAAAATATCTGTACGCGAAAATTTCAGCTCGTACAGTATATCTTTTTCCCAGCCTGCATCACTGGACTCTATAATGGAAGGGGTGCTGTGCGCATTTAGCGTGCACTGCACACTGAAAAGCCACTAAGCTTGTGTTGCACTTTGGTTACAAGTTTTAATGCCACTGGAAGTAATGACTGGTGGCAGTGAATTTGGACTTTACTGTGGGGCACCAATAATGTACCAAGTGTCACATGGCTATTTCGTTATGAAATGAGTAATTCTGTTGACAAAATGACATTTCGAAGTCAGTCATTTCATTGAAGAAATTTTCATTTTGTCACGAAACCAGTTCTTTTGCGAGGACGTGTATATTCTATCTACTAAAGAGCCATTTCATTACAAAATAGCCCATTCGATATTGGCACCCCATGATGTACACCACAGTGACTTTCAACTGAGGAACACATGCTTTTTCTGCTTACCCTCCACACAACATTATAAAGTGGCGGGGCCTAAAAGTTGAGTCCCCAAATGGTGGCACCTGTAAAAGCAAAGCACTGGGTTCAAACATTGTGCGTAACGTCACTTCCACTATAGAGTTCAGTGGCCTGCATCTGTTTGTCTCTCCCCTTTTTCTTCCAATCACTCATGAATATTTCCCTTTCTGTTCTTCCACCTGCCGCTGCCTCCCCTCCCCCCCCCCCCCCCAGTCCATGGTTGGAGTAGCTGGAGGCGCAACCAGAGCTGCTCTCACTATGCACCAGGCCAGAAGGAACAACATGGCAGACGTCTCGGCCAAGGATGGAAGTCAGGTATGGCAGTTTCTTACTATCAGTGTCTAGAAATCTTTCCTTTTTAACCTGTTGAGGACGGGCTGATTTTGCTACAACACGCATTTCCCATAGACACTTGCCCGAGTATACTCAGGACTTGTCCTCAACAGGTGAAGTATACATTTATTAAAAAGTAGAGCCCAAACTTAAACACTTTCTGTCAAAAAAAAAAAATGAAAATCGTGCACAATATACAGTATGTCCCCCCAAAATTGGAATCAGATTTTGGCCTTGATAACTTCCAATATGATTAAACTGTCTGAATGCTATTTCATGGTCTAAAAATGTAACATCTAACCTATATTTTGCAGAAAACTCAATTCCATTTGGTTAAGTGGTCACAGAGAAATGTGAATCATTGTGAAGCATGTCGTGGATGTGATTTTTCCAAGTTTATCACTTGAATTCTCTTGGAACGGCATATTAATGTGTAAACACAAAGGACAGAACTTGAAGGGAAAGGATTCCTGACACGCTCTGCAAAAATCCTCATTTCTCTTTGACTACTGAGGCAAATCAGATAGGGTTTTCTGTAAGATGTTGGTAATAAGTTGGAGTTTCATACCATGAAATTGTATTTGAATGGATTCACTATGGTACTGTTTTGATTAAGTTATCGTTGCGGAGGTGACCGTTGTATTTTTGTAATTTTTTATTATTATCATTATTTTTTTTTTTGGGGGGGGGGGTGGGGATACAGTACAGTATGTTGTTTTCCCCTCACTGAAGAAATGTTGACAATCTATCCGTGTTCCCAGGAGACATTGGTGAACCTGGCTGCCTTGCTGATGGGTCTACTGATCACTCCCCTTGCTGCGGGTAATTTTATGTAAGTCTGTGCTTTGTGCACCTCAGTCTTATCATTTGTTCTCTTTATCTTATACCTCTGTATTTGCATTTCTTTCGTTGTACTTTGCCACAGACCCCAACACACATCATCATCCTTCCATCTTTTGTTGGCAGCAGAGGGCAGTGTTCATCATGCAGGGCTTTAGACTTGAATTCTTAACAGAAATAAATCCACTACCACACCATACTGTGAAGCACAATATTTTTACGGCATGAAATATTCACGAAAATTGGAGCCGACAGCCTTTTTCGCGGCATGAAATATTTGCCAGTTGCCTCTAACAGTCAGTGCATAAAGTGTAGACGAGAACTTTTGAGTGCATTTTAATTTCGGGAATCTTGTCTCTCACAAAATTTGCGAACATTCCTCGCTTTACAGTAGTCATGCTCTTTCCCTTTCCTGAAGAAGACATTCTACTGGAATAAAAAAAAATTAAAAAAAAATCTTTGTGACGAGGGTCAGATGGGAGAGAACTGTTAACCAGTGGCTGGAAAGGTGAATCTAAAATTCATGGCAGCCATTAACCCGTTGAGGACCGACTGATTTTGCTACAACACGCATTTCCCATAGACGCCTGCCCGAGTATTCTCGGGACTCGTCCTCAACGGGTTAAAAATGATTGAATTGAGCCTAAATTTGTTAACAGTCACCCTGCTTAACATTTTCCGTGTGATCAAAAAAGCTTTTTCTCCGTAAATGATCATGACGAAATCCATGTGACAGTAGCTGACAGGAACTTACATTTGAACTTGAATTGGATTTGAATTTTGAATTTTGAATTTGAACCTGTATCCTGTGGACACTTGTCCTGTCATGTACAATTGCTATGGACAGTTGATTATCTATCTAGGGGTAGAATAAAAAAATCAAGAAAATTAAAATTTGTGATGTTCCAAACCTCAAGCTTGACAATTATGAAAATGACCGTCAAAAGGCCAACATCTTTTCCCTATCCATGTTGGGCTCTTTACCTGATGTTATTCATGGCAATGGTGGTTCTATGGTACACTGTAGGCACCCACCATTTGTAATTAGTATTAAACGTAGTGGAAAATATAAAATGATCAAAGAAAACAGGATTCCATGGGGATTGGAGCCCGTAACCTCTGGATTGCTAGCCCGGTGCTGTACCGACTGAGCTATAGAAAGCCCTAGTTCTGTGTTCGTCCCAGAAACCCTAAATTCTCAATGCTCAGATGGTCAGAAGCTATAGCAGTGTGTTTGTGTGTGACACACACGCACACACTTAAACCTGGCATAAACCCGAAGGATTATTCAGCTTGGGGATGAATGCGTGGGATCACTGGAGTGATGCAGCTTTTTGAGTACCGGTACGTAACAAATGCAGACCTAAACTTTTCACTTAGGACAATACATCCCTCATTTTATCTCTATTTTGTGATTTCTTCTGATTTTGATTATCTTCACCAGGCTGACCTGGTGTCTCTTCCTCATCTGCACTGGTGGCCATCTTTATGCCAACTACCGGGCAGTGACCTGCGTTGTCATGGAAACCCTAAACCAGACCAGACTGCACATTCTGTCTCAGGAATATCTTCACAGTTCCCAGCCCACCATGGCAGGTCCAGAGTCTGTCAATAAAAAAGAACCTGTAGTCTGGAGTGAGTCCACATCAAAGTTTGTCATTTATACTAATTTAGCATGTTTTCTTTTTATCCAAAGTTAGAAAATATTATTTCAAAATAAAATGTGTAATATTTATATTATATTGGATGGCTATGAATGGGATACCAGGGAATATTGGCCCTAACGAGTGCAATATTCCCTGGTATTCCATGAATCAAGGCCATCCAATATAATTATTATCATCTATACATTCAAGTAGAGCCAGCATAAACTGCACAAAATTACCTGGCTTCTACTCGTCTTTGAAGTTGACTCAGCAGTCACATCCCAGCGCTGAAAAGGGGAAGCCCCTAAAACTGCGTATCAAACAAACAACTGGCAAGATGTTTGCGCGCTTGTGAATTATAACAAAATGACGCGCACTAGTAGGAAGCGTTTGCGCATTCAGCAAGCGCTTGCGCAATAAACGAGACAGAATTGAATATGGTGTGATCTTGAACGGCAAGTAACAACGGTAGCCTATGGGGAATTAATACGTTGGCCTATGCGTTTTGTTCAATATGCTCTGATATTGAACGGAAAAAATTGAGCGGACTACAATACTTATTTTTAATGCGCCGCTAAAACGTCCTATATAGATGATAATTTAAAACATTGAGATACCATGCACAATTGAAAACATTATTGCATAATTTTCTGTTTTCAACCACCCTTCATTCTTTGCCTCCAACACATGCTATTGGTTTTAATTTTTTTTTTACCCTTTCCATACTGAATTCCGGATTCCCCATAGACTTTATACACAGGCCACCAGGTTCCCATATGAACAGGTTAATTGTGCATCAGTATACCTTATGATTTGTTATAGGTTGGTATCCCCTATCATGGCATCCATGTATCCTCATAGTTATTCACAAGTCCAGTGTGTAGTATGCAGTTGAGTTTGAGCTATGTTGGAAATTTACATGTGTACAGCCTTCATGACATTGTAAGAAAACTTTTTGCTGTTGACTTTCTAGCTACAAGATGGTATTAAAACTAAACAGTGATGAAACACAAATGCAGCGGAAACTTGACTTCTGGCTACAAGGTGCAAAGGTTGTCTCTGACAGGACAAGGAATAAAAAATATTAACTTCTTTAAAAGCCCTTCATGTGACTATTTCCTCATGTTGGATGGTTTTATAAATTCTAATGACCCCATTGGAGTAATGGTTGATTCACAGTTAATGTTCTTTTGTTAACCAGTTGTTAATGCCGCAGTTGTGTCTCTCACAACTAAATTGTCCTGAAAAGACATCTTTTTTTTGGGGGGGGGGAGGTGGGGGGGGGGAGGGGTTGACTGACAGGAAAACTCTCTTTGATCATTGTATACTGTATGTCCCAAAACAATTACAGTGGTAACCTGCACAATGATAACTTTGAAAATAGTGAATCAATCCAAATACAATTTCAGTGTATGAAACTATCACTCAATGCCCACATCTTACAGAAAACCCCATTCAATTTGCTTCAATGGTCAAAGGGAAATGAGGATTTTCGTAGAGCATGTCAGGAATCCCTTCCCTCCAAGTTCTGTCTATTGTGTTTGCACATTGATATGCAAGAGCATCCAAGTGCTAAACTTGAAGAATTAGACTTAAGACATGCTTTACTACAATCCACATTTCTCTGTGACCGCTTAACCAAATTGAATGGGGTTTTATGCAAAATAGAGCCAAGATGTTATATTTTAAGACCCTGAAGTAGCATTAAGACAGTTCAATCAAAGTGGGTGTTATCAATGCAAAAATCTCATTGTAATTTTTTTGGGACATACTGTTAGTTGAGTCATTGGCCACAATACATCAAAACCAATTCTAAAGTCCCCGAATGCTTATATTATGTGTGTATTTTTTTTCTCCCTCTTTTTCTTTCTCTCTATTCCTTCTCCTTCAGGACTTGTGAAGCCGCTTGAAATCCACATAGGTTCACCCTTCTCTACCGTGGTAAAAACGTGAGTTTTCTCAGCCTTCCAAATTCAAACAAAACTTCAGCTGATACACCTGTTTGGACTTGCATTTTTAAAATAGTCACTATATTTACAGAGGGATAGAATGATTATGTCTGCTGGCATTATGAAAGAGTTACAGTGTATGTAAAAAAAAAAACATTGTAAATAATTATCACAGACTTATTTTGCTGCAACACACATTTCCCATAGACACCTGCCCGAGTATACAAGGGTGGTGTTTTGAAAGTTTTTGACAGATTAGCCCCTCTGTGTAATATACATTTGGTAGTAGTTCTATTTGTAGGTTTACTATTAACTTTATGCAGTCTGCCATAACTTTACACATAACATGAAAGATATTGGGTTTGATTCAGCTGATTAAGATAATTGGCAGAATTGTAATCATTAATGTGGATTGGAGTGCCAAATTAACTTATTATTCTTTACACTGTTGATGATGATGAATGGTGTTGATGATATACACAAGTTCTATAAAAAAAAGTTTACATATTCATTTTCAAATATTCCAAGAATTTGCTGCCACAGTTCTTTCAAACTTCTTAAGTTATTATGATGCAACATTCTCTCATAACCTACACAACACCCAACATAGGTCAGTCTGGCAGACTTTTAGAATGCCGTAACAGACATCCCTGACAACAGGAACATCTCTGTTTTCTTTAACACAGAGAAGTAATTCTGTTCTGTTTTAACTTGAGAAACTGAATAAGTATGAACAAAGAAAACACACTCTACACCTGTCCCACCAGCTTCCAGTAGACAATGAGTGAAAAGAAGAAGAAGAAACGAACAAGTTACACTGTCAGCAACACTTCCTTATTTTTGGTATAATATGGCATAATTTGAGATGAATACTGTCTGCATGAAATTTGCATTTTGATGCTTCTTAGGAATTCTCTCTTTTTCAGTTTTGTTTTGTTTTCAACTGTTTATAAAGTAAGAGGCAAGAGTAGCCAATATGATAACCTTGAATGCTTTATTTATCTCAGTGAAGGGCTGTATCTGTTATGCCCTCAAATATTGCAGTGAATGTGTGATAACAGCAAGTTTAACCATCACTGTGACATCCTGCTAAAGAACACTACACATACTTGTGTTCATCATTTTCTGATGAGAATATTACTGAAAAAAGAAGAAGAAAAGAACTAATTTAATTGTTTTCTTTTTCTTTTCTTTTCCTCATTTGTCTCAATATCAGTATGCGGGAATTTGAGACTTGTTTACAAGCAAATGATCAGGAGCGTTATTTACTCAAGCTGGACATGAAGAAAGGTAAATGCCTCAATATTAATATATATAGCATCTGAGCTTCATCTTATTGCTTAGTTATTGTAGGTAGGTTTAATAAGTAGGAATCCTCCAACTCCTTGTTTATTGTCCCCGCCGAACGAGTTCGAGCAGGGGACTATGAAACGGGCTCCGTACGTGTGTGTGTCCGTGTGTCCGTCCGTGTGTCCGTCCGTGTGTGATCAAAATCTTCAATTTGCTACTTCTCTGTCATTTATGAGCCGATTTTGATTTTGTTTGCTTTATATAATAGCACTACGTGAGAGCTTTGAAACTTCTACACAGAATTTCAGTTGTGACCTTTACCTTGACCTTTGACCTATATTGTACATTTTGCTACAAAATACTACTCCTTCGCCATTTCTAACCCGATTTTGATTTAGTTTGCTCTATGTGATGGCACTAGTTGAGAGCTTCAGAACTTCTACACAGAATTTTGACCTTTGACTTCTTTGATCTTTGACCTTGATTTTTTGACCTGTATTGTACATTTTGCTACAAAATGCTACTCCTTCGCCATTTCTAACCCGATTTGGATTCCGTTTGCTTTATGTGATGGCACTAGGTGAGGGCTTCAAAACTCCTACACAGAATTTTGACCTTTGACTTCTTTGACCTTTGACCTTGATTTTTGACCTATATTGTACATTGGCTACAAAATGCTACTCCTTCGCCATTTCTAACCCGATTTTGATTTAGTTTGCTCTATGTGATGGCACTAGTTTAGAGCTTTAGAACTTCTACACAGAATTTTGACCTTTGACTTCTTTGATCTTTGACCTTGATTTTTTGACCTGTATTGTACATTTTGCTACAAAATGCTACTCCTTTGCCATTTCTAACCCGATTTCGATTCCGTTTGCTTTATGTGATGGCACTAGGTGAGGGCTTCAAAACTCCTACACAGAATTTTGACCTTTGACTTCTTTGACCTTTGACCTTGATTTTTGACCTATATTGTACATTGGCTACAAAATGCTACTCCTTCGCCATTTCTAACCCGATTTCGATTCCGTTTGCTTTATATAATGGCACTAGGTAAGGGCTTCAAAACTTCTACACAGAATTTTGACCTTTGACTTCTTTGACCTTTCACCTTGATTTTTGACCTGTATTGTACATTTTGCTACAAAATGCTACTCCTTCGCCATTTCTAACCCGATTTTGATTCCGTTTGCTTTATGTGATGGCACTAGGTGAGGGCTTCAAAACTTCTACACAGAATTTTGACCTTTGACTTCTTTGACCTTTGCCCTTGATTTCTGACCTATATTGTACATTTTGCTACAAAATGCTACTCCTTCGCCATTTCTAACCCGATTTTGATTCCGTTTGCTTTATGTGATGGCACTAGTTGAGAGCTTCAGAACTTCTACACAGAATTTTGACCTTTGACTTCTTTGACCTTTGACCTTGATTTTTGACCTGTATTGCACATTTTGCTACAAAATGCTACATCCGGCGGGGACATATATTACGCACTGCGTAATTTCTACTTTTCCTTGTTCAGTCTATCACCATTTCTATAAGCCACACATTTAAACATGATGTTAAAATGCACTGTAAAGAATGTGCTAGACCAGTTAAAAAAAAGAAAGAATAAAAGCAGCAGATTGCATATGGCTTCTGAAGAGATTAAAACCAGAGCCAAAGGATGGACATCGCATAGACTTTGGAGAGTAAACAGCCCATAGTCCTCCCTCAGTGTGAGGCATACATGGGAAAGATTATTGGCTCTCAGATGGAAATAACTAGATTTGATTCAGTAATGGGCATGAGCAATGTCATTTTACCAGTTTTCTGCATCAAGGAAATACTGTCAAGGAGATTACAGCATCAAGAGTATTACACAAGCACAATTTATGGGAAAAAGTGGGGAGGACTTGACCCATGATTTTACTTTTTTTCTTTTTCAAAGCCTTTGATTATTCGTAGAATGAGTGCAGATTGCATAAAAAATCACCGCCAGAGGGATATCATCCAAGATGTATGGGTTCAATGTTAAACTTGTTGAAATTTTTAAGAAAGAAAAAAAGTAAGAAAAGATCTATAGGAAGTGAGATTCTCATTGAGATTATTGAGATTTCTTACAGCTAAGGCTTTTGGCAACATAAAAACTTCATAATCATAACATAGTCACATAGTCACATTTTGCAGAGAGTAGTAAACCAGGATATGGAGGCCCTGTTTTGTTTTTGTTTTCTGCCTCCATTGTGTGTAGGTAAAATCAACATCGTTGTCCATCACAACGCCTCATCTGAAGACATCATCAAGGCATGCTTTCAGGCTGAAATCATCATGCAGGCATTATCCCAGCCACGTGAAGGCTATCAGGTAAGACATACCAAGAACAGTAGTGCAGGGAGTATGTCTATATGATTAGGGAGCTTTAGATTTGCGGCGCGGAGTTTGAGAAGACGATTGAGCTTACCCTGTGTCTTGATAAAAAGTTGTTTTATATTACATGGAGATGCAACCTATAAAAAATAAAATGCCGCCCCCATATGATCGGTGCATATGATGAGTAGCTTTCTATGTCATGAATTGAGCAGACATAAAAATAGCCCAGAACGCATAGTGAAAACTCAGACAGTGCGAGCTATAAATAGATCGCGTCTGATCGAAAAATGATTTTGTGCATGCTCAGAACATGTTTTTTCCTCTGAATGTACCCCTTGCAAAAATCTAAAGCGCCCTATTATCTCTAGCCAAGAAAACATAAACGGTTGAAGACCCAGTATTCAGACACTCTTTGTTTCTGCCATTCGATTGTATTAAAATCAGATGTGACATATGCTTGGACATAACATTATGCTGTGTGTATGCCATTTAATAGTAAATGCGAGAATATGATGTTGTAAATCTTAACTTTGATTCATGAAGATGAGAACACGAGTGTAGTAGCATGGAGAAGGCGAAGAATTATGTTTTTGCCTTATTATAATTGTGAGAAGGTGATATTTCAGTTGTAATTAATTCTACAATGATTATGGTTGTATGTCTTTGTGTGCATTGTGACTAGCAATTCTTGATTTCCTATCGGTGTTTTTTTTTGTTTTGTTTTTTTGCTCTGGGGATTTTATTTCATAAATATTTATTGAGAACATCAAGGTTTGATTGTTTCTTTTTGTGTTTAGTTTGTGATTATTCCCCATTCCTATTAACCCATTGGGGACGAGTCCCAAGATGCTTGGGCAAGTGTCTATGGGAATTGTGTGTTGTAGCAAAATCAGCCTGTCCTCAACGGTTAAATTGCAGAAGGTGTCGTTACTCTTGTTTCTGTGGCTATTTTGCTGAATATTTATCTTAGCTTAGCCAGTATTTCTAGATTGCTGTGGAACATGGGTTCTACAGTTTATATCACTGCATACTTCTTACTCCCACTCAACAACATCATTCACTGCTACAGTTGTAGTGAAATTATGGGTACAATGTTATAATGTAATATTTAAGTAAGTCAAAAACCTACACATTTAATTCCTCTAATACAATTAATGCAAACTTGAATATTATGCACCCAGTTTTTAGAATTTCTAAGACTCTAGGATATCTTGGGGATATTGTTTTATTGTTTTTCTACCTTGCTTTTTTCCCCATCTCCCATATTTAGCTTGGAGGTTACTTCACATGACTATTATAGATACTTTAAATATAATAGTTGGACCTTGCCACATATGTTCATGATAAGCAAGGCTTCATTTTTGACACTGGTCTAATCAACCGTGAGGTGACTGAGTAAGGAGCTGTTGTGGAGTACTAATCAGTGATTGGCTGGCTACCTACTGATGAGAAGTCATGTGACCTTGGTCACATGATGCTGCAGAAATAAAGATGATATCATTCCTGATGGCATGTTCTATGCTAACAATAAAAGGATTATATAAATAAGGTAGTTACAAAACTTGTCTAAGTCCTTGGCTTGCAAAACATGCAGTTTTCAGCATTGATAGACACACTAAGGGATAGCAATAAGTTTGATAGGATAAGTGAAGTTAATTTGATTTACCTCCTTTCTTGTTGCCAAAGGAGACTGCACATATTCCAAGTATGAACACAAGGTTGAATGTCCATGTATGGTGACTGGGGAAAGTTGAGACGGCACGACGTCGTTCCCACTCATTTGATAAAAAAAGAAAAGAGAGAGATGATAATTAACCTAATTTCATATTTCCGGCATTACTGTAACCGCTGTTTACTGTCAAACAGAAATTTTCATGTGTATTTTAATTTTGCAAATTTCCAGAGAGCCAAGATCTGCAAAATTAAAATGCATGTATAACTGATATGAGGCCTGTATGAGGCATCATTCGGTATGAGTGGCAATTCACAAAAAAGTCATGCTGCAAAAGAGGCCATAGACCCCAAGTCATGCAAATTTCATGCCATGAATATTTCTTGCTTTATAGTATACTGATGCCATACAGTGCCCTGGAGAGACTATTGACTATCCTGCAATGTGCACTTTATCTTTCTCTCTTCCAAGTATATGATTTTATGATGTTGTTTGTGCATTTTGTATTGGTAAACTGGCTTAATTATTCATTTTATCATAGCTGGAATTTTAATTATCAAGAATGGAATGGAAATCCTGCTTGGTTTTGAACAAGGCAGTAGAACAATTTTGCAGTTGTATAAAGCAAAATGGTGAAAAAGGAACTGAAGACCTACAGACTTGTTACTGATCGCAGTGATGTGTGGGTAAAAATACTCAGGGACTATACTCAAACTCTGTGGCTTCGAATGTCAGTACGGTACTATATAAGGCACAGAATGGCCCTGGATTGTAATTATGGATTTGTTTCTCCATATCTGATTTTTTTTTTCTCCTTCATTTCATAGTTCAGGTTCAATGGTACTCAAAGTAATGGCCTTAAATCAAAAATAAAGAAGCCGGGAAGAAAGTGTAGTGATTCCACAGACTTGTCAGCTGGTAATTGAAATGTACATGTATAGCTCCCTCTTTTGTTCATCCCATGCAGAATTGCTGATACATCTAAAACACTCTACTGTCCTTTACTTGTAATGTGGAGCTATGTGATGACCAGTTTCAGACTAGCAGACTCACATTCCGTTCCTCCTCAGTACAAGTTTCTGAATGAATAAATGAGTGAATGAATGAATGAATGAATGAATGAATGAATGAATGAATGAGTGAATGAATAAATTAATAAATGAATGGATGAATGAATGAATGAATGAATGAATAAATGAATGGATGAATGAATGAATGAATGAATGAATGAATGAATTTGTGAATGAATTAATTGATACAGAGACAAACAAAATGAATGAAAAGAAATGAATGCAAAATACCATTAAAGAACAGGATATGCATACTAAATGGGGGAATGGGGAAAAATTATGTTCATTGGAGGTTTAGTCAACATGTCTTCTGAGAACATAGTCATAGCATTCTTTGGGAGAGTACCTCTTAACCCGTTGAGGATGAGTTCCGAGTATACTCGGGCAGGTATCTATGGGAAATGTGTGTTGTAAGAAAATCAGTCCATTCTCAACCATTTGGAGCTGCTGGACATCATGTGAAAGGTGGAGGGATGGTTGGCTAGCGCCAAACTGCTCATACATTGAATGAAGGGAGCTGCTAAAGAACAGGAGGGGGAAATAATGATAAGGGTGTGTGCCAACCGTCTCCACCCCATTCTACTACTGAACACTGTAGTGATTTTCACTCCTATGCCAGCTTGCTGGGTGCAATGCCTGTTGGTGATGGAATGGAAGGTTGTTCATGAATTGATTGACGTCATATCATTCCAGCTGATTAAAGCAGGATGCAAAGTTATTGCAGGCTGTATGATATTTCATCTCTATCCTCAGAAAAAGTGTGCAGGCCAGAAAGATTAATGCCCCCTCATTATTCATTGTCATACAAAAAGAAATAAAAAGAGAAAAATGAGATGAAACCTGGAAGTAGCACAAGAAATATTGTTTGCACCCCCCCCCCCCCCTTTACGGAATTCCTAGATCCGCCCCTGTCAATATACTGTTGTCAGCTGTCAGATCAGTCCTCAGTGTTCTTGCATGTTTCCTCAGTGTTCTTGCGTGATGTACCCAGTTATCTGCCCAATAGGAGTAATGTGACCAAAACTTGAGAATAACACTGGTCAACCGCCATCCAGTGGCAGGGAAGATGGGCAATTACGTTAACAAGTATTACGTTCATCATTTCAAGTATTGTTTGAAAATACATGTCTTTAGAAATTTTCCCTACAGTTTGTAGAATATTCTGTGGGGAGACATCAAGCTTGTATTAAAAAGAGCATAAAGATAACAATTAAAGACAAAAATGACAGAAAATATCAAGTTTGTTTTTTCATATTTGATGGTGTTTTACCCAAGAGTTGTTGCATAACTTTTAATTACTTTGTTTGTTTGTTTGTTTGATTTTTTTGCCTCATAATATATTTGTGATTATACTAGACTGAGTTTGTTTGAATCACTCTGAGTCTTTTTTGTTGTAGTTATATTCTTGCACGCCAAATGCTTCGGCAATCTAGCACAGTTCGCCCTCCCCCAGACTCACACACACACCATCACTACTACCTTCTGCACAAAATGCCACAAGTTGTTGCCTTTTTCACTCTTATTCATATACGTGTAAGTTGCATCTACACGAGTTGATCAGAAATGGTACTGAATACCCTAAAGGAATTCTGTTATGCAAGGAAAATAATTTGATAAACAATGGTAGCTCCCCGCATCCTGTCGTTTTTTATTTCTCCCCAGCAAGAAAAAGTGAATTTGCAAAGATGTGACAAATAGTAGTGTGTCGTGCATTGTAATTGGTAACTAATCAAATTGTTGTCCATCGTAATGAGTTGTGTTGTTTTGAAAATGAAAATATTTGTGCAGTATGACAAGCCTAGGGTTAAAGATGCTGAGTTAGGAATTGCACAGACTCCAAGGGCAAAGTTCTTTAAGATCAGATCATTGGCTCTCCTGCGTTACCAGCACCAATGTGTCAGGCAGTTCTGAAATCAAGTTATTTATGGCTGGCACCCAAGGCAGTGACATTCATTGCCAGCAGCGATAATGCTATGTAATCAAATCGGCAGCGGGGAGCTGTTTGAATGAGGCGGTAGTGCGTGAAAGTCTTGTTCATCCAGTACAATGCACATCCCTGCGCTATACAGCGAACTTGTGTGTTTTAAAACTAATAAGGCATTTTTCACTGTGTTTCCAATATTCGAGATGTAGCCGCTTGAATGAATGCAACTCTTATTTGCAGTTCAATATGGCAGTGACATCCCTGAACCTCGGAGCTGTTGCAAGCTGTACCTGAATTCATGAGGAGACAAACCCTCTCTAATGAAAAATACTGAAAAAAAGAAAAAGTTTATTCAATTTTTTCATAGGGAGGCAGTTCACATAAGTAATGTTATGCAATCAAATTTGCATTACACCGCAATGATCTTTTTAAAAGTAATATGAAAAGACAAGTGAATATCATTCATTTGTACTTGTCTATACATGTACTAGATTTTATTTTCATTTTGGAGCAGCTGTAGGGATCACAAGAATGCAAAACATCATGGTCAAAATTGTTAGTGTCCTGATCAAACAAACACCAAAAACATTTTTTTTTTGACCATTTAAACCAGTAGATAATAAGAGTGCAAACCCTGATCTTATAGATGGAATAGGCAGTTGTGTGCTTCATAGCAGATAATGTGATTCATTGGTAATTGTTGTCAAAAATAAACACTCATCTCTTTAAATGGAGCCCTGTATGAGTTACTGACAGTGGTAAAGGCTGCTCTATCTCTTCACAGTCCAGGGTGCAGTCACTAAACATTCCCTCATGAGATTTAATAATCTACATTGATGTCATCATAGAAAGATCACTAATGTTGCATTTAAGACTTTCTGCCTTTTTTGTTACGTATTTATTTCTATGTTTCTTGTTGTCTTTTTTTTGTGGGGGGGGGGGAGGAGATGTGTTTTTTGTCTTACTTGTTTCATAGTGTTGAAGGGAAAACAATTTTAAGGTCTTGATGACAGAATAGTAATGTACTGTATAACGAGGAATGTTCGTGTGCATTTTAATTTCCTGAATTCCGTGAGCGGCAACGTTCGCTAAATCAAAATGCATGTGAAAGTTCTTGCCTACACAATATACATTGAATGCTAGTGGTATGTCGCGAAAATTTCATGCTGCGAGAAAGTCCATCGGCTCCAATTCGCGAAATTTTCATGACGCGAATATTTTGTGTTTTGCAGTTTATACCTTGCTTCTTATCAGTAAAGTGTAATTATTCTTGCCTAGTACCGGTGAAACTTTTTTTTTTTTGCGTGTGTTTGTGCATCCGAGTGTGTGTCTGTGAGATTGTATTGTTTGTGCTTGTTTGGCAAGGTGAAGAATGGAAATGAAGCAGTAAGAAAAATAGAATCAAGGTAAGTATTTGACTGGAAATAAAGACTGAGCTAATACATTCACAGTGATTCCCTTTTCTGTTCTTTCTCTGACAGGGATCTTATCTCAGGGTGCATGGTTTATACAGGGACCTTACAGCCATTCTTCAGAAAGGTGAGGTGATGCAGAAATTAATTATCAGCTGAATAGATCGTCCTTCAAACCTCCTGAATGTATTGGCAGCTGTTCCATGTCCAATAGTAATGAATTTCTGTCAACCAACAAAAGAGCAAAGATGAATATATAAGAGATAAATAGATAGTTATACACAGATGGCAGATATATGAATACATACAAAATATAGAAAGATACATAAATACAGAGCAAGAGAGAGAGAGAGAGAGAGAGAGAGAGAGAGAGATGTAATGGGAATCCTTTTTACACTTCTTGAATTTCAGATTTGACACTATAATTCTTTTAGAATTGAGGTTAGAGTTTTTGCATTAAATTTTCTTTTTGGGTTGTCTTCCATGGCCAAACAAATTTGCATCCGATTTCTGCTCATGGTCTGAATAAATACAATTTTGGGTTCATCAACCCAGTTGTGCCGCCAGGAATTTCTGGGATGTGCACTAATAGGGTTCTTCCTCTTTCTCCATTTCTATGTCTGTCTGTCTGTCTGTATGTATGTATGTCTGTATGTATGTATGTATGTATGAATGTATGTATGTAAGTATGTATATATGTATGTATATATCTAACTCTCTCCATCTCAAATGTTTTGAAGCACAGATCTCAAGCACACTAAACCACAAAGTGTTACAGTGTGACTTTTTAGGTTATCTTCAGCTTTCCCTGTAACTTTGCTTTTCAACAGTGAACATTTGCAATCAACATTCTATCTGTGAGAATGCTGCACTCTGTGACAAAACACAAAAACCAAAATCTGTGTTGCTTAACCCATTGAGGACGAGTCTTGAGTATACTCGGGTAAGCATCTATGGGAAATGCATGTTGTAGCAAAATAAAATCGTCCTCAACCAGTTATGTGCAGATTTTGGAGAAAAATCATTAGATTAGAATACATGATAGACTGTGACTTGTAGTTCACCTGCTTTATTATGTAATAGTTATTTGTTTCCTTGGCTCCTTTGCAAACGGTTGTAAAACTGAGGAGGCTACCCTGTTTGAATAAGACTGAAAATAAATCCATAAACACTTCTCTAACATTTTGATTAACATGTTAAGGACAATCCCAAGAATAGTCGGGCAGGTGTCTATCAGAAATGTGTGTTGTGGCAAAATCAGTTCGTCCTCAATGGGTTAAAGAGAGCAGAAGCAGTGAAAAAGGTCCTGCCAGTATTAAAAGAAAATGCTTTTGTCAAGGCTATTCTGGTTAAATCATGGAACTCTCTATTTATAGACAGTGCCTCAAGCTTCTTTATTTTGGGGTTGTTGTTATTTTTTACTGACCATGAAGGAGGGAGTGAGGCTATAGAAAGAGAAGTCATAAGGTCTCTGAGTGATTTTCTGTTGCCATTTTTACCATGTCTATGTCCTGAAGGAAGCCAAATTTTGCAAATTACAGTTCCCAAAATAGCAAGCTTGTGATTCACAGTCTTTCCAGCTTGATGTTTTTGTGTTTTGTATAAATGTGGATACATAACCATTTCCCTTTTTCCCAGCCTCTGCCTGAGAGATGTTCTCCTTTTTATTGTCTAGATACTTTGTTAAAATAGTGACTTATAATCCATAGTAGTTTGTGTTTGGGTGTATTCTAAAGTTACATGTATGTAATATAATACACAGTACAAGTAGATCAATAACATTGTAGACTGTGGAAATGGGAAGACCTGAAACTTGAAGCTCCGTACTATGGTTTATTTTTTTCCAGGTTCTGTTATGAGTTCAGCGGACTGCTGGGATGTCGTTCGACTCTCGCATCAGATCTGCAGTGCGACCTTTCCTCGCTTCCTCCATGACCTAGGTCAAGCCGGCTGGGTCATAGGTCACAGCCAGCTGGGAGTGGATGAGTGGCGGGCAACATGGACCAGCTCTGGCCTGGATTTAAGGAAAACATTCTGAAGAGAGATCAATCCACTCTTTTCCTAGATTTCATGAAATGTCTGACTTGTTTTTGTCTAGCAAAGTGAAGTGAATTTTTAAGCCTAAATCTCCTGTGTGCTACATTCCTCTCAGACGCAGTGCATTAGCACTTTTGGAAACCATTATTCTGAGTAACTTTTTGTTAAAAGCCTTTATACCAGGCATGACGTGAGCAAAAGTGTAAAGGAAATTCCAAGCTTAGCCGTGATGGAGATTTGATCACAAATCACATTATTTTCTTGTGAATGGGCATTGGATATGCTGTCATCTCGTCCTTAGAGGCTTTGTGGCTGGCACAACGGATAAGAATAAGAATTTACTCCCAAAACTCTGATGAAGCAACACTATTCAATCAACATGCAATGCAAGCTGTATATATATCAGGAATGGCATTGCAAGCTATATCTAGTAGGAATGGCATTGCGAGTGAAACTTTCATTGTACTGTGACATTGGGCGATTTATCACGATTGGCTTTGATAGGGTTGTGTGTATGAGCAAAACAGGCAAACTTGGTAGGCTGTCAACTTAGTTGGGCATGTGAACATGGTACATCTACTTCAAGGTTTTAAACAATCATTGGCCAAAATTAGTGTACTAAGAATTCAGTTTGTAAACTCATAATATTTCAGATAGTGCAATCAGATTGCAAAAGGATTTAATCCCAGATCTTCCAGTTTTCTGTGCATTTCAGGATTTGTGATGTGTCAAAATATGAACCATTCTTAGAATCTTCACCATAAAATGGTGACAGGAATTGAGATTTTAATGATCGAGTATCTATCCTGTCAGTTGGAGTCAAATACAAGAGAACACATCATTAAAGCTAATTGATATCATAACATGAGTGTAGCTTTTAAATATTCTATAAACCATTTAAACTACATCAATGAAATAAATAATGATAACCATGACTGAAGTTACAGTTTTCAAGGCTCAAATATTTAATAGATACCAGACTTTCACCACATGAAGGTAAAAAGTCTTAGCACAGCTTCTTGGCTTCTCAGTCACCTCAAAGTTTCAGGCTTCATCTTGGATTTTTTCCTTCTGTTTAACTATGTAATGTTTAAGCTTCAACAGGAAGAGAACTGTTTACTCAGTGACAAGACTTGTGCTCGAGTACCAAAGGATCTGCCCCTTTATCCGTAATATTCTAAAGTTGTAGTACCTCTGAAATCCCTTCACAGCACACTCCAAAGACTTGTGGAGTCTGTTTGTTAAATCGGTATTTTGTTTGACAGAGTTTGTAGAAATAATGGAACGCAAAGCAACTTTTAGACTATAACAAGAAAAATCACTTGGTCTTGGTAGCAGTTTTTTTTTTTCAATATTCCAAACTATTTGAGCTGACTGTATTTATCAGTTCGGACACATTCACAGCATTGGTTTGACAGATGATTATAAGTCTATTTCTTTTCTCTTTTTTGTTTTGCTTTGGGTTTACTATAATCATGTGGAGATTGGCCTCGATACTTTGGAACGATGGGCTGCAGTTTTATTTGTATCATCGGTGAAGTCAGGGAAGAAAGTCGCTCTATTCACTTGCTCTCACAAAATCATTGAACCTAATTTCAAGGCTTGTCTGTTTCAGATCATGTTGTCTATTCTTAGAACAGTGATGTCTGGTGTTTCTTCCTGCCTTCCAGATCTTTTTGGCAAAGAAAAAAAAAAGTATCATTATTTCAGCATATTTTGTGATACATTCCAAGTGCATACTGAGTTTGTTTATGAATAAACTGCAAACACCAACTTGTCAAATGGAGACATATTCTTCAAAACAAATTTGTAGAAATGCATGAATTAAGATCAGTTCAACTGACTATTTTAAAATGAATATGACTGAAATTGTATGGAAAACAAAAATGAATGTAACTGACATTCAAGAATACTGAAATCATATTTGTGTTTCTTTTTTGTAAAATAAATGATGCAACTTTGAACATGTAGCGGACAGTTCACTGAAGGCTAACAATTTGTATGATGTCAAACATTGTTTACATTGCTGGCTATAGTTTGCTTTAAAAATGTTGTTTTTATTTGATTATGTACATACACTGTTTATGTTTTTTTTTCTTTGCTCATTTTACTTTTGCATAGCTTCATTGCATCAATGACCACAGAAAATGTTTGTGTGTACAGTAAGTCATCTTGTTTTTTCTGTATTTTGCTTGGTTCTGTCAAAGATATTTCCTCTGCCAGAATCTGCTGAACATTTACTTGCTGCTGTCATGGGTATTTCACTTATTTCTTGTTCTGTATCATGTCAGTTAAAGCTGGCTTTTATCTTTCCCTGTATGTTTATTCCAAATAAAGAATAGCAGACTTATAAGGTAAAGTGCTGTAGTGTGTCGGTCTTTTGCTACAGAAAATGTCTCTATAGTATATGTACCACAACAGTTTGAATCAGTACAGATGACATCATTCATTAATCATTTAAACATTCTTTTGTACGAAGTAATTCATCATACAGTTTTGTCTTATTATAGCTCATATTGTAGTCAGTTAAAGGTAGGGAATCCCATTTGCATGCCTTAAATGAAGAGTTGTATAAATACAGTGGTATGTTGAAGAGAGTATCATTTTAGAAACTCCCATAAAGTATTGAAAGTGGAAGGTAACATTTAGTACATTTTTTTGACCGTTAGATTTTGAATTGAATTTTTTTCGGGGCTCACCGTAAATTCCAGTACATTACTAGGCTACCTTTGCAGACCCATGCACTGCATGTGTGTCCATCATGTATATTTTGTGAAGAAAGTTCATCAACACTTACAAACATTTCTATATACATTCTTGCCACACACTCTATATGTTATTACATTAGCTCTTGTACTTTTAGATTTGTGTTTATAGATAACAAATACAGAAGACTGCAACAAAAAGGCTTGAGGTGGCTGACACACAGAACTACTGAGTAGTTGAGTTTTGTGCATTATTCAAATTTTAGATAACTGTTGACTTCCAAATCTTTAAGCAGTGGCCTAAGCAAGTCCCCTGAGGTTCATATCTAATGTTTTGCTGCATTTTGGGAGGTCTGTAAAAGGTATCCCCTACCTTTAAAGGTACTGTTTACCATTGGGAGCAGTGATTTAAAAATCTTCAAAGAAAAAAAAAAGTAATCAAATCAATTCATTCAACCATTCACTCAATGCAGTACTCTAAAAAAAAAAATCAAGTTTAAGAACAGAACATAGGTGGACATGATAGGATAAAGAGTATTTGACAATTCATAATACATTGTACATGTAGTATCATTAAAAAAACGCAGCCGTGCCGTACTGCATTGAATGAATGGTTGAATGAATTGATTTCAATTCAATTCAATTCAAAGGTTTTATTTTCACTTCTTTCAACAGAATGTACAAAAAAAAAATATAGATTCGACATACGTTTGAAGGAATGATACATAGATAGCAAAGGATAACATTTGTCAATAATCATTACAAATTTAGGCATTTTTCATACAGACATATTTATACATTCTGCCAAAAAAAGTGGAGATACCCACTCAAAAGACTATGCTTGTACAACGTGGGCACCTCACAGGAAGAAAAAAAAGAAGGTGATTTGATTATGTACTCTAAAGATAAACAATTCGTGAGTATCATTGCTGGACGTACGAATGGCACCATTCTACCTCGGATGTCTAGCAGGCAGTGAAGGGAATATCTCCCATTAAACAAACTACTGAGGGAATTCAAAACTACATGTACTTAAAGGGACTAGGGCTTGCCGACAGATTTTTTTTTTTTTTTTTTTTTTTTTTTTTTAAATGCAGATATGAGAAACATCACAGAGTCAAGATCATGTTACTGTGTTAAAGGACAAGTTCACTTTCGTATAGATATGGATTGAGTGAGTGGATCAATACTAGAAGAACATATTGTGGAAAGTTTGGGGAAGTCGGACAATCCGTTCAAAACATGAATTTTTAAAGTTTCTGTGTAGTCACGCTGCTGGATGAGAAGACTACTAAAGTTTATGACGTCACATGCGTAGAACAATGATACAAAAATAATAAGAGAATTTCCTAAACTTTATAAATTATCAATATTATTCCCCTGCCTTCTGAAAGAGGCAAGTAAAATACTCTTTCATTATGCGAGAAAAGTGAAAATAATATGTTGAATTTTCTTCATATTTTCTTAATATCATTTTACCCAATCATGTAACATCACAAGTTGTCGCCGTTTTCTCACCCAAAGAATCATGGTTTCTGAAGGGATTGTCCGATTTTCCTCAAACTTTCACTGATGTGTCCTAATGCTGCATTCTCTCAATTCATCCGATGAACTTGTCCTTTGATTATTGGAGATGTACATACATTATGTCATATTGTATGGTTATGAACATATATATTCCGTAGATTGACAATAACTGACAGACTGTGCACATAATATGATTTTTTTTTTCACTCTACAGAATCCATTGGCTTTTTTCCCTTTATGATACGTACATGTATTCTTCAGGCGTGTACTTTGTATTTGCCCCGCACTATTAAAGCCATGTATGGTCTCGGCAGAACTTGCGTGTATTCACGTAATACAGGACGTACATGTATACAAGTAGCCGCAGCAGACCGCAAGGCCTGTTTCATTACGAGCGTGCGAGATTACCGTAGAGTATTGTTTGACTTATTACTGATGACCTCGATAATAATTACCAATAATTACCACCGAGTGAATGAAACTGCATCACTTTTTACCCAGGGTTAACCTTGATTTGGTGATATAAGGTCTGAACACTGAATGGGGTACACAACACCTCGAAAATATTGCAAAACGTTATCAACACTTCAAATATTTTGGTTTATGTTTAATTACCTTCAGTTGTCACATTTTGTTCATGATTCATATGAGGGATTTCGCTATACCTGAACTGCGTAGAGGTTGGTTTCATTCCTTTTTCCCCAAAAGCGTAATTGCCATGAACGTGTTCAGAATGGCATTTTTTCCCACTTGGTTCTTCCTTTCGTTAATGGATATCGAGTAAGATCACTGGAAGTTAATTGACAATACACGTTACCAGGGACATAATCAGTAAATGAGCAGCGCTGTGGAAACGGTAATTGTTCATCCGATAATTTGACGTACCGTCAGGGGTTCTGTAATGAGGTTGAATAGGCTAACTAACGCACTATGTGTAATTATCATTAACATTAGGTTTTTGTGCTGCATGGGTGTAATATTTTTGCATTATCTTTTGTATCATTTTTTTTTTTTTCTCTTCGTGATGGTATCAATTTGGTGTGACCTTGGCGCACTTCACGGTTTTCTAATTGCGAGAGGGAGGGGGATCGATGGAACAGCGTTTTGTATCTGGTTTTTGCTTTTCCTCGCTTTGGTTTCACTAGAATGCTCTCTTTTCTATGATGTGAAAGAACTTGCTTGTGTATAACGGACAGTTGAAGTAATGAACCTTCGGATTAAAGAACCTTCGGAATAAGAATTGTTTTTCCGCTTGAGTCAAGGGTGTGGTCGTCATATATTTTTTGACTCTCCGTGACACAAGATGACGAATACCCGTAGAGGCGGATCTAGCTTTTTGATATAGCTTTTTTGCTGGGGATGGGGGGATGACCCAATGACAGTGGACTATGACAAGCAAACACACACACACACACACACACACACACACACACGCTGCAACTTCTCTCCCCAAATCCGCTCACAAGCAAAGAAAAAAAAAAGTGGAAAAACGTCCACGGGGTTTGTTTAAACCCCCTAACCCCCTGTTTTTTTTCCATTTTTTAGATATCTTTTTGCTTTTCTCTTTTTCCTAAAAGTACGATATCCGTATCAGCGCTAAAACATTATCATTCTTTAAAGGACAAGTTCACCTTCATAAACATAAGGATTGAGAAAATGCAACAATATTAGTAGAACACATCAGTGAAAGTTTGAGGAAAATTGCACAATCGATGCAAAAGTTATGATTTTTTTTTAATTTTTGTGTTGGAACCGCTGGATGAGGAGACTACTACAGCTCGTGAGTCATCTATGCGTACAACAGTATAAAGAAAATGTAAAAGAAAATTCAACATATTTTCACTTTTTTGGCATAATAAAAGTGCACTTGACTTGACTCTTTCTAAAGGCAGGGGGGATAATATTACCCATAACATTTGTCGGTAACGAGTCAGGGGAATGTGTACTTTTTTCAAAAGATGGAATTTTGTGAAATTCTCTTTATATTTTCCTTATATTGTTGTACGCATGTGACATCTAAGTTATTCATACACTGCAGTAGTCTTCTCATCCAGCGGGTACTGCACAAAAACTTCAAAAATTCATAACTTTTGAACGGATTGTCTGATTTTCCTCAAACTTTCAATGATATGTTCTACTAATATTGCTACATTCTCTCAATCCTTATGTTTATGAAGGTGAACTTGTCCTTTAAAGATTGGATCATTCAGACAACCCGCACTACAAAAGCGCAGTCTTAATACTGTGTCGTGGCATTTAATAGTCACACCACTCTTGCTCAGTTACAAAGAGTTGATATGAGTGTAAACTGTTGACCTTCTCGTAGTTCTCGTGCAAGTCAAACTTTCGCGCCTTTTGTCTCTTTGGCTCTCTTGATGTTTTTTTTTTTCATCAAATATTTACCTATAATCAGTGAATTTCTTATAAGGTTATACCTTCTCCCCCCCCTTTTTTTTGTAAATAAGAAACCACCACGATGAAGGTTAAAGGTTAAGAGAATGACACAGTTCTGAAATTAGTATTTTTCTGTCTATGTAGATCTACAAGAAAAGTTACGGAAGTTACGAAAGCTGTTTTTCTAGTTAGATCAGGTCATTTCTGATGGTTTATTGCAGTTAGTATACTAGCTCACATCATGCAGTCATAGATTCCTTTATATAAGCTCTTTCAATTTTACTATTTTTTGTTTGCACGATTGAGCCAGCTGTATCTAAACAACATTCCCAACTGAAAAAAAAAAAGACTACAAAAAACACAAAAAATACTAAAAAAGAAACAAAAGAAAAAAAAACTTGAAAAAGAAACCCTGATTTTGTTTCCCCGGTTCCGGAATATGTGGGGGTCTTTTTATTATTATATAAGAGGTTATATAATATCCAGTTCGGTAATCACATAACCTGTATTCATTACATTGTATTTCCCATTATTAATTAAGAACGCATGCAACTTCTCCTCAGTCGGTATCTCTTTCTTTCTTTATTTTCTTTCTTTCTTTCTTTCTTTCTTTCTTTCTTTCTTTCTTTCTCTGTCTGTCTATCTGAATGTATCTTGTTTGATAGATAAATATAGATATTATAGAATAGATAGACTAGATAGATAGATAAATACATAATACATATAATATATGTATTATAATACTTGTACATACATACATACATACATACATATAGGAGGGTATGCACAAGTAGCCGGCGACAACAACAATGTGGTGCATAATTTGTTTTGAGCAACCATGTCATTGTATTCTGCAATCAGATTTGTCTCAAGAGTCCCTCGACTTGTTTGTGTCGAAAGCCCGAGGACTGGGGATAATATCTTGTCTTTATTTTAGAATCCCCATACAACTGGGAATATATCAGTTGAGCTTGCATTACGCACCGCACGTATGCAGACTAATCTTTCATAAGTCAAAAAAAAAAAAGAGTAATCGATTCGGATTTACCCAAGTGTTTCCCTCAGCTCATTCGGCAGTCCGTTACCTCTGAAAATCAAAACAAGGTAGTCCTCGTTTTGCTACATTTTGTCTTGAATAAACGCAGGCTTATTCCAAATTCGAGATAATGGTTCATGTGATAAACATCTTTTTTTTTCGTGAAGAAGAGAAGTAAAGTAGAATTATTTGTATTTGTCGTATATCCTGACTCGACAAGCAGTAAACCGCCAAAGCTGTCTAGGCATAAAGGGTAACTGATTCGATTCTGTCAAACTGAAAAACGGAATTTGGTTTAATAACCAAAATGAGTTCCGTTAATGCCAAAAGTCATCTACATTCGCAAACTAGGAAGGTCATGGAAGAAGCTAAAGGTATTTGTAGCTGATTCCGAATATATTTTGATGGTATTTTTACCGATATGGTCAGACGTAAGAGAGTTATGAAACTATCTTAGACGACTTTTCCATCCAGTGGAACTTCAAGTACCTGTAGGACCTACATCAATTTTTAAGCATTGGAGGGAATGTTGTAGACCATAATTTGTTTCCCCAGTGTAGACAGCGAGCTTTGACAATTAAGGGCGTGACGTCAACAATTGCGTCATCAATGGCCATGCTCACAGACTTTGGAATTATCACACAGTTGATTAATGTTCTAGCGTTTCAGTCGTGTGAGGCAGGAATAAGTGTATAATACTTCTCCCACATGCATCTAGCTACTTATCTATCTGTATTATGTATATTACAAATGTAACAGAAATGATGAAAATGATGTATCTCAACAAATATGTTAAAAAGAAATAACGACAGGGATATAGACTTATGGAATTATCAAAAGGAAGATGGATATTGGTGTGTAGAGAGATAGATGGACTGGTAGATTTATAAATAGATAAATGAATGGAAAGAGATAGATAAAGAGATAGATAGATATGGATAGAGAAATAGATAGAGATAGGTGGGGAACTGTGAAATGACATATGAGTTTTGCAGGAATTTTACAGCTCTGGTATTTTATGAAGATCAATATTGATGTAACGCTATCTCATCTACACATTCACTCATTTCAGCAAACCAATCTAAGTTTACGCTATTTTGTAATATTTGCTCTTGAACATTGATTGTTGGTGTTGTTTGTTGTCGTTTAATGGCAAGCAGTCATATCATTGACTATTTTGCCAGGTTATATAATCTCTATTATTTTCTATAATTTGATTATGAATATAGTATTCTTATTATTAACTGACATATAACCTTTGCATGTAACTGTTTTCGACATGGTGACTTATAATAGTGAACTGTTAAATCTGTTTACTATGCTCTGTCTCGTTTGCGTCAGGGTAATTTTGATTGGACTCATCCAGGATTAATTGATGTTTCTCTCGGTGTCTGTAATCCAGTAAGCAGTAAGCACCCTTGATAATAACCAGTTATGGACAATATATGTGTGTATTACAGAAGGAGAGAGAGAGAGAGGGAGAGAGCCATACACAGACCGTTGTTTTATTGTTTTAACTGCTTTCATTTTCAAGCAAGTTTGACGAAGTGATAATCCTGTCGGGGCGATGGAAGTTGAGTTGTGCGTAAGCTGTCGCCATGGCAACCTGCTCTGTACTCTTTACCACCGTCCTCACTCGACTCTTCCTGCTCCGCGCGCAGAGATTAATTCTAGCAGATAAACGGGGATATCAAATCGAAGCCCCTCAGTTATTTGCCACCCCTCAATGGAATTTAAACCCCTTCGAGGCTGCATCCTGTGCTGAGCGGGTCTCCACACGTGGTTGTGAGGATGTGAGGGCTCAACGTAGGTGAATTTTGTCGAGAAAAACAGCTCGGAGCGAATCTTCTCTGCCGTCAATCTACGTTGATCATAACGCAGGAGAAGGTCTAGTGAGGCAATCAGCCGCATGCCTCTTCACCAATTTAACGATGATGTGACGAAGAAAAAGTGTGGAACTCGAGGAGAAACTGTGGGGGTAGAGAAGACAGCTTAGATTTGTAGAAAGTCATTGACGAGAATAACAGACGTAACCGATATGATTTTGTATTGTTTTACATATTTATGTGTCATTTTTAAATAATGTTTATTTCGAGACCTAATCATTACCATCATCATCACCTTCATCATCATCGTCATCGTCGTCGTCGTCGTCATCGTCATCATCAGTAGTAGTTACATCAGCATTACTTTGCTCATGATGGTTTTAAATGGATTGACACCACACGAAATATCATCACTGGTGTATACACTTGTATCCAATACAATTTTGTAAATATCCCATAAAGCTAGTGGTTCTTTTCATTGGAGTAAGAGTGAAAGCTCACAGGAGAACCGAAAAAAGAGATAAAACAATAATCTACCCTTATTTTATATCAGTTACTCTCTCTACATCTCTCACCCCCCCCCCCCCCGTGTATTCTCTTTCCAACTGTGCCCGTTGATGTGTTGTTGTTGCTACTGCTGTTTGTTTGTTTCTTTCTTTGGATATATGACCCACTTCATGTTGCTGACCATTTATGATGTATCCATGTTGTCCTCTCATTTATCCAGCCAGAATTTAAAAAGAGCAGCGGTATTTTCCCCTACTTTCACACCGCTGTTAATGTAAAAGGGTGAGATACAGAATGATAAGAGAGGAGGGAAGGGAGAGGGATAGGAAGGCACGTGCACTAAATGGACTCAAGCTCATAAAAGAGGGAGGGGGGGGGGGTGTACGATCACAGGATGGCTGAGAAGACGCCGCACATGAAGGTGCCAGGCTTTTGTCTGTAATCTAGATTTCCACGCTCTCTGAAATGTCATTTGATTGTACGCCACACATTAAAAAAGGCTAGAGTAGTCGGGTGCGGAGAAATGACTACGGACTTAAGCTGTGGATTCAAACAAAATACGCTTTTCGAGAAAGGCGGAAAAATAAGAGAAATTATCGGCTTTCACCACGCTACATAATTATTGTAACAGCTTATGGAATGCATGGCGGGGTGGAAATTTTCTGTCTTTTCCGTTCTTTTCCTCTTTCCCCTCTTCTCCGTCTCTATCTATGTATATCTATCTATCTACCTATCTATCTATCTATCTATCTATCTATCTGTCTGTCTATCTATCTATCTATCTATCTGTCTATCTATCTATCTATCTATCTATCTATCTGTCTATCTATCTATTTATCAGTCGTCCAAATATAGAAATGGGATGAGAGGAATGGAAATGTGCTTAACACTGGATTTTTCATAATCAATAAAACTACTTTTCCTCGTTCTTATCAGTAAGTAGGGTTGTCGGGTCGGTAGCTGTAGCGCAATAATCTTGTTATGAGTGCATGATACATATTTCTATCCCTTCCATGCGTCAGGCGAGAATATCTGATCTAATCTACAGACACTAAGGGATATGACGTCAGAAATATTAAAGCAAGGACAGGTCAAGGTTTTCGAAAAGGCAGCCTAGAGAATTAGCTTCATATAAGCGTATAATTCGTAGACTTTACTCTATTTTTGTCCTTAATTTTTCTACAAGGACATATTTGCGTATAAAGGCAAGGAATCGTGGACAGTACACGCCTTATATGAACTCGGTGAAGAAAACAGTGTTTGTGAATATATCCATATTATTCATACAATAAACGGGGAAGAGGTACGTGATGATCAGAAATGTTGCACTGTTAACAACAAAAGTGCCATTCCCGACATTGCTCGTTTCTTTCCTTTTCTTTTCTTTCTTTTCTTCTTGTTTTTAAAGGGATGATAATATAGTTTCGGTTGAGATGGGGCTTCAAGTCTTTACTTTTGTGAAATAATGAGAAACCTTCTGAAATATGATAGTGCATACAATTCTAGGAGAAATTCAAAGTTTATTTGATGAAATTGCTTTTGAAATGGCTGATATACCCAGGAACAAAGTGGTCCTAATAAAAGGTGGGGCCAACCTATTATTAGGACCTCTTTGTTTTACTTTTTTTTCAATATCTCAGCCATTCCATAACTGATTTTCACAAAAAAAGACTCTGAATACCTCTTAGAATTGTATACTCTTTAATATTTCATAAGTGGTTACTACTTTATAGCCTGCACAAAGTTAAAATCTTATTCCCCCGTCTCAATCAAAACTCTAGTATCCCTAAAATGTGAGATTATTCACTACTAACAATGATCTCTGATTTTTTCCCCCTTCTTCTGGTCTTTTCCAGCTGCAGGTTTGTGTGTTCGTGCAAACTCACTCGTTGTCGGTGTCTATTCCGAGAAAGAGGAAAATGGGAGCAAAAAAATCTAGTTTGAGGTCAAACGTTTGAAAGGAGAGGGAAAGACTCAGGATGGAGGAATACTCTACCGGAAGTCCTCGTGGAGTGTTTGGCGTCTTCGTGAGCATAAATTGTATACAAATCTGCAGCCTTTTTGTGAGAGAAATCTAGTCGCCATCCATGGCCAAACCAACGTAGGATTTTGTGTGTGTGTGTGTGTGTCTGTGTCTGTGTCACACACACACACACACACACACAAACACACACAAACAAACACACACACGCACACTGTGTGTGTTTTCATCCTACTCCTCTCTCCAGCCCGCCTTCCCCACCCCTCGATTCTTTCTCACGCACACACACACACACACACACACACACACACACATACCTTTTTCATGAATTTTATCCTCACAAACACACACACACATACGCACACATTAAGCACACCCACACACACACATTAAGCACACACACACACACACTTTTTCCCACTTCTGTCTCTAATATATTGAACTCTCTCTCTTTCTCTGCCACCATAGTTCTCTCTCTATCTCTCCCTCCCTCTCTCTCTCTTTCTCTCTTTCCGTCCGCACCAGTGGGGTCATCGACGCACCCAAATTTCTGTTCATTTTTTAAAGCTTTATCGAGTCTTATTCCGTCAATCTGACTATAATATGGATTTTTTTTTTTCATCTTCATAATTTGTCACTCTTTGTAGCTCCATTTTTTTTTTCCAGGAAGATTGGTTGGCGAGGAATAAGTGTTCCTCAGAAAACCAATATTGTTAATAACCTCATTAAAACATGCACGTAGTCCTTTGTGGGTCTTCGTCATGAATCGTTTAAGTAAGAATATATGTAATTCTTACTTTGAAAGTAGATGAATGTGAGAATCATTGAACAAATAGGTAACTTGTCAACATTTGTATTTTCTTTACAATGCTACAATTACTTTAGCCGATAGATGTGGGGAAAAAAGAAATCAACTGTAAGTACATATATGCTTTAAAATGATTGCATAAGTTTGAAAAGATGCTTTCATTTTTACGTCACATTTAGGTCATACTCTGAACCTTTTATGGTATTAGGAAAACAAGATTGTCGTAGATCCATTGAAAAGGGAATGAGATGAAAATTTGTTCTCCGACATGGGATAAACAAACGCGTGGGTTGGATAAGCTCTAACGTTTTGAGTAAACAACGTCGCTGACGAATGGGTATAGATAAAAAAGAACCTCTGAGAATGGGAGACTGCCTTTAGCTGCGTATCAACCTCGATTTTCATCTCCGTACGGCAGAGACGCGGCTAAAAGTGAGCATTCTTCTTTTTTCAACTGTTCATTCTGCTCCAACGGACAAGGTTACGAACTAAGAGAGAGAGAGAGAGAGAGAGAGAGAGAGAGAGAGAGACGGACGATCAATGTCCAAATTCTAGATATTTGTCACACAGCTCTTGAGGTCTTCAGGCGGAACTGAGACGCGTCGATCTGTCGATGTGAAATCAATATATGCATCTGCAAATTGGCAGCACTTTCTAGTGTCATGGGATATATGCCGATCGAGCCATTTTACTTTTGTTCTTTATATCTAAGCGTTTTTCTTACAGTCGCCCTCTCCCCATCCCCCACCGTCTCTCCCTCTCTTTCTCTTTGTCCTCCTCCTTCCTTTCCCTTCCCTCACGCTTGACTCCTAAATAGTAAACTGGAACGGGCAAATTGGGGCAACTCTACAAAACAACACAATAATGTGAGGGGTTTTTAGCCGACTTAATTTCACGATTGTGTCTATGCTGTTAATCCCGTTGTTCGTGGATGTTAAGTTGCTGGCGGAAGCACTAACGTGTGCAGAGTTGTTTTTCCCTGTTTCCCTGAGATGCCTCATCAGTTGGAGGCACACATGATGTAAGCAGCATCTCCTCTGATGATCGTGGAGGAGCTGATGTGGGATTTAGAGTGCGCGTGTTTGCCAAGTGTTGGATCGTTTGATTACTTGCTTGACGTCTCAACGTGTGGGAGCACTGGGTTCGAGTCCCGTAGGACAAGATGTTTACCTAACCAAATCCCTCTGGACCTAGGTGTATGTGATGTATATTGTTACCTGATACTGCGGAGGGTAGTATACTACATTACCAATTCTGAGAACACTCAGAGTAAAAAAAATCCTTTGTGAATAAAATCAATATTCATACATTTTTCTAGGCCCAATGAAGAAAAAAGAATGCAAATAAAGTACACAAACATGAAAAAATGACAAGCAAATCTAATTTCCACAAAAGATATTTCAACCTATGCTGACACTAGAACAATTATTAAGTATATGAATTGCAAGATCTGTAGAGGCAAAAGTTTAATTGAATTGGATAACAGAATAACAATTTTCATTGATTGTAATTCACTGCAAAAGAAAACAGGAAAAAGTTAATTAATTTGATGATATTGGGCCATTAATGCTGCAAATGAAATGCAACTGTCTTTCGAGATGAAAAAGAAAAACAATGATCATAAAAACGGGCTAGCAGTTTGAATCTCATTCATCATGGCAGTATATTTCGCATCTCCAAAAATCACTGTAAACCGCATATGAAACACATTACAAATTATATTCGACATCAGTATATTGTACACATTTAAATACGAATTTCACTTCCGCATACGCCCCCTGGGGTGGGGTGATAGGGAATGATAAAAGCAAATAAAAGAGCTTGGAGTCTCGTATATTGACTTCTATCAGTGTGTTGGTGCTTATTAGCACAGATTTGATTCACGGGGGGAAAAAAAGAGGAAAACTCCTCGAAGAGATAATCACCCGCTACGCTGGTTGGTTGACATTGCCATGGCAACCTGCCTCCAAGCGGATTGCCACCATCTCCTCCTTGACTGGTTGGCATGCTACTGGATTGATTAAAGGATCATACCACTGGTTACTCCTCCATACGTAAGATCATGGTCATGAAATAGTGGACTTCAAACCGTTTCAATGTCTATAAATCTTTTCAGTAGAAATCCCACACATCATGTTCAAGTTGTTCAAGTTGATTTATTTTCATTTTCAACAAATTAGGGATACAATGTGATGATTGCATGTACAAATAATGTCACGAAATCAGTACAACAATGTGGTGAATATAATTACATGTATTACATTTTATTATGTTCCGATGTACACATCATTAAAGCCTATAGCACACTATAGATGTAGAATTTTAAGAGACCTTATACCTACAATTTACATTTAGATATCTTATCATACAGATTCACAGAGATGATCTCAAACAAACATCATATCCACAAGGAAAAAGTGGTCAAAAAGCAAGAGGCATGGTCTCAGGTTTTCATTCAGACAGGCAATGAACTTTTATAAAGTGGATTATAATCTGACCATAAAATAAAGAAGTTCCTGTGTATTTTTAAATAGTAAGAATCCCCCTCTCTTTCTACTACTACTACTACTACCACTTCTACTATTACTACTACTACTACTACTACTACCACTACTACTACTACTACTACTACTACTACTTCTACTACTATACTACTATTACTCTCGAGTACTTCTTTTCTTTCTGTATTGTTTTATTTCGGTTTGCTTTGTTTCAAGGGAGGGTCTATTTGAGTGATTATTTCATTGACGTATTGTGACATGATAGAGTTGGGAAATATAAGAAATTCAATTGGCTCACATCCAAGAAATGGATGGTAAGGTTTGTTCAGATAAAAAACGAAACAAAACAAAGATGTTGGAGGTTTCCGGCTAATGAAGAAAAATATTAGGGAGAAACACATTTGCTATCCACTGTCCCAAGTGTCTTCAAAAATTTACCCCCTTTTACCCTACTTGTCGTATTTCTTTGTCGTGTATGTCTGTGTTTGTATGTGAGTGTTTGTGTGTATGCTTCCGCATATCAAACGTACTACAGAATTATAGAAAACAAAGTGCTTACAGCGTCCTGTATGATATATACTCTTTGCTAACCAGTGACTATAGAATTCTGATTCTACAGACTGAATATTTAATTTCTTAGCATTAACCTTCTTATCTAAAGTTGAAGAGGTGAAGCCACGTTAAATATACAACTTGTAATCCACCGTGTTGCTGCTCAAGCAAGTACGTCATTTCCTAATATAAAGTGCCATTTGCAGTAATGACGAAGCTACGAGGGCTGTATGCCATTCCTATCGTACACCATTTGGATTTCTAGCGGTCAATTTAGAGGTAGTTCTGTGGTCGAGTGCGATATTGTGAATACAGTGTTGACCATTGAACAAACTAGTTATATAAGATCGTATTATCAAGCGTGTATCAAGAGAAAAAAATGCATGCGTTCACTCTCATTCAATTTACCTGTACACAAATTTTGTATACACAGACGTATATGATTGTGTGTATACATGAGTGTATGTCTCTTTTGGGTGTATATATAAATATATATAAATATACATGTATATGTATATTAATGCAATATAAATGTTTATATATATATATATATATATATATATATATATATATATTATAAATATTCATATTACATCGTATTACGTTATAATTATGAACATGATTATACAACGTAATGTACATACACAAAAGCTATGATAAAACTATTAGCTAATATATAATGGTGTATGAGATGAAGGGAAAGCGTAGATGAGAGATAGAAAGCGATAACATTATTGTTATAAAGAATTATCATAATCCAGCTACGCTTTCATTCGATTTGTCAAAAAATAGCATTTACGTATCTTTCTAGCAGAGAAGGCCTCGCTCTAATTGTTTGTGGTCACCGTACTTGTCAAATTAACCCATTAATGGAAGCTCTCTGCCGCTCATCCGTAATCTCTAGACTGATATTGAGATAGCTCGTGTGGAAGGGATGGGAACGTCAAAACGGGGTCTTCATGGAAAGTTCGATGCTTAATTGCGCTCTCATTCTTAACCCGGGTGCATCCGTATGATAAGAAAATCAAACAAACAGTCGATATGGATCTCCCATCTCCACCATGACTGTGACGGTTCCTTCCTGTTTGCAAGCCAAAGAGATGTTGATTTTCATAAAACGAAACTAAAATAATAGAATTTGAATAATGGAAGTAACACTTGGCTGACGTCATGCTATCAATCACCATATTACCCTGAAAGGCGTCACGCCGAGCCTGCTTTTAAGGAGGTTCCATCGTATTTCTCTAATATTTTTACTTAAAATTCAAACTTCGAGATAAATTGACGGACATGCTCTATGATAAATATATTTCATTCTGCATCCAAGGTTGATATCATGTATCATTTTTTTTTTTGTATGTCATGCATTTTTCATTGAGGAAATAGATTGAAATTGAAATTGAGATTTGAGATTTTGGATTCGACAAACCAAGGAGGACGACTCTTTGCTCATCTTGATCTAATTTAATTTGACAGTGAAGAAGAATTCGGTCCTATGTTTTTAAGGCAATGATGTTTAATGGCAGGCTCATGTATTGCATTATTCTATGAAATGGGTTTGAACACACGTAAAAATACTTTAATTGGCATGTTTGTATAGTTATGTATTCTGTAAAACGTCGTGGTGCAGCTTGCAAGAATCTAATCTTTCAAATAGGTGGTAATGAGTAATCAAAACACGGGCAAAACTAAACTCGACGAATAACACCCTAGGTGTATGCATTCATCTTATGCAATCATCTCCATTTGTGACCGTGCACCTCAAAACGAACGTAAAGTCGCACACACTGATTTTGCGTGAGGACTGAAAATAAGTGAAATGGCTCAACCTAGCCGAACTTGACTTTTTCATATTTTCTGAAAGAGCGGGTCTTCTTTTACATTATGCTCAAATTTGGTATCATAAAACGGGCAGGAAAGTGTATTTTTTCAGCAGTTTATCTCGAACATTTTTGGTAGAATAGCGTGATTAGGTGTGTCTTTAGAATCCCTTTTTCATTTCTGAAAAACCTTGTCCACACTCTTCACTTTCAACTCTAATAACTTTCGAAAGGATAGTGCTACTGCTTTGAAAGTTGGCATTAATTATGGACAGAATGTGTTAATGAGGCATGCTTACTTTCAGTTTAATCTGATAATCCCTTCATTGTTGTTACTCTGGTGGTTTACTTCCTGTTTTTTGTCCCATTCATAGCACAGCCAGCACGGTTTGGTAAATATCTAGCGCTTGAATAGACACTGTACTTCAAAGCCTCTTTTCTCAGTTCACACTTTGCCTGAGTTTGTGCTTCTTTCCAATATTTAGATAGGTTAGGAGAGTCCATTTGATTTAAGTTATACATCATTTTAAAGCTTAAAGTCTGCTCTTTCAGAATATGGTCTTAACTAAAAATTCATGTCTGGCGACTTTTTGTTTGTTTTGAGGTGCAGGGTCACATTTATCATCTTCATCCACGCGCGCACACACAAACACACACATGTACAGGTGTATACTACACAAAACTTGTGTCTACCAGGTAGTAAGCATTAACTCTTTATGGTGTTCAAATTACATTCTCATGATGGAAGATAATCTTCTTTCTTTGTTATGGTGAGGATCTTTTCTTTATTACATTATATCACTTATATAATTTTTGTTCTGCTTATGTGTATTGACTATATTCATATCAAAGGTAGATAGCAAACCAATGGAATACTTGAGAACATAATTATTTGCATTTTATATCTTGTAATCAATAAAGATTTCATATAATATATATATATATATATATATATATATATATATATATATATATATATATAAGTGTGTGTGTGTGTGTGTATGTGTGTAGATAAATGCATATATATATGCATATATTTTCTTTTTCAGTTTTCATTTTTCTTTTCAATTCGCCCAAACTCTAAAAACCCGGCAGCCTATAATGGATTCATGGTTGGTAAAATTCATTCGTTGCCTATCAGCGGATATACGTGGATCGTCGCGTACACTCAGCGGTAACTGTCGCCTTCGAATTCTTAGGCTGAGTGATGTGCACTTACATATACTATACAGAAATGAGTGTGCAATTCGTTACGGGGATTATAGAACATATCCGAACCTAGCCAGCCTTCCTATTTAATGATCCCCCATACACGCTCCCGGGTCTTTGAAGATTCCAGATGTCATGTTCAAAATTTTAGCCAGAACAATACATCACACGCAAACATTACTCCAGCACACCTACACTCAAAAACAGAAATACGACTTAGATATACCATAGTCTTTTTTTCCTGTTATTGTTTTGCGTGTGTGCTTGTGTGCTTCTGATATGCTTGAAAGAAACAGCAACAAACAAACAAACAAACAAACAAACAAACAAACTTGTTGCTCTCTTTACGCCTGACATTTCGATCAAATACTATACAACGTAACAAAATGTCTTGCGTCTCCATTTTTCCTGTTTTAATCTATGTTCCTTTTTTATCTTTGAATGAATAAGAAAAAAATATAGAAACAGAATAAGAACAAATATAGAAACATTTACACCGAGTATTGACACGCATTACCACAAAAGCAGAGGGTTGCTAGGCAACGTGTGAACTCTGCGGAGAGCGAAGGAGAGGCTGTGAAATTTCATTAATATCGATCTGTCTGGTAAGTAGTTGGTTTTTCCGCGGTCGTCAGGGCAGCTGCTCGCTTTCTCCGTTTACACACAGCCTCACCGTACACGTTATGGTCACTTAACGTGACATTTTCGTGGTAGTTAATAATCAATTAACGATGTTTCTTGGCTGTACTGTCGAATGTGATTATTGATGATCATATCGTTGTTCACTAGCGTTGTTTCTTGGACCAATATTGATAAATGCCATGAACAGTATTGTGCTTTGGAAAACCAGTTAATCGACGCTTTTGATCCATGTTTTTAAATAAATGTTATCTAAACTATCACAATGTTCTAACATTGAAGAGTATTCAATTGTCAATGCCAAGCAGATGGTACGACTTTGAGCTACTGTACTCATTTCCGTTTAGAATAGTCTTCTTCTTTCTCTCTCTCTCTCTCTCTCTCTCTCTCTCTCTCTCTTTGGACACACAGCCACATACAAACCGACTAACGAAGGCTGAATGCCGGATGAATATCCATGGCGCGTTGCCAAAATCAATTTTGCCTATTTTTTTATATATATCTCCCCTTCTCTTCCCCCCCCTCTCTCTCTCACTCTCTTTTCTCTCTCTTTCTCTTTCTCCCATTACTATAATCTTCTTCATCTCGATGCTAAGTATTTGCCAATGTCTCTTTTCCGTGCATCAGAAAAGATGTATAGATGCACGGTTGTAGCCTTTCTTCATTTTATTTTGTATATATTGCTTTGTCTAGTTTTATTGACATTAGTATAAGTACTAGACATATACATACATGTACATATACATATGTTATATACATGTACATATACATGTACATTACATACACATACACGTACACACACACGTACACATACATGTACATAATACATACGTATACACATACACACACACACACACACTCCCACACACTGACACATTATACATGTACAAATGTACATATCGCCACACGGTATTTCACATTATGCATAAATATAATAACCCATACCTCTTCCTTCAAAGTTTGGACAATAGGCCTTTGATCAGTGGTGATTGGTGAGTATTTGATAACAACATTAATTGCTAATGCTGTTATCCGTTATCATAAATACATATACATATTACTGTATTTATGACCCCGATGCATCGAACAGTAAAAACGACATGACTATAGACAGATCAAGGTATTGCTAAAAAAAAAGAAAGAAAAAACTTATTATAATGCACATCGCTTGGGTATTTAATTTATTTCTTACCTTTTGCTTTACCGCTACTGAGTGGGCACGGCTATAACTATAGTCAGACACACACACACACACACACACACTCACACACACACACACACACACACACACACACACACACATATATATATATATATATATATATATATATATATATATATAATATATATAATATATTAAATATATATTGTCGTCGAGACATATGTCTTGACGACAAGCATCCCTATGGTCTTCACCACATTCTCGTCTGTTACATCATAAATGTTGTTATAATAAACTCATTTATAATTCTCATAATTTCATTTCTCACATTCCTTGCCCTGCGATTTGAGTTGCGTCCCCTTCTACAATATCTTTATTGTAGCATTGTAGTCGAAACCTTTATCCATAGCAGTCATTTCTTTTTTATCCTATCAGCGTTTATCGGGATTATCATTATAAGCAGCCTCTACTCTATTTGTTTGTTTTTCTAGCATTATGAAATATTTATTTTCCCCTTTCACCACTTTCTATTTCCTTCTCTCACTTCTCTTCATTGCCCAATTCTTTCTCCAAAGTTTTTATGTAAGGCGTTTTTCTTCCTTTCCTCTACACTTTCACTTCCTCATCTCTTTTTTCTTTCATCCCTACTGTTATCTTTCTTGAGTGTAGTATACAGAAGACGGCAACACGACACCCACAGTAAGACTTGGCGTCTTAAGCGCGGTTTCGGACATTAGACAATTTGTCCGCACGATTTCTTTTCACGACACGCTCATTAGCAAATCCCTGGAGGCGACTCAAGAAGCGTCGAGTGCCAAACTACACAGTTGACAAGACAATCTCCCGAAGGCATGCCCCAAGGAGCAGGAAGACGACTGACTGATTCGCTGAAACCTGTGCTGAATAATTCCGCACCGATCCGAGGACACACGCATTGTCACAGTTGCAGGGCATCCTTTTTAGGATAAAACATACTGAGGCCATTTATTGTATGTACACAATAATCTATGATAATTCCTAATCAATACATTTTATGGATAAATTGCATTCGTGTATACGACTATGTAATATGCGTGTTTTGTGTGTGAGTGTGTGTGTGTGTGTGTGTGTGTGTGTGTGTGTGTGTGTGTGTGTGTGCGTGTGTGTGTGTATGTGTGTGTGTGTGTGTGTGTGTGTGTGTGTGTGTGTATGTGTGTGTGCATGTGTGTGTGTGTGGGTGTATGGATTTGCTTATGCAGGTAGGTGACTCTCACCTCCCTGGCTTCATGCATGCCTCTAGTTGTATGATCTTTACATTTTATTATGATTGCGCTTAGAAACACCAGTATAAAGCGCAATATCAATGCAATTATTTCATTTCATTCATTTCATTTTATTTCATTATTATTATTATTACTATTATTATTATTATCATTATTATTAGTATTATCAATATCATCAATATTATCATTATTTTTTCCACAGCTTTGTAAAAGAATAGATAAAACAGCCTGAAAAACAATGAGTATATATAGCTGTTCAAATATCTCAATGAACACTGCCAATAAAGATGCACGATTATACGTCTATGATTGATTAACGTTTCTTTGAATGTCTACACGCTTTGTGATTTTTGAACAGCTCGGAAACCTATCATTCTATAGTGATGAATTAATTAGCGTACACTAACCTATCTAATACACAAATGATAAGTATGTATTATCTGTACAGACATTTCCAGGATTTTTGCCTGCCTGTGATTATGTTTACGATTTCAAGAATATCGCAGACGTATACATGAACAGGCTTTGGGAACATGGAGTGATCATGATTATTTTAGGGTAAGAATTTTGTAAAATATGATGACCCTGTATAGATAGATGAAACGGTATCTACAATTTCTGAACGTATAATTGCTAAAAGGAAATGATGAATTCCCATATCGTACAAACTTTGCTTTTTAGTGGGACACTCCATTTCCAATCCCATCATTAATTAGGTCGTATGATACGCATAATATATTTAAAAATACAATTGTGTTTTTTTCTTTTGTAACTCATTTTCACATGTACATGTGTACTTTGTTAATTCACGGTGTTTTTCATTTTTTTCACAGTTATTACAAATACGTTGTATATGTTTTGCTTATACATTGTGTAAAATTTCTCTGTTTATTTGATGGAATTGAGACCAGCTAGAATCTTGAATCTTGAAACATGATAAACATAAAACATAAAAAGGCATTTTACAAAAGGCCAAAGAAATATATTATATGTATGTATATCAAGAGGAATGGAGGTATCCAAAGCAAAAATACACATTTTTTGAATGAATAAGATTCAGATTCAGATTCAGATTCAGATTCATTTATTCTCCATATAGGAAATTCTTGTTGTTGGCATATGGGTGTACACATAGGAATATCTGCATGCATACATACATACATACGTACATTCATGTACATGTACACATATAAATAAATACAATGAATACAATACAAGATGTATCAAAATGTTTTTAAAAAAAGACTCTCGAAATGTGTTTTTTTATCCCTCTTTGTCTCGCTGAGTTCAAGAATCCATGTTTGTGTGAACATGTAATGCATCTACTTAAACATTTTAAGCATTATGTTATATCACGAGTAGCAAGTTTTCTATACGTGCACATATTGATATGATATTTTGTTCAAGGTAGGTTTTATATAAATACAAACAGCTTAGGGGTTGATTTACCCAGGGACTTTCATTCAAGTCTTTAATTCATACTTTGAATGCAGGTTAGAGGTACATCATCATGACTATGGACAATGGCTAACAAAATGTAAATACGCAGGGTGATCGGATGCTCCCGTGTATGTCTAAATGATATGCACTGGGGCTTTACGGACACACGTGATGGAGATAAGGCGCACATTACGTTCTGAACAGAAACAACAAGTTAATTCTACAGTACACTGTAATTCTATATACGAGACAAGAAACCGCCTATCGTCATAAAATTATCTGTATTTACCTTTTTGCTTTTTCACGGAGAATTGCTCGCACTGAAAACTTGGCGGACTTGGCAAATATTTGAATTCACCCCCATCAAATCGCCTTTCTGCGCACCATTCGCCCTGGTACCATTCAGTGCAGGGGACCGCGGATTCTGAGAATTTCGGAAGCCTCGATTATTATCTCTTACGGCCTGCTGTCTGCTGGGAATGGGGTAGACAGTATGGCAGGCCGTCTCTTGTCATGGGGACAATAATCATTCCTTTTCCTCATGCTGATATGTTTTTGTTGTTGATGTTGAACTTGCAGGCAATAACGCACTCACATTTGCATCCTAGCTCACACAAACACTACCGGATCAGCTAAATGCAAACACGCATGTACATAGTTATTATCATAATCATATTATGCATACTATATTTGA
The DNA here is from genome assembly GCF_040938485.1 of Diadema antillarum. Lineage (NCBI taxonomy): Eukaryota > Metazoa > Echinodermata > Echinoidea > Diadematoida > Diadematidae > Diadema > Diadema antillarum. The sequence goes on from NW_027271623.1 coordinate 1,017,737, forward strand.
TATACGAAATTCAACGATTTGAAAAAGATAAGTATCGTATACAATATATTAAAATTGTCATTACATAAGACAGTTGGAAAACCGACAATTGCACACAATTGAGTTTAGTACCTTTGTAGACTTTGTCATGAAAAGTAAAAATTGTGCTTTTTCGGTCAAAAATTACAACCACACAAAAAGAACTTTGGAAATACACGCCAATATGTATGCACTGTGCACCGCACACACAACAGTACCAGCCGAATGCGTAACGAATTTGTGTTGTGGTTCAGAGAATAAGATGGCATACTAATAACCACGAAGTTCTTGGTTCAAGACTCTAGTCGCTGCAGTAGTTGTGCCCCTCTGAGAAAGGCGCATTATCAACATTGCTGGTCCTTCGGTTGGGATTCAAAGCCTTTAGTCTTTACTTGCTTCGTCATTCAATGTTGCCTTAAATAGTGGTCCCATATCTTTTGTTATTCATCGTTTTTGACAAGTTCAACTTCTGTAAAATATTAATATGTTTCTTCTAGAAATGGAAAAAAATAAATGAATGAGTAAATTAATGAATGTTTAAGCAAAGCACATAAATCCAATTCGTTCTAATTCAGATACTAATTAGATAATGTCTGAACCAATTCAGACATTTGATATTACATGTCAGTCTTAATATCACAGGAAATTACCAAATCTTCATTCCTATGAATTATAATCCCTGTCATAATGAAAATTAAAGCAGATGAAAAGCTTCAAGTCAGTAAGACTGCCCAGATTGTAAATGTACACACAACTCATTGTCTCCCTCCCCCTTATCAATTTAATGTCTTGTTTTATTTCAATTTCAATCTCGATTTATTTTCATATTTCTCGATGAAAAAATACATCAAATATAACAAAATTAAATGAAGTACATGATATCAAGCTGGAGACATACATAAAATATTGCAAATATATAAAACATATAGTGGTCGATCTATGAAGTTTTGAATCTGTGAATGGATGCTAAAGAAATATGAAGGAACCTACTTAAAAGCCAGCTTGTTGGGCGTAGGTTCCAGTTAAAATCGAGTTAAAGATTAAGATGGGGAGCACGGGTACAATAATGACCGAAACACAGAGAAAAAAAAAAGTACAATTATACAGTCATAGCAAATTCTTCACGAATGCAGATTTGGGGTCGGATAAGCCACATACTGTAGGCAGATGAACCATTGTCGTTCTGGCAATAATAACAATATGACTCAATATATGATAACAATGATACGGTTAAAAATATTAGAGATTTATACATTGCGTGTATTAAAGAGGGAACACATGCACCTGCAAATCCCCCCCCCCCCCAAAAAAAAGACATTCAACAACCAGTTGCAGTGCAGAAGGAATCAAAATACCAGCTGTTACCTCGCCCCAACTGTCTTAGAGAAGGAAGAAAATGCAATATGTCATAAACACAGTGACAGAATTTGAGGGCACAAATAGCTGGTTTTAACATAACAACAACCCTGGAGTACAGTACAGCGGGATAGTCCTGTACAGCACAAAACAAATTTCAGTGAGCTGAATTAATGTAATTATTCAATAAGTACTGTCTTAATTTGCATTTAAAGGATGATAGTGATAAACAACCTGTGAGTTCAGAGGGAAAATCGTTCCAGTATTTCGGTCCCGCATACATAATTGTTTTCATCGCGAAAATTGTTCGAGTACGTGGAAGGTGATAAGCGTCCCGTTGGCGGGTGGGATAATTGTGAACTGAGTAGTTTCTTTTGAACATGTGAAGAAAAACATCAGGAAGATCATTCGTGGAGTATTTATACATGAAAATACCTAGGTTGTAATCAAACAAGTCAGGCAATTTCAAAATTTTATTCTTGTGAAAAAATTCATTTGTATGAGATAGATATCCAGCGTTATTGATAATTCTGATGGCGCGTTTTTGGAGGAGGAAAAGCGAATCAAGCTTTTTTGTTTTGTGGTTCGCCATCTCGTCAAACTTTCTAGTTTTAAATTCTCATAGTATCTCATCTCGTTTTGCAACATCTCTTTCGGGACCTATTCGGGACCTCTCAACACCAAAGCTGTCTTCCTCTTGCCAAGACTGAGTGGGAAAACAAAACCAAAAAAAAAAAAAAAAAAAAAAAAGCTGTAGCTGTTTCCAATCTCTATGCTTATTTTTGTGTGTGTGTGTGTGTGTTGTTTTGTTTTCGAATAGCAGAGCATAGTGACCCGAACGGATTACGTAAACAGTTGACTACCCTCTCATTCGCACTGTGTGGATGTCTGCCCCTGGAAAACCAGGTACCATTTTCACGGGGACTTCATAGTAAGAAGATGCGGTACACCACAGTGACGAATATCAACTCAGCTGGAGCTCGTTGCTCACCACAGCGAGTGAGCGAAAATTAATGCGTTTTGACTGGATGCATGCTGTTATACATAAATTCTTCAAATATATATGATTATAAAAACGTCTACAAGGGAATATACGTCTAAAAACGAGGTATCTTAAGGGGAATCTGTTCCAAAGGGGAATTTTTTTCAAAGCCTTATCATTGATCTGGGGCCTCAGAACTACTCCACAGTGGGGCACATTTTTATGTCATAGTGTGTATAGTTTAAAACTGTATCATCAATACCATTTAGGGGAGATTGGCAGGGATGCCCCCCCCCCCCAAAAAAAAAAAATGGTTGTAATATATTGGATGTTCATAGAAAACGGGTCATTGGGGGAATTTAGGTATAGTTGTATTTTCTCATAAACGTACAGAATTTAGTGATATAAGATGCATTTTGTACTTTTGTCAGTTCAATTCTCATGTTAATGCAGAATTTTTTTCAAAAAGGCCAATATTTGCATTTTCTCTGAATATTTCCATGCTTTTTTATCAAAATTCCGGCATTTACCCTTATGGTTTGAGATAGCGTTTTATACTTTATGCATATATATTACATATAATACATCACGAATATTGATTGACTTTAAAAGAATATTAAAAAAAAAAAACACCGAAGGGAGATTTGAGTTCATGCCATAAAGAAATGAAGGTCTAAAGTATTTCAGTACATCTACCCCTACTATACCCCCAGGCACTCGGATACATACACCAATCTGCCTGTATGTAGAGAGAGCCATCGGGGATAAAACGCTGCACTCAGGGAGGTTGGCATTGTGCAGAATTCGAACTCCATTTGAAAGTCAGGTATTTCTTGGACTATAAACTATCATATTTTTGTAATAGTGCTTTTTTTTTAGATATGTAATTGTTTTGGGCATAAAATCTAAACAGAAAATAAGCAGACATGACTTTTCTTTTTATTGCAGCGCCGTAGAATATGAACATAAACACGAAGCAGATAGCATGAAGAATATAGATGATGATGCGGTGTGAATTGTTGTGAAATAACGTATAGTTTGTAAGTACATAATTATGCAAATGCACTTTACTAGTGTTGGATTGTAATTGCAACGCCCACGCGTGATATATATTGCAATGGATGCGAACCTTTCGATTTCTATTGGACGCGTATTGTAAACTACTGCTGACACGCCATTATAACTAGACTATGCGTAACCTGAAACAAAAATGTACAATAATAAACTCATCTACAAACAAACATGCTATCATCAACCATGTCTTATCCTAATGGTCTATAATGTAATCTTGTTCTTCGTTTCTGATATTTTTTTCTCCTGGGGGGGGGGGGGGGGGGGGGGGGGTATTATCATTTCAAAAACCTAAAGTTAATTTTCTTTCATGTGTCGTGTTTTTATAAGAACATGGATTCCAAATTCCCTTTTACAGAATGCTCTCCAATGTTATCCAAGCATCTGTTCAAGTTTACTGGCCTTTTATTGAATTTATTCTTCCCCAGCGAGAAGAAATAACCTTTTCCGTCATGACATTTCATTTCTTTCACCACAACTGAGTGGCGCGGTGAGAAAAATTATCATGTGAATAACCGCAGGACAAAACACGTATTCGCCAATATTGTGGTACAAGCAGACAAGCGCACGTAGTGGAAAGGAGGGAAATCTATTGAATGTGATTGTCATGCCATTATACATTTTCTCCCGTTGTCACGGAAACCAGCTGCCCTCGGGGCGTGAGGTTCTCATCAGACCGACACTTGAGGCGTACCAGGGTGATGTGTATGTTCTAATGTTGAGCAGACAGGAACACGTGCCACAATACTGTCGCAATTAAAAAAAAATGATAAGCTGAACAAGAAGAAGTCTTTACAACTGACCCCCCTTTCCCTTCCCTCTCGCTCTCCTCATCTTTAGTATTTGATAAAAGTGCGACAAGTAAGGGACATTGCACTGCTGTTGATCATTAATTTCTCTCGACGTTTGTTTCGTTCCATCTGTCTGTTACTATAGTCATGTTGCCATGTATAAATGGACACCTTGGAAAGCTATCAGTTATTACCCAACAACGAGAAAGCGGGAGAGATAATAAAAGAGAGAGATAGACTGCAGCAGGAGAGAGATTTGTATTAGGATCGTAGGGAAAGGGAGAGATTAGAGAAAAAAGAGCGGATTGGTGGTTTTTTTTTTTTTTGTCTGCTTCTCTGTGTTCTTGATTGTCTGTCTGAATTGTACGTCTTCTCCTTTCAATAAAGGCATAATTTACCATTTGCAGATGAAACAAGAACCCAGCATTTGTGCTTCAATGTAGTTATAAGATGTGAGTTAGGGATAGAAACAACCATGGTAAAATTTTGAATCAGTATAATGGATGTTAAGTACACAAAATGTAAACAATAGTTATGATAAAAATGTTTCCAGACTAAACTGTCTACAGTTATAGTTTATTGAGAAAAACAGTGATATCTCTGTATATTTTAGGATTTATTGCAATTTTTATATGGTAGGATGTTTTGTGACACAAATGACCTACACATATGTATCAAATGTGATATCTTGAACATTTTTTTAAATCACTCTGCTCTCAAAGTAAATAGGATCTTTAATTAGGAGTAGGGATACCTGCTCACTGCTCTTTCACCACTAGACTTAAATAAGTCCATTGCAAAGCTTCCAATCTTACTGACAGGGGGATTGAACATCTACATAAAAATCATCATACTGAGCAACCCCACCTCAATGTATCGTATACAAAAGGTATGTGACGTTTCAAACGTCTCTAAGCATCTTTACCACCTTTTGTCCATCTACTATCGATCTTTTGTTAGGTTTGAACAATACATCGAAGAGGAAATAGACTGAATCGGTTCCTTACGTCAATAACAAAGTTAATGTTGTTTTATCCTCTCATGCATTATTGGAAGCTTTAAAGATGCGAGCGGTGTTTCCCCTTGGATACGGGCTACCTTGGTTAGGCGACTCAGAAGCTCGAATACATACATTTTCATATGGTTTCCCAGGAATAAATCATCCGCGAGAATATTGCAATGCATCGCTATACGTCAATATTCAGGGGAAAATCTCCAAGCTACGATACCGGCGATGCGATTTCATGCGGCTCTGTACCGTTGAACAAATATACCTGTATTCCTCAGAAGAAAAGAAAATGGAAACAGCTGAAATTAACGGCGTAGCAATGACAAGAAAAGTTGCTGATGCTTTGGACAACGGCGGGATGAATACATTTACATTGGTTTTAAGAAAAGTACATTATGGCTAATTTTCAGGCTACAAAATTACGCAGGTGCTTGTATTTATCTTTACCCTTAACCCGAGCGGAATATGTCATGACGCCGACAATACTTGACTTGAAGAATTCATCACATCATTTCTTTCCTTTGTTAGCCTATTTCAGTTTGACATATTTACAATGTAAATGCTCGATATAATGGCCAGTGGCTTGGTGCTGCTAAATATCTTCTTATGGCATCGTTGTTCCGTTTTGTTGTTGCTGTTGATGTTCTTGTTGTTGTTGTTGTTGTTGTTAATGTTGTTAGGTATATTTGTTTTTATTTGGGGAGTGGGGAGAAGTCACATTTTCATCGATATTCCTGATATTTAGTGTTTTTCATTGCAGATGAAAAGTAAGAAAAGAGGTGAGCAATGTGACCACGACTGGAGGCAAGGGATGCCTCATCTCTAGATTGTCAATGTTGCAATCCATTTTGAATCCTTTTCATCTTTTACTTCTTCTTACTATTGAAAGCAGGTGTTTTCGAGGTCAAAAAACCCAACAACAACATGTACAACCTGCTCAAAGCATAATGTTAAGGATTTTCGAGGCATGCAGCTTTATGCTTCTGGGAACACCATTTCAATCTTCAGAGATCGTCATCCAACTGAGGAGCTTCATATATAGCCTTTTCCAGACTATGTTAATCAAACCCCAAAACCTTCTTCGGCGTGTTCCGGGGTACAACTACTCGACAGAGCGGCAACGCACGATTGAAATCATGAATACTTCACGCGCGCATCATTTGGGAGGCGGGGTGGTGGGGGAGGGAGGGTAAGGACGATTGATATCACGAGGAATACGTGAGTATGCCACACTTTTCGGACGAGTGACCCCAAACCTTGGATGGCGACGTTGGAAGTCTCACCAGACACCAGAGACACCGTTTGTCATCGGCTGGATATGTCTCCTCAGATGCGTTTGATTATTATCTTGATTTCAAAGGCAAACATTGAGCCGTATGGGACGGGGACACGTTCCATTAGGGTTTCTTCTTCTTTTTCTTCTTCCTCCTCCTCCTCTTCTTCTTCTTCTCCCTCTTCTCCTTCTCATCCTTCTTCTTTTTCTTCTAATCCTCCTTCCTTCCGGCAGGCAAGAGACCTGGGAAAAATCCACAATGAGAGCATCGCGGATCCACGGAAACGTAGTCATGGGAAAAGGGCGTGAGAAGAATGTTTCAGAGACAGATGAAGCGAGAGAGAGAGAGAGAAAGAGAAGGGGGTGGATAATGGAGAGGAAAAGAAACAGGTATCAGCGGCTTGTAAGAATTCTAATGAGAAGCAAAACAGATGAGGCATCTAGGGAGAGGAGTTAGGCAACAGAGAGAAAAACGTTGATGCGAGGATAAACATTTTTATTCAGAAACCCCAGCGTGCATTTGTTGCTCCTACGCAATACTGACCTGTGTCTAGTGTACCTTTCATGCAAAACAAACTAGCATATTTTGTTAACGGTGAAGGAAGAGTATTTCAGATACGATAGATAGATACAAGGACACTCATGTGCACTCATTCACTCACACTATTCACATGTTTATGAGAATAAATATTATGCATTCACGTGAATATGTATATAGCCATACTATAGGACATGTAGAAAGACACTCGCAAATATATCACAAGATCTAAAGTGTATAATGATACCAGTATGTGGGCTTCCACATAGTCACATGAATGTTTGCGTGTGTTTATTTGTGTGTGTAATCATCTATATATATATATATAATAATATGCATGGACCAATTGATATCCGTGGTAACCTGCAAGTTTGCGTATTATCAACACGGATTTTCTTAATCACGTCTTTTAATGTCGATTTTAAAGCCGATGAAGTAATTATACCTCGAATGATAACGAGTTCGCGACAGAGGAGGTGTATGACAGAGGGAGAGAGAGAGAGGAGAGATAAGAAAGAAAAAACTCACTATTTAACATCGTGGCGAAACGACACGCAGTGTAATAATTATAGTATAGTTCGTATTTCGCACCCCTGCCTCCAATATACTCCTCGTAAATGACCCTACTGCTTGTTGGCGTCATAGGTAATCAACCGGTTGCTTGAAAGGAACGAACAATCCCGTGTCATTGGAGTGTGAGATGGTAAGTAAGCCTATTGTGACTTGCTGGATGATACTGCCTGTCTAGTGCCATACCATGTACTAGTAGTGTAAGCTGAATAGCTTTATTGAACGCGCTCTCCGAATATGTTGATGTGGAAATGAAAAAATATCTAAAACAATAATAATAATGATAATAATAATAATACTAATAATAATGATGATGATGATGATGATGATAATAATAATAATAATAATAATAATAATAATAATAATAATAATAATAATAATAATGATAATAATAAATCAATCGTGTGATCCTCAATCATATCAATAACTAAGCGATTTATGTGTAGTGTGTAATTTAGAGAAATATTTATGTTTTAGATGTAGCAAAAAAAGGAAGAAAGAAAAGATAATCATCATAACACAGCCAAAATCACAGTCATAACTAAAATCATTTCATTTAAATTGGACGTTACTGTGGTGTTCCCTAGTCTTAGTATTCATACCCTTTTCAAATTCCCCACTATAGCTTTTGAAAATGTATAGCTTCAATAGCTTTACACATTTAGCCCCGTATGTTCCCCTCCTCTTACTTATCATAAAAGAAGACTATTTTACTTGTGTCATGTACTAGGTGTTCCAAAAACATTTCCCTCTTTTGATGCTTAATAGTTCGAAAACTATATATCAGAGAAAACTGTCATTGATATGTGTAAAAGCTGAATTGTTCAATTTAGTTGGAGGTAATTTGAATATGAAAACCTATACCAGTTTAATGAAATCCACGATTAATTTCAATACTATAGGTTCCCGGTTTTGGTCCAATTTTAACCCTCTGTACAAAACCTGAACTTTTCACAGGATTTAATGTGTATGTGTGTGTGTACTTACAATGACCCTGAACAATGGACGTGGATACCACCTGTTCAGAGCTCTGCTCCAAGGCACATGAATGCTTTATTGATTATTTATGATGGATTGCCCTGGGCACTGCTAGTCTGAATTCATGGCAAAGGGTGAAATGCATGCACATGAAAAAAAGTAAGCACATGTTTCCATGTGCTTGCATACATCACATATCAGAATGAATAAAGACTAGCTGTAAAAGTGGAATTCCTCATGAATGAATAATGGAGCATTCAAATCCTGGTCATTGTCCAGGATCATTGTCTGGGTGTCAACTACACACTCCCATACACACCAATTGACTTCTGTGCAAAGTTAAAGTTTTGTACAGAGGTTTGAAAACAGAGCAAAATCTGAAACCTACCTGAAAATCAATGCTTAATTTCATGAAACTGAATCCTGCTTTCATTCTAAAATTACCTCCAACAAAATTGTACACTATTCAGCTACGGCGCATATCAATGTCAGTGCTACCTGATATATGATTTAGTTTTTATTCAGGATCAAAAGTGGGAAATCTTATTTTTTATTAAACACATATTACATTGCATTTACACAAAACATTCTGACTACGGTTGACGATGTCAAAAAAGTTATTATAAAATCGGACCCTGATTAATATGTTTTCGTAGATCGTATTATGCTATTTTCGATTGCTGGGAGGATTTATAAATGAGAAATACTGAACCAAATTTGAATAATGAGTAGGAATTATCTATATTCTGATGCCACTATTTAATAGATCTGGGTGAGGAGTATTAAAGAAAAACAGGGCTGACTCTGATGTGATGTTAATCTGTACAAGTATTATGGAAAATCTCTGTCAAAAAGTTTTTCCTAATGCAGAAAATACTGTATGTCCAACGCATGCAATGACTGTACCACCATTGTCACATCTTCTATAACAAACCAGCCTCACAACAACCATCCATTCACTGTCTTCCGAACAAAATTTTAGTCCAGTGTGACAATTGGTACATTTTGTACAAGGTTTGTTTTTGTGGATCACTACGTTTACTTTTTCTTTGTTCGTTTTTCTTCTGTATTAATTTCTTTCTTGCTCTGTTTGTCTGTCTGTCTATCTGTATCTTTGCGTACATATTTGTTTGTTTATTTGTCTGTTTGTTTGTCTTGTTTTTTATTTGGTTGTTGTTGGTGCTGCTGTTTTCCTCCTTTCTTTTCTCACAATTCAGAACAAATGCATCCAAAAACATGCCGGAACACCAACACAGAGTACAAATCTTAAGATTTCATTTCAGGCTACAGTGTGATATTTCTTTCTTTCTCTCCTTCTTCAACATTGGATTCGAGGCAATCGTGTCCCAGAGTTTTATCATTATTCCACAATTATCTATTTTTTCTGCATGAGGAACTAACTTTTCTGTGTCAAACGTGATTCCCTTCCCCACCTCATCCTGAGTAATTTCAGCTACTATATATCCTCCACCTTTGCACATTCCTTCTCCTAAAATGTTCCATCAGTTCACTGGAAAACTCTCTCCCTTCAACTAAGTGGTTTTATCAGATGCTTTTCCACGCTGTATCATGATGCATACGACAATGCAACAGCGACAACAGTATTCTGGCAGTAGAGTTCCACATCGGTAACACACAATATTCGCTTTATACTTCTTCACAGTGTATTATAGTGAAACAAAATACATAGTACTTAGCCTTCTCAAGACTGTGATTTTTTTTTTCAACTGGCACCGAGTACACACACACACACAGACACACAGACACACACATACACACACACATCATCATCATCATCATCATCATCATCACCTACACTCACACACGCGCATGATACACTCATATGAAAAGTACGTGTGTGTGTGTGTGTGTGTGTGTGTGTGTGTGTGTGTGTGTGTGTGTGATACTGTTGAGAAGGGTAAGTGCTGTTAACGAAGAGTGGAAAAAGAAATTCAAGTGAGGATCGTTTTTAATTATGAAACAATCACTTAACAAGAGTGTTGACGTCATAATTGATGTCTTACTTTGACGATTGAAAATAATCTAGCCTGTTTTTGTCCCATAGTGATTAATTTTTACCTCTCTAAACAGATTAATCACACAGATGTAATAACCAAGCGAGATGCATTTCAATTTGTATGTAGGCAGTGGAAAAATGGAGTCGGACAGTAAAATCCTAAATGTTCGTGTCTGGAAGTAGGCCCTATGGTCCGATTTCACGAAGGCGGTAGACAAATGAAACCATGGTTTAAACCATGGACAAAAACCATGGAGCGCCAAGTGTCGCACGGAATATTTCGTTACGAAATCAGTCACTTCGTCGATGAAATGATTATTTTGTAACGAAATGACAGCATTTTGTAACTAAATGAAAATTTCGTCCACGAAATGATAATATCGTTAACGAAACAGTCATTTTGTCGACGAAATGACCAATTTCGTAACGAAATATTCCGTGCGACACCTGGCGCTCCATGGTTTTTGTCCATGGTTTAAACCATGGTTTCATTTGTACCACCTTCGTGAATTCGGACCAATGAGTGGGAGTTTCTGCGTGTGCATGAGGGATTTGCAGAGCTTACACATAATGCAGACAGACATCCTTAGCGCATGCGTATTTATTCAGGGTGGAAATATGGGCGACATTCACACCACGGATGAAAAATCACCACTATCACGTAATGCAGACGTGAGACAGTCCAAGCGAACAACCCATCTTGTTCTCTGAGACCTCATCTAGCTGAAGACATGTTAAGGTTATCAGGGGATATATTGAAGAGACAGCATTACAGTGGTTTCATTGTACCTGTCCTTCGAGAAGTGTGCTCTTGGATGCGGGACGTCTTGTAATAGATGGCTGACGGGATTAAATAACAAATTAATCACCGCAAGCATCTTGCTATCACCATGCCGACCATTAATAACCTGCGACATCAAAGGAGCCAACGAGTCATTTTATGGTATCACGTCAGAACATCTCACCTTCAGTCTTCCGAGAGAGAGGGAAGACAATACTATCCCAATCACATCAATCTAAACAGGAGAATATAAAACCGAGCAGAGGACGAACAGGAGGAGGAGAAGGAGGTTGAAGAGGACGATGGGAAGACGATGATGGGAAATTCGAAAGAGGAACAAGACAAGGCTGATCAGGAAAGACGACGGAACGAACATTAAATATTATGTAAGGTGCCGAGAAGGAAGAACGATAAGTATCTTTCTGTCTCACCGCGGCTCAAAGTAAGCAAATTGCCTGATTGCGGTATCAACGAAGTCGAACGCATCATGTCAAAATTTGGGATTCTAGTTAACCAGTCCTAGCCATAATGTGACAGTTATACAATAAAGCTGTCCAAATGAAAGACTCCCGAACGCATGAGACGAAGTCAGAGTTGATTTAAGACGGAGTATTATTTTCTATCTGCCGAATGAGGTTGTACCTTGATCTTAAATTGACAATATGTAATTATGACGCCATTGACAGGTACGTATAGGTGTGAATGATCAAGAAAGCGGGCAACGCGAGCTGACAAATCTGAAAATGTCATTAGATACATGTATGTATATGATTATGTACATAGAGTAGACATGATGTCATTAGAAAAACCAACGATGTAACGCAGAAGTAAAGCTTACAAGGAGAACATTACCCCTCATACCTCATATAATGCGTCCATACTAAAATATGGTGTTTTCTTACACATACTGACACTGACTGATACCAGCATCCTGAGACCATCATGTGTCTCCATAGACACATTTGGGCATGAAAAAAAAAATGCACACGGAGAAAATGACAGAAAGGTGGTCTTTTTCATATTTGATTTTTGTTTGTTGAATTTTATCTTGTGTGTGTATGTGTACGTTTGTGTCTAGGCCTATGTTTTATTTATTCATATGCGAAGGGTCATAGTGATTTTGCCATTGCTTTTTTCCAACCCGGCTCCTTTGAATAGGGAAGCTCAACAGGGAAAGCCTGACACTTTGTTTTCTTGTGTTTTGCTTGTTTTATTTGTTTCTCTGTCATCACTTGTATGCCGAATAAATAATAACAATAATGAATAATAATAATAATAATAATAATAACAATAATAACAATAATGATAATACTTTTCATGTTTGTAAGTTTTAATTCAGATTCCTATGCACAGTTCTCCCATGTTCTGTCTAGAGATTTCCAAGATGAGCAAATTGTTGTAAATTTCCATCTTCATTAAAGATAATATAAAGTTTTGGTACCTCAAAAGTTTCCCTGAATTTCCTTGTCTTAGTTTGTGTTTCAGGTTAAAGTACCTTTCATATAACTAACACTGTGAGACTTACTCGCCCCAAAGTGCTCTCATGTCTTAGTAACCATGCAATAAGGCGGCGAGGTAGTACACGTATTGTACGAAACCATTATTGCATGTTATACAACACCTCAGAATGATGTCGAATTGTGATTGGCCAAGAACATGTCACATGACATTCAATAGAAAATACCTATCAAACCCATTGAGAGTGACAGCCATGCAATAGGCCCCTGGCATGGGCCTATTGCACGGCTCGAAGGTACTATAGCACGGCTTCGCAGGGGGGCTACTATTGCACGGCCGCTCACTGTAGAGTTCTGTGGCTCACACTAGCAAAGCGCCAGCAAACTACGTGCTGGCCGGCTGCGCTGCGCTGCCGGTAAGTCTCACAGACCAGGCGCGGCGGAGTACTGCAACGTTAACCTGTACGCGCAGCTAGCTACCTTACCTAGCTAGTTGCATGTATTGCGGCCTTACCTACTGCTGTGTTTTTACTTTTGACTCTGATCTGCTACGTGGACCACAGTGATCCCAAAATCAAGACTTCAGCTGAGAAACCGTAATTTGATTATTTTCTGTGTTTTTATACAAAATCATTTTCGGAAATAGACAAAGTCTAGACCTACTACTAACATTAGATCTACCGACATCTCAGATCGGCCTAACAGTCAGGCCTAACTCGATCTAACTTAGTGTAGAATGGGTATAGACCCTGCAGAGTTTGTGATTCCTGTGACTGTGTGGTCGAATCATGACGAGTGTTTGAAAGCAGTACACAGGGTGGTTTACAATTCTCGGCCTAATTGTTACATTTATTTTTGGGGCCTTCATGAGCTGGCGGTCACTAAGTTATTACTGTGATTGTGGACAAGGTGTTGTATAAAACGAATAATTTATGATTTTGTTCGTGCATTGGGGCACGTAATATCGCACTCGGCGCGAGATTCGTGCCCTGATGCACTCACAACTCATAAATTATTCGTATATTATAAAATGGGTTCAAGAATGTAGCCAATTGGAAGCGCTGAAATGAGTCACGTGTGCGTGCATTAATTTTTACTATAATGCACGGCCTTGCAAAAAAAAGCGTAAAGTCACTGACGTCACAATGTTTACACTAGCAGTGCGCACTTAATCAGTTGTTACAAGTGCGTCGCGCGCTACCATACGCGCTGTCAATCCTGTAAACAACTTCTCGTTCGGGCTGCCAGCCGGCCTTTCTTGTGCACAACAATCATGTAGCGTACGTATACGCTTATACGTACAGTACTTACATGTGCGGGATTTCCGAGTTCGACGTGTGTAAATGTTTGGGACGAACATCCTCGGACGTCTTGACCCACAAAGGTACGTGAAAAACGCTGACAAATGCTGTTAGTTTTCGAATTTTCGACCCATTTTATAAAACAAATGATGCACAGGATTATTTCGTGGCGTTAGTGCGTAGCTCACTCTCGGGTATTTACAATGTAGTGCAACATGCACTCGGCTTCGCCTCGTGCATGTTTCACAATTGTTACCCTCGAGTGCACTATACGCCTACACTAACGCACTCTATCCTGTGCATCATTTGTATAATAACTGCGACCAGCAGCGTGCAGCCCCATACGCATAGCTAAATGGGGCTTCGCATTGTAGCATTCAGGATCATGACAGATTTAGTATCGCGGGTAAATATCAACTTAAAATCCAAAAATTTCTTCAATTTGAAGACTTACCAGTTAAGTTGAAGTATTGAAAACAGGCTTCGGTCAACGCTTGGTTTTGCCAATAGTCCCTTTCTGTTCGAATTGATGACTGAATGTGACTCGGTCGAGAGGACCTTGGGAGAGCTACACTGAATTGACGGCCAGCTCATGCGCACACAAACTTTTTATCCGTTCATGGATTTGAAATTTGTGTGCATGTGATGTGTGAGCATGCGCTGGCCGTAGTATCCAGTGTATGTAGCTCTCCCAAGGTCCTCTCGACCGAGTCACATTCAGTCATCAATTCGAACAGAAAGGGACTATTGGCAGAACCAAACGTTAACCGAAGCCTGTTTTCAATATTTCAACTTAATTGGTAAGTCTTCAAATTGAGGAAATTTTTGGATTTTAAGTTGATATTTACCCGCGATAGTATAGTCTGTCATGATCCTGAATGCTACAATGCGAAGCTCCATTACGCTATGCGTATGGGGCTGCTGGTCGCTATGCGTATGGGGCTGTTGGTCGCAGTTAATTGCATGATTACTAAGACATGAGAGCACTTGGGGGCGAGTAAGTTTCACAGTGTTAGTTATATGAAAGGTACTTTAACCTGAAACACAAACTAAGACAAGGAAATTCAGGGAAACGTTGAGGTACCAAAAATTTATATTATCTTTAACAGCAAGCAACACACAACGCGAACACACCCGTAAATGCATAAGGTGGCAGTACAGATGTACTATAAATATAAATATAAATATATATATATGTATATATATATATATATACATTTAGAATATATGATTTCGTCAAAATTAGAGGTGCATCCCACAGAATTATACAGGCTTAGACTTTTAGCGGGTACCTCCACCTTTTTTCGCAGATTGTATAAATACGATTGTATGTCCTTTTTTTTTTGTACTGATCACATAGACATGGACGTGAATATGTTGTTATCTCTGACGGGTTATGTATGTGTTTAACGACACGCCTGTCAAATTTCATAAATTACATTGTACATTCTGTTATAAAATGAAAATAAAGTTCGAATTATTAAAAAAAAAAGTTTGAATCATCATTTCCATCACTGAGTTATTGCTCCTACTGTGAAATGGGACATTATTATGAAGGAGGATTGTCTGGGGGAGAGTTCACTTTATTCTATTCGCTCCGAGTTCTCATAAAATGGCCGGTCAGTTCACAATCTGCATTATGCAAACACACACGCACTTACACACATCCACACGAGGTCAAATACGTTTGTATTTCTTTTCTTTACAGATAGACTAAAGTCAGAAGAACATAATGGCTGAAGTTTTTTTCTCTCTGAATTGGAAAATGTTCCATTATGCTTCGTTAAACCAGTGATATTAGGGCCAACTACCTACGCAAAATGGAGGAAGGTGATGATTTCGTTACCTCATGAATACTGATAATGTTCCTCATTTCTCCTCATTTTAGCATGATAGCATGAGGGAAAGAAATGCAGATTTCTTTCGCATCAATGATTGTAGTCTTATCATAACCTTGTAAAGGTTACACATAAGGGGAAAGTGTTGAAGGTGCTAAATCATCGAATACAACAAACATGATTCCCCTGACATTAGATAAAGTGCGTAATAGTTTTGGAAGTGGTGACATCATGAGTTCAAAGAGAAGTGATGACGTCATTGCATTTACCAAATAGAGTGCCAAAGTGTGATGTCATAATCGTTCATCACCATGGAAACTGGTTCCAAACAACCTCATGTGGACCTGTCTGGTTCGAATATCTCTGAACATTTTTGTTGTTAACCATGTTCGCCCTTGGTTCGAACCCAAGTTAAAACAAAAAACGGTGACATCATCACTTCGATACTCCATTGAGTTTGTGCTTACCAATAATATTATTTTGGTGAACACAATTCATGTGAAACTTCTGAGTCTCATAACTTTCTTTTGCCTGCTTTAGCTATGAAATTTCTGGTGTTACCCGACCTATCAATCCAGCTTTAGCGGGGTGTGGGATAGGATATTAAGCCCATCTTTCTCAAATTCTACTAACAGTATGAATTATGCAGCGGTAAGTTAGCGTACTAAGAAAGAAAGAAAAACGAGTACAGAGGCAAGTCAGTTTACACTTCGACCACTTTTGATATATTTTTGCACCTCCTCCATCCATCAATAAGACAATCCAAATTCAAATTATTCAGCCAATCCATACCAATCATGGTGCCAGCCCATAGGTGATATGCATAACTCACATAAATGTGGACATTTTCCAAAGTAAGAGCGCAAAAAAGGAAAAAAAATCCAATGTGAATATAGATAGCATTTCACGCTCTCCCTACAACGTTCTGAAGACATGTGCAAACAAACGTCATAATCAGTTCTGAAGGACAATTGCGTGCTCTGCTGTACAGTGCACCCTAGAAAACAGAACCCTGAATAAATGACTTATCATGAGCAAGCGATGGGGCGTATGATCGAAAAATAACAACTCACGTTGAAATAAACTTTGACTAATTGTCTTTTAAAATAACGGTACATTCACTTTTTATTAATACATTTCTCAGAATCATGTCTTTGAAAGTTTAATGTAAAAAGAAAAAAATATCTCTCGTATAACACTTGTTGGCTTTGACAGTGAGCACATCAAGAAAACTGAGGTGGACGCATCACTGGGGTGTATGATTAAAAGCAAATGTTCAAAATGATTATGTTTAAACAAACATTTTTCGATTCATACACAAAAGAGACACATATACATTACTGGTGAGGCGTGCTGTCGTTGGCATACGGAGACGATGTGGACTTTGCCATGACAGGGCAGGCAGTCAGGTTGAAACGTTTGGGGAATAACACATGATTGATTTTGTAACAAATCTTTTAACAGTGCTTTGAAGAATAATAAGCTAATAATAAATGAGCTAAGAAATGTATATCTCTCCTTTTTTTCTGATGTGCTAAGAGTCTAAGCCAAAAGCCACTAAGACCTTGTTTTACGGTTTTGTTGTTGTTGTTTTTCTCGGACGCACTGTATAAATCATAAATAATACAAATATAAATATAAATACTCCGTGAATCACCTAACTTGTAGTTATAATTCAGTGATAAACAAAGCTTATTTCATATAAATTCATGCTCGAAATTAAAAGGGCGATAATATTGATCCGGAGCAAGCATCATAGTAAGTCTCTGGAAGTCTTTTTTTCTGTAAATAAATACTTTTTCTTTAAATGCTTCGATAATAATTCGTTGAAGCAGAATAAGCCCTGCCAAGTGTCAATTGACATTTATTCGGACATACGCGCTGAAAAAACAACAACAAGATATTAACACATTGATTATTGAAGTGTACTTGTTTGAGAAGTAAGAATACACTGTGTGTTTACAAGTTAAAGTGCCAAAAAGTGCAGTGTTTACAGCGGAAATATCCATCACACATATTGGCAGATACCGTCAGAGCCTATCAGTCGATTTGATGTATTATAAAGGTCATCGTTGACCTCTTGAAATTCGTTACACGCGACAACAACAAACGTTCCAAGTACATCTTGCAATATTTGAAATGTAATGTGTACTGTGGAAGGAATTACCCCCATAATGATAATAATGTTGATATGAGTACAGTGGTGTACGTTGCCCATCAAAAACCTGTCCCAGATACTCTGGTCTTACCACTGTCCAGAATGAACCAGTACTTTAGAATAAAACAAAAAAACCGCAATCATCAGTACCAAGTAATATACTAAACTCATTTCACTAAATAACTTGTGGAGCGAGCAACGGATGGCGGTGTGCAGAGTCTTTACGCTGCTGGAGGGGATAGGTTTAAGATCCACAAGATGTCTACCTGTGACTTGGTCATTAAATATCCAAAATACGGAAGTCCTCGTATACACATCGCCTATTTCACATCATGGAGGAGCAGGTGTAAGAGGGGGTGAAGCCATGTCGACGGGACCAGGGCTGAGGTAGCTGCTCTCTGAAGGAGGGAAAGATTGGCTGATGACTGGCGCTGATTTCCTGCCGCCCGACGTACAACGATCGGTCTTTGAACCTGTAGTATGGCGACGAGGACTCGTGGGAATGCCCCTGGGTGAAGTCTTCGGACTCACCGAAGGGGACGCAGAAGATTTAACTTCGGGCAACTGCGGAATTTGACTGATCTTGGCAGATGGCGAAGTGGGTCGACGTTCGGGTGGCGGTGATCCTGGGCGAATTACCTCCTTTGATTGCCGTACAAATCCTACAGGAATCTCATCGTAGAATCCATCAGGTACCTTCAGCGTCGGCAGCTGCAAAAAGGATGAGGAGTGACCTGACTTTTCTGATACAGTGCAGCTCTCTTCTGATTCTCTCGCTCCGATGTTCTCGTCAGATCTTGATACGTCGTTCGGGACAAGAACAGAGGCAAGGCGTTGGAATCGTGGATCTGATACGGAAGTGTCGTCGACAGAGTCGAGAGTACTTTCTGACCTGGAGTGGCGAAGCGGCGTCTCCCCTTGAGGAAGGCTGTGATGTAGGTGATGTTGCTTACAGTGGGGTGTGGAAGAGTAACAGACACCTTGCGACTTTCGCAATTCGCCCGGTGATCTTGCACGGCGCGTTGGAGATAAGCCAAGCTCCCAAACGGGTTTGGCACGTCTCGCGTTTCCAGCACTTGGGTCATCGTTTTCGGAGTGGAAAGACTTTCGTTCACCTCCATCGCACGAGTCTTCTCTTGAGGAGTCATCTATCGCACAGGACGCAAAGTCTTCTAGACATGGTTCTATATGTATAGTGGGTGTGTGTTGCGGCGACGACGTAGCGCTTCGCGACGTCATTTCCGGTGGACGGAACTCGTGTGAAATGACTTCCTTGGGAAACAAACTCGACGCTGACATGGACCGCTTCCTGACTCCTGGAGATAACAAGTTTTCGTTTCCACGTAAGTCCGAATCGGATGAAGTTCGTTGAGGTTCACACGACTTGGACACGTTGGAGTAATCCTTGACAACCACTCTAATCTGCTCATTTGGAGTCACCCTTTTCCCTGACTCTGCTTTTCTGGTACGGGCTGGAGAATGTTGGGGGGAATTCTGTCTCGACGACACACGTGGAAGGTTGAGACTTATTGGAGAATGACTCAAAACGTCCGCCAATTTGTCAAATTTGTCAGTATTGCCCTTTCCAGGCATAGAGGAATTACCGTATACGCTGTGCCTTTGAATATCCTTTTTCATTTTTCGCACCTCTGCAGCTTCGCGCTGCCTCAATTTTAGCAGTCGTTGTGACTCGCGATCTATTTCACCAAGCCTAAGGGCAAGCTGCCGATTCTTGACGGCTGCTGCATCCAGCACGGAGTTTTCCTTACTTCGTAATCGAGCGATCCCTGGTTCGACACTGGAAGCATTAGCACCGACACCGACGCCACTGAGAAACGAGTTCATGGCGTCCACTGAGCCTCGTTCTCGATTCGAGCCGCTGTGTTGACGATGAACAGGAGGGTGGTGATCCGGAGGATGGTGATCCGGAGGATGGTGATCCGGAGGATGAGGCGCATGCTGGAAGTTCTGCCTATGATGAGGTTGCGGAGACAGGCTCCGTGGACGTCCGATTCGAAGAGGCATTACGATCATCGATTCCAAGTGAACGTCACAGGAAATTGTTATGTACAAATAATATGAATCACAAACAGCAGCTCGTACTTATAGCTTACATCAGAGAGTATTCCTACCAGAGTATGGTGTATCGAAAGACTCGTTCAGACACGGGTTAGGGGTAGAGTCACAGTAATCGAAGACAATCAGCGTGGCGAAATCTGATTATGATGACAGATTTCGCAGGAAGACGCCACAATGTGATCCTTTTCGCGCAAACACACGATCTGACCCCGCTCCCTCTACGCAGCTCTCTTATGTGGGCGCCACTCTAGCAAGCTAATTTCAGCGCTTAGCTTTGTACTGCACGTCGTCGCGTTCTACGTCAACGCAGTTACCGAAAGAAGCGGCAATCAATAGACGAGGCGAAGTCTCGAGAGAGGAGGGAGTGAGAGAGAGAGAAAAAAGTCTCACCTCTTTTGCTGAACTCCACTAGGGATTTAAAACAGGCAAAACAGTCCATTTTCTCGCCCACCTCTCTCACGTAGTGAGAAATACACCAATTCAGGTTGGGAGAACGACGGATATACGTGCGATCATTATGACGCTCCAACTGCACGTTATTCTCTCTCCTTCATCCGAGTAAATTTGATGATTGTCGTGTCGTCTGCGCAAGCTCGTTAGAGCCAATCAAATGCTGCTCCCACTGCTATTACTATTCGGAGATGACACTCATTAGAAACGAGCGGCTGAAATTCATTAGCGCTTCTAACCTCTCCACACTTCGTGTGAATGTAGAAAATAGATGATGGGAACGAACACAATCACACTATTGCTGCACGTGTATATGTATTGATATTTCACTGGTATAGATCAGTCAGAGCACAATATGATACCTCTCTGCTAAACCAAGCAATATCTAATCAATCTAATGAAGTGTTTTCCCTTTCCATGTTTATATGCTTATAGCGCCGCGTACTTCAGCATAATATTTATGATAATTATTAATGATAAAGACTCAGAGATGCGCTAATATTTTCTTTATTAGCCGAGTGACTGTTAAATGCCTACTGATACTTCTGGCATCAAAATTTAAACGAACTGCAGAATATAGCACTGCGTATTCAATCATTGGATCTACAACACTTACCCTATCAAAGCTTAACATAATTATAGATGCTATGGAGCGAGGAGAGTAAACACATTGGAATGTGAAAATTGCGTTCGAAACGAAATTCAAATTGAAAGTAAAATAAATACACTGTGTCAATAAGATTTTGAAGAGTCCTAGGAAATCTCTACCTCACTACAAAAGGACTCTCGATACTGCAAATTGTAAGTAAATCTAACGAGAGTGATAAGCACTGAAGAGGTACTATTATACAAAGGAAAAGATGGATATAATTATTGTCTGCAATTGTTTAGATGCAAATCGGTAAGAAGGCACAACGGAAATTGATATATTTGAAGAAGTATATTGACGCGGTGAAAGAAGAAAATATAGATTGAGAGAGAACAAAAACATCGTAAATCGAAATCGTAAAAAAAGAGAAAAGAAATGGTAATTGAAGAGGGAAATGAAAGGAAAAGATGCAACCAACTACGATAACAACTGCAGCATCGAATTTCTATCGGAGCACTGATTAGGCCTACAGTTGAACCCATCACCCTTTATTTTAAAGGTCATATCTTCCTGCCACAGCCTGAGCTGTATTATAGTCGATCCATCGACGACGTCACGATTTTTGCAGTCTCAGTGACTTCATAATATCTCAATAAGGTTCGTAATTTGGTATAAATAGCAGCCGATGAAAACCACTTCATCGAATCCACGGTGTTTACACATTATAGGTATGGCGTTCATAAAGGGCACCTAACGATGTAATGCTCTCTGATGAATACAACTATTCAACGATTCACACTACCATTCCTCGATCTTTGCTTGTCAAATGACACGGTCAAAGAGGGACGGTGGGGGGGGGGGGTCACTTTAGATCAAATTAAACGACAGAAGGCCTCGAAAGGAAAGGATTTAAAAGGAAATAAAAAGTCATGTAACAGATCAAAAAGAAAGAAAAAAAGAAACGCATTACATCTACTAGGATTGCATGATATTTGTTTGTTTTTTTTCTCTCTCTCTCTTGGTCCTCCTAGCTTATATCAAGCCATAACACATTTTGCTGCATTACGATAATACATCAGCTACATGTATGCACATTATACAAATATGCATATATATATATATATATATATATATATATATACACATATATATATATATATATATATATACATATATATATATATATACATATATATATATATATATATATATATATATATATATATATATAAGAGCTTTTACTTTCATTGTCATTATTACTATAATAATTGCCATAATCATTCATGAAGACCAACTTTGCCTCTGGTTGAGAAGGAAGTTTGATCACAATAACTTATTTAAAGTAAATAAGATAATAAATCAATACTCACAAATTATTTAAAAATGTATAGAACACAGACGGAAATAGTTTAAAAATAATAGGCCCTCAATTTTTGTACATTATATAGTTGGCATGTTTCACTTTTATGTTACTGGTCTAGTTTCAGATCAATGCAGGATTACTTTTCGATGTTGCACATCGATTTTGACATGATTTGTCCGATCTTTTTCAAAATTTGAACGTACACTATTTCAATATCATCTTATTTTACCAGTGTTATTGCAGTGTGTCATTGAATGCAGGAGAATCTTATTGGTGTAGTTTCTTTGCTTTCTATTGTTCTAAACAAGCTTTTTGATGCCCCCCCCCCCCCACTCCCTCTAAAAGAAAGAAATAACATGATGGCAAAAGAAGATATCGCCTTTATATTCGCCTAAGGAATTCTCTGTCTTCCCTCACGAGAGATGTGTATCCAAATAATCCAAATACATCAGCACACTGTGATCACACCTGATCTCCCCAGCACGTGTCTTACGTCCTCTGTCTGCCAATTTTCAGCATACATGACAGCATAATACACTGTGCATTGAAACAAACAACAAAAGTAACTTTTGCCACCTTTCTAATCACGTTTTCCCATCCTCTTGCTCTATATCCAAATTAATACACTTACATCGTAAGTCCACTGTCTGTGAAGATACGATTCCGGTGCCTGGAATTTATTTCTCTTTCCATTGTTTCATTAAAAAGGCAACCCTCAACCCCTCCCCCCCCAAAAAAAAAACAAAACAAAACAAAACAAAACAAAACAAAACAAAACAAAAACAAAAAACAAAAAACAAACAAACTCATATTCTTCCCTAGGATTCCTTGAGTACTGAACTCTACGACGCAGTAAGCTGACAGGCAATTCACAAGAGAAGCATATTTTCGGTGTTAGTTTTACGAACATCATGCCTATATTTCAATGCAAATATATTTTTTTTAGTTTATTTATTTATTTATTTTTGCTGTAAATGTAACCGATATCATATTTGAATTCAATCTTACTACTGGTCTGGTAATCTTCACCGTTGTCATCATATTTTCATTGCTAACATAATTATCATTATTGTATTGGTAGTAGCAGTAGTGGTTGTAGTAGTAGTCGCAGCAAAAGCAGCGGCAGCAGTAGCAGTAGTAGTAGTACGTAGTATTAGTAGCATTAGTAGTACTAGTAGTAGTAGTAGTAGTAGTAGTAGTAGTAGTAGTAGTAGTTACTAGTAGTAGTAGTAGTAGTAGTACTAGTAGTAGTAGTAGTAGTAGTAGTAGTAGTAGTAGTAGTAGTAGTTACTAGTAGTAGTAGTTGGTGTTGTTGTTGTAATATGCTTCATACTGCCATTACTATTCAGTATAGTGATAAGCATATTTTCCAACATAATACCAAACAAGTGTACACACCGTACAGGTCTATTAAACATGTAATTAGCTAGATAGAGTCTCTTCTTGATGAATGTAATAGGAGGCTACACGCGAAAATAAAGATCAAACCCATGAGGCGACTTTCCTTTTATGCTTGTCAGATGAGTGCCCCCCCCCCCCAGTTCCTCACACACCCACGTATCTTGTACATGTGCAAACTAACTCCGTTCTGCTGCACGATCTACGAGTATTTGAGCAGTAACACAAACATTTTTGTGGTATTTGTTTAATTATCTAATTCGATTTAATCATGTCACCAATCGCGCTGATTGACCATGTACAATATGATTGAATGGGCGACGACGCTCTACGCTACGACCACACTTAGATAGATAGCTGAATGTCATAGGTACGTTGTTCTTGGTTCCCCCTTTAAAAGGGCCAGATGATGCTAATAGATGAATATTTCAATAGGTATAGAAACCGCACTCTTTATTCAAGGAATATCACATTCTAAGATTTAAAACATAACCGCTGACGTCTTTATGTGATCCGCTTACTGAGAAAGCATGGGTAAGGAATTAGAAAAAAATAGAAATGCCTTAGATTGACCTCGCCTTCATCATGGCATATATTTTCCTCGAAGCTATAGACCCCAGCCTAGGAAGAAAGCAATTATTAAACAATGGACAGACATTTTTGTTTTTCTGTCAGACATAGTCGATGGGAATGAGGTAGTTGGATTTAAAACGACTAAAAAAATACGTATTTATGGATCTACCCCCGCTCTATCACAGAAGTGTTTTCTTTCTTCAGCTCCTTCGAATCTTTCAAAATCCGATTCGATGGTCCTGTGTGATGCCTCTGCATGACGATTGCCAATTTCCGTCACAATTCTCTGTAGATTCCATTGCAACGGATTTGCATGATGTCAGCGGTATTGTGTTTCATCGAGAAGGCGGATGCACCGCCATTATCTCCTTCTATTATTTCCATATAACCTCTCCCTTTCTCTCTATCCAGTCAACTGCGTCTGTCGCATGTTATCACCCCGTCTTCCTTACCGACCAAAATTCCACTCATTCCCAACATTGCTCATGAAATTCTACTGAGCAGGCTTCAGGCCGCATCGACAATAAAAGGTCAATCAGCCTTAATTTCGCCAATTTTCGGAGAACATTGCTCGAAGTAAATGATACGAGGATAGGTTCCTCGTCAGCTTCGTGATGCCATGTTCACATTCATCCTATGGAGTGTGATCAGGAATGGAAGAATAACATCTTTTTGATTGATACTTAGAATTATCATAATTGCTTCCCTTCTATGACTTCTTGTACATTACAACTGTCATCATTACCACTATATCGTAATACTGCATCCGGGGTTGCTGCACACTCCCTACATCTGCTGCTATCCTATTATTGTGATAGCCTGTCTTTTGCGTTTAACTATAGCCTCGTCGATGTCCCAGTGTCGCTTTATGTCCGTTTATATGTTAATGTTGTCATTATGTGTTTTTTTCCTTTTCTGTCTGACTCTTTACACGGGCTTCCATTTCTATTTCTATTTTGTCAATGTTTTTAAACATTTTTTTCTCTCTATTTTTTTTTCTTTTTCTGCTGTTACAACTATTTTCGCTGTTGTTGCTTCAGACATTTTCGTTACCGTTCTGATGCCGATAATTGTTACCAATATTTTCACTGATTCCTTCTCTCCCAAGGGGCCCACACTCTACAAGCTTCGTCTTTTCAGTGGGTCCCTCCGTTTTTCGCCTTGTGTACGTCGATATTCCACTTTATTTCAATTTACTTGAGGCATTGTAATGTATCTTTACTGCAAGTATACAAGTACTGTTTTACTCTGTTAAACTCACTTTGTTTTTGTTTTTATACGCTTTTTATCACTGAAGAAAGAGTGATGTATGTTATGTCATCTTTTTATTGTCGAAAAACGGAATAAACTTGAATTTGAATTTGAATTGTTAAATGTCACGCCATTCATACTGTCATATGGTTTTCTCCGGTTAATGATCATTCCTATACAGGGTAATTCCGTTCTACGCATTGTGTGGAGACGTAATGATTTCGACGTTAATCTTATTCTCTTTAAGAAATACCAAGGAATATTCGAGAAGTTACAATAAAAAGCTTAGATATGTGCCATATACTTTTTCACATTCTTTGTTTTTTTAGCAGCTTTAATCACAAATATCTCAACTTAACAAAAATGGAGTTAGCTCGATTTGCGATAAAAACGCTTTTTTCAATCAAGAATACGCTCACAAAGTCTCACTTTTCTTTGTTCAACTTGCCTTGCAGAGAGAGACAGTGTTTTCAAAAGTGAGGGGCCCAGACGTGACTTCCGGGTTTCATTAGCTAACAAGAAAAAAAAAATAAAAAAAGGTCTTCAGAGAAAAAACATAACCTTACCGCCGCTTTACTTCAAGATCCCCATCTATTTTCTATTTTAGTGCCACTTACGTACTTCCGGGTTAAAAAAAAGTGTGGGGGCCCAAAGTGATGACACCTTATGTATTCCTTTGTATGCTGCACAAAAAGTGTGGGGCCCACGGCCCCCACGGCTGCGCCGGCAATGATGGTAGCAGCGAACGATAGCTGGCGCTCTTTCTATACGACAGGTCAGCCACCAGTACACAACGAATGATTCGTTGTTGCATACAATCATAGTACATATCAAAAATATGAATTATCATGTGAAAAGAGATCGAAGTTATGAATCTCCCCGGACGGACACAACCAGTACTAAACACACAATGTTATTACAGAAACTTCAAAACAGAGCATGTCGAATAATATTAGGAATAAGTCCGTATAGACATATGTCGGCCAGAGAGCTGCATGCACGTCTAGGCTGGAAGTCTTTAGCAGCTCGCCATTGTTGCCATTTGAACACCATGGTTTTTAAGGCATTAAATGATTTTGCACCTCCGTATTTAAAAGATCAATTCCAATATTTTCATTTTAATTATTTACTTAGGTCAACAGGTAACTTAGCATTGCCAAAACCCAGGACAGAATACTGTAAAAGAACTTTTTATTATAGGGGTGCTGTGCAATACAACAATCTCCCTCCAAGCTTAAAATTTGTTTGTAGTCCTGCTTCATTTTCTAATAAATTGATATCATTTGTTCCAGATTTTTTGTGATCCTTTTATAGTATGTTTATTTTCTTTGTAGCTTAGTCGACAAACAATGTACTTTTTTCTCTTGTCAGTTATATACATATTCTTTACAGTTTGAATGTGTTTTTTTTCCCGATGTCAATATCAATTTTATACTAGGACCCCATGAAAGAACAGCCATGTCTTCGTAGACTGAGCTGAATGGGCTATCCTACCGTACATATTCGTTGCTTATTTTTCTCTCTTGTTTTCTTCCTCTTTTCCATATTTGATGCATTCTATGTATTATTCTACTGTTGATCATAATATGTTGTATAGTGCTTGTCATACTTTTACTGTACTCTTTTTTTATGCTGAATTTACGGTGAATAAATAAATCAAATCAAATCAAAACAAAAATAAAGCACAAAACGATTTATACAATGTAATATAAGATAGTTGGGGAAGTCTCAGAACATAGCTGCAGCTGTATGACAAAAAAAAAAAAAAAACTGTCACACTAAACCGGCATGAGACTGATCAACAAAAATGAACTGTGTGCGACTTTTTCATTCCTGTGCTGCTGTGGTGGAGAGAATTCGAGTTCCCTTGTCATAAAGACAGTATTCAGCAGACTTTGAATCAACTGTGTCGGAGAGGTGTTAAGACGAAACAAACATGAACTGAAATGACCATCCGCCGTAGAGCAGGAGTTCATAACTTATCCGTAATAGTTTTTTTTTTAAAGAACCTGAGATTTCAAATGAAAATGTCTCAAGTTGGATACTGAGTATACGAAGAGATTATGAAATAATATTGTCAATGGTGCATGAAACAGGGATACCAAGGAGGAGAGAACACTTCCCTGGACATACCCACCTCTTTCCACAACCAATGTATACACTAACGTACCCCCCCCCCCCCCACCGCAGAACGCAATATTCCCGTGATCACCCCCATGCGAAATTGAGTTTCCTTCGTCCATGTAAACTCAGCAGAACATTTTCTACATCAGATGAGACAGTCTCATCTGTTCCTCACCCACCCCCTCCCCTTATTCGTTCCAGTCCTCGCCCCGGTGAATATAATAAGTATAGCTATCAGACGCTGTTCTCATGGCGTCTGTCTCGTCCCGCTGGCTACGGACAGCCTCCAAATTTTGTTATGGCCTGTTATTTGTTGCGCCATTTTGTTGCATTCACTCCGTTTTGTCACTGCATACTAAATTCCTCATTATCAACAGGACTGCCGTGTTTTTTTGTTTTTGTTTGTTTTTTATTCGTTTTCGTTTTTGTTTTTTGACAGTCTAAAAATCTGACACAGCAACCACGGCAGTCATGGCCTGTCGTGTTTACCTGTCCCATCTTATCGCGCTGTTTCAAGTCCATTCCGTTTTGTCCACGGTGGCCAGAAACGGAGTGCCGTGGTTGCCTGGAATATGGTGTAAGCACAGCTTAGAAATTCAAGAAAGAATAAAAAAACATCATTTTCCTACTAATTTATTATCTGTTTTTTTTTTTGCTTTTTTTTCAAGATTCTCGTCGTTCCCTTCTTGCTCATGACGACATTTGGTTGATATGTTGTACCTTTCTCTTTTGAGAAATGTCTCAGCTCACGCTCGCATTGTAGCATGAAAATCTCACTTTCAATAGAGGGAGACATTTCATTATGCGCAGTGATTTTCCGATGGACACATTGTATTTTAGATGTGGAAAAAAAAAAAAAAAACTCTTCTATAAATGTAAAGGTTCGCAATGTAATAGTCCATGGTCCAAGACTCGAAAAATGGGTTATTGGTACCACCTGAGGTGGCAAAACCTTTTTGGTGTCATTTTGTTTGTTGGGCATAGATATGCTTATCAAGCTATGATAGCATTTCCAAATGAGTAGCTTAGTCATGATAAATGAATTTTTAACCAATTTGGTCTCATTTTTATATCCCTGTACTTCCGCATCGAAACTAACCGCTATACAAAGAAGAGCACTGTCTTCTGTTTGTCCACAGGTGTTCTGTTGTAAACGCGGTGCGCTTAGTCTTTATTCAAGGCAGCGAAGGGAATATCCAAAGGGTTATGATGTCCATAGCTGCCACGCGGTGCGCTTAGTCTCTATCTAGAACAACGTACCGTTTTAATATCTAAAGTTCCTAATAAAAGGGATTATCTATACTGTTTTTATACTACCTCTCAACAAATACATCAGTTTTAAACGAAAAAATCACTCTGTTCATTACAATATTATTCATTATAATGTATTGTAGTGTACCGGTACATTGTTTTTGCATTATCTTTCATTGTTGGATGGAAATAAAGCGACATTGGCGTGATATTAGCGTTTTCACCGCAGCGTTTTCACCGGAAAATGATAAATAACTGAAAAATACGGTAAAATTCACGAGGAATTGCCTTTTTTTGTCGTTGTTTTTAGATAAAGGGATATACACTGTATCATAAACTTTGGATATTCCCTTCGCAGTCTTGAATAAAGACTAAGCGCTATGGACATCATAATCTTTGGATATTCCCTTCGCTGCCTTGAATAAGACTAAGCGCACCGCGTTTACAACAGAACACCTGTGAACAAACAGAAGACAGTGCTCTTCTTTGTATAGCGGTTAGTTTCGATTCAGAAGTACAGGGATATAACAACGGGACCAAATTGGTTAAAAATTCATTTATTATTACTAAGCTACTCATTTGGAAATGCTATCATAGCTTGTTAAGCATATCTATGCCCGACAAACAAAATTACACCGAAAAGGTTTTGCCACCTCAGGTGGTACCAATATCTGGCCTGGCCCATGGACTAAAATGTCGTGGTGAATACAGCCAGTCCCCTGGTACTAGCAGCTTGAATAATTGTCCCATTCCTTATCACTCTCCATAGGATGTATGTGAACATGGTATCAAGAATCTAACGAGGAACCTATCTAATCCTCATTATTTTACTTCGAGCAATGCTCCCAAACACTGGCGGAATTAAGGCTGATTGGCCTTTTATTGTCGATGTTACCTATTAGAGCCTCCCCTATAGAATTTCATGGGGATGTCATGAGTGGAATTTTGGTCAGTAAGGTAGACGGACTGATAACATGCGTCAAACATTGTCATGAAAAACAGAAGATAATTGTTTTAGTAACAAAACGATAAGAAGAAGGAGGAGTAGAAAAAGGGGAAAAAATGATACATGGTCTATTAAGAAAACCCCAAAACCCGGGAGTCATTGTACCAGGGAGGTGGCTATTGTACATAACCCCCCCCCCCCCCCCCCCCTTCCTTGAGAGCAGCTGTTGTGTCATGCATACTCTCGCTCCATCCCCTGTCTACTTCCCTTTGTGTATTATGAGTGCAGTGGAAAGAGTAAACTTTTATTTTAAAAAAAAATACATCTCGAAGAATCTGTCGCCCTCCCTGATACTCTCGTTAAAATCTGTAGCTGAAATATCCTCTGGTATATAGGTAGGCCTATTGTGTGAAATTTCCTGGTGTCTATACCGTTACTCGTCACTCGTCGATTTTCACGTGAGTTTCACACTGTGAGGTGGGAAATTCTAAATCTAATTGCTGTATTTCCCCAAATAATGCTGTTCATCACAGTGCAAATCGACAGGCTTTATCTATAGCCCTAAACCTGATTGTTTGTACGATGTTTTTGCCAATGTTTGTAGGGTTTAGGGACTGTCCTAGTTCAAAGATCTTGTTAGCCGTAATAATAGATGTTAATGGCACTTCATTATCTCAGATGTTGACTTGGTTGTGATGATTTTAGAGGGAGAGATAAGAGGATGAAAACTATAAAATCAAGTTCGTAGTCCTTTTTAACAGATGAAATAAACCTACTTATTGAAAGTATAAAAGGCATATCTTGCCTTCATTCATTTTGATGACTGCACTATGTACTCGATCATGTGGAAGATAAGTTTAATCACGTGGAGATGATAAAACGAGAAGATAAAAACACAAATGTCTCGAGTGCGTTTTTCAAACATACTTGGCAAACATTAATTTGCTCTCACCAACCTTTGGTCTCGCGGAATATGTTCCAAGACAAACTAATGGTTGGAGCAATTTGTCACTGCACCACAATGCGAAATTCTTTTGGTGTTTCTTTTCTCCTAAACTCTCCGTGTGGGTCTTGAATACAATGCTATGATCATTCGAATTTTCATTCGCACCGTTCCAGAAGCTTAACACGCAGTTTGCGACCATCGCCTTCATCTGTAAATACATGTTGGAGCTAAACATCAATCAGCAAAGCTAAACTCGAGAGTACTGCCTACTTGGTAAGCACAAGAAACTGTATACGCACATCCTCTTCGGTAGCTATACCTTCATGTAAAACAAATTCAACGGAACCCCATAATGCTCAGCATCGAACCTCACTTTTTAAGAAATTTTCAGAAATTAATTCATGTCGTACTTCAGTTCGCCCCCAGCATATTTTGATATCTTGTGTTTTCGTTTCTGATATTGTAATACATTTAAAAACAATGATAAGGACATACTATGACAATGCTACAGCATATTCTCATCCCTGCTTATGTATTTAAAGAAATGATAGGAATCGCTAGAATAACTTGTTTTTGTTCGTGCTTTCGTCATTATCCTGCTTTGTTCATTAGAAATTTTAGCCCTAAAAAGACGGAAGATATGGTGACAACACTATTTACACAGTGCTTTAAAGGTCCTGTAAATCATTGGGAGCAGTGATTTAAAAAAAAATGTTCAAGATAACTCATTTAATCCATATGTGTAGGTCAAGTGTATCACAAAAATCCAACTACCTATACAAGAATTTTGCAGTAAAACTAAGAATATAAAGATATATCACCATTTTTCTCAATAAACTTTAGACGGTTTAGTTTGGAAATATGTTTAACTTATTAAACCATTGTTTACACTTTGTATATTCCACAATACTTAATATTAATAATACTTATACAAATTCTTACAGTTTTTGTTTCTTACCGTAACTCACATCTAAGAACTATTTTGAAGCACGAATGATGAGTTTTTATTTCATCTACAAATGATAAATCATTTGTCTCGTGACGTGTCTCATCGAGAAGCCGTGTTCATAGGTCTCAGTAAAGTTTATAATTGGCTTTAACGGTGTTGATCATTGGAGGCTGGTGAAGTTTAAGAACATGGTCTACATAGTCTTAGTAACCATGGCAACAGGGATGATTTGGGAGCCTACATTTTATTTTAATATTTGGACAGGAGTACAATATGGAATCAAAAGAGGGACTCGTGTTCCTCTTTAGCAGGTAAAAGGGAAAAACTCATCTACTTGATATCAGAATAACATCTTGCCTTGTGTCAATTTATGTCTGATGCACTAGCTGGCAAGTGAGATAATGTTGACAATACGTTTAAAAGAAAACAGGAGTGAAAAAAAAAACTTACTTACCTTAGAATACAATTGCGACTACATCAAAGTCAATCCTACAAACCGATACGTCAGCAATATAACAAAAATAAATAAAGAAGCGTAAATACAAGTGAGAAACCGGTTTTAGAAGAGTATCTACGTTTTTAAAGATGTCATGAAGTGCAATATCAGTTAACAAAGTGCCATTACTACCATTTCAGTCTTATTTCAACAGGGTGGCCCCATCAGTAGGCAGGTACTGTTCTTCCTGGGGGCCCTACACATACAAACATAAAAGATGACAAAACATACATACAACATCATACATGGACCTTATATTGTCAAGGAGGTTCTTTCATTCCCTATTGACTGACTTTTACAATTTCAAAGTTGTTAATGTTGATGGGAAGTATAATTCACGCAAGGCGTTTTTTTTTTTCATTTCAGGCATGACAGGTGCTATTGTAAAGGAATTGGAAATTGTCCTTATTTTTGATGAAATATCGTGAGAAGATCGCAAGCACGAGAAAAAGTTTTCACAAAGATATAGCAGCAGTTTGAACATGATTTCACTTTATACTTACCTGTACTTTACTTCAATACTGTAACTACTTTCATAATCATGCCCCTACTTTTCTTTCTTTCTTTTCAATATGTAGCAACAAACACACACACACACACACACACACACACACACACACACACACACAAATCACTTGTGTCTACGTGCAATTTTTACAAGATCATTCGGCAAACCTTTGGCATATTTGGTCTGAAGAACCTTTGGTCTCGAGGAACGCCCAAAATCTTGATAACAGAATCACTTTATGATTTCTCTGCTCCGTGCACTTCAAGTCTCATCTCATCAAGACTTCCTTGGAGTCTTGCAGATGAAATCATATTTACCCGAATATCAGCTCGCACCTGTCACGAAACGGCGTGCAACATAAAAAGATGTTTGGTTTTCAGAAATATTCGTCTGCACTCCAAATAAATCTTAAAATGTTGAACGTGGAAAACGGCGTAAAACAAAAAAAAAATGATGAATGCAGTTAAGGGTTTTTCAAGCACATACAATCAGTCTAATCGAGTGTCATTACTGCATGTATTGAAATAAATGCAAAGGACCTGAAAGCAACCCTAACCAAACCCGTAAACTGAGCATCATACCCAAAACTGCTGCTGTCGCCCACTATAATTGCATATAATCATCGGTACTATATATAGGTTTTCCCGGTCAATTTCATACTTTTGTCACTCAAATTCATTAATGTGCATTCAAATTCACGCAGCGCACGCACGCGAAAATATTCGGGCATTCAAATTCAGAATCCGAGCGATCAATTTCATTTATGGGGGTTCTATTTCGTTTTCGTGAAATCAAATTCACGATTGGGCATTCAATTTCAAAATGCGAGCACCGACTTTCGTACTCGTGCATTCAAATTCATGCGATAGTCACGTGATAGTCCCAATGAGCTTGTTTGGAGCGTTCAAATTCATTTTTAGGCGATCAAGTTCCTACTTCGTGCAATCAATTTAACGAGGAAAATGAAGTAGACTTTTAAGAAAGGGAAAAGGGCCAACACAATCAATAAAGGCTTGCATATAGTGTAATTATGGTTGTTTACAGGTTCTACGTTGTTCTCTGTTCACGTATTCTTTGTTTTTCATCTCAATAAATTTCAAATTGCAATGTCCAATCAGCCATCATCAGTGCATCCAAACAACACAACGACTAGTAATCATATCTCTTGGTGATACTGAATGCTGACAACGCCCCAACACCAACCACATAATCGTGATAATGACAATTCATCAATTTAAAGACAAACTGACACACAGTGATCTCACATAGTCCCGCAAATGTAAACCAATAAGACAGCAATACACAACAAACAGCACGTATAAAATGTTAAAGTATCAGTTTCAATATAGCCGAAATTGTTTTTTTTTCCTCGAAAGTGTCAACCAACCATCCGCATTATGCTCGTCTGTAGGCCTATACAGTGCCTAATTTTTGTTTGTTTGTTTCGTTTTCTATCAAACAAGATGGCTGGATAACCCATATTCAGCTGCAAGAGGTGGTCTTCCATAATATGGGGTCCAGTTTGATGTTCTGCTCTTTGCTATGAATAAATGAAGTGCATGGGATCTTTTACGTGCATGAGTTGTGACTCTCTTCCACGTGGGACCTCCATTTTATGTCCAATCCGAGGGACATGTGCCTGTATATTCCTATTTGCTAAGTGCGAGTTCAAAATTGTCAATGAACAGGTGGACCTCTACTGCAAAATAGATAATCATCATAAATCCCAATATATTCAAAGCCAAATGAGAAGCACATGCATACACGACCCCAAACTAACTAAATTCAGGACTTCTTTTAAATTGAATGCAGTTATTTGGAACATGGTTGCCTATTCACGAATTTGAATGACCGACGAGATTCCGTCGCCAGCTTGACATGAATTTGACTGCTCATTGATGAAATGCGTGCTCCTCTCTTAAATTTGAATGCTCCGATAGTGAATTTGAATGTTCCGATAGTGAATTTGAATGCTCCGACAGTGAATTTGAATGCTCGGATAGTGAATTCGAATGACCGGATTTTGAATTTGATTGCTGATTCAGTGCTGCGAGCGTGGAATGCGTGAAATCGAATGCTCGGAATAGGAACTTGAATGACAAAAGTATGAAATTGACCGGGAAAACCTATATTATTTTCATTGTAATCTAAATGGTTAGTTTATGCTGATCAAATTACGACACTGGTAATGTTTTATGTATACACAAAATACACACACACCCACACACATACACATAGACAAGCACATGGGCGTAATATAGTAGTTTTCAACTGTTCCAGACGTACCTTCTGCTTTCTCTTTCCTTTATTTAAATGAATATTAACTAAATAAAGGAAGGGGAAGGCAGATGCTACGTCTGGAACAGTGACATACGATACATACATTATGTCTATGCCTCCACCGAACATTTTTTACATATAAAATTTATGATTATATATAGTATTGAATTATCAACACGATATATCACATTAACAATGGAAGGGAATCGAAAAACCTCAAAACACGGCAGGTTTTCTTCATTACAAGGTATCAACTTTTGAAATATTGCATTCATATTTGCAAGTTCAAAGGCAAGCTCCTTAGTGGTATTGGCTTTAAAAACCCTGTATGAAACGTAGGGGAGATTAAGAATATCTTCAAGAAGACGAAACAGCTTTTTTTTAAAGCGAAAAATCGATTTTTTTTTTCACTCAAAATATTAGGCTCTCTTTATAAAGGTATGAAAGTAATTAACATTATTGTTGTTTCATAAAATCATGCATACATAATGACTTTTGTGATCAATTAGTTTTGTTAATTTCGTTTAGCATTAAAGAAACAATGCATATCATATTACTCTCCTGTAATTAATACAAGAAGGCTGTAGAACAATACCAATACCACAGGTGTTGCAATGTATTGATGTGTTTGCATTTATAGTGACAACTTAAATATGGCATCAACATTTTGAAAATACCAGTGTACCATATAATTTACAGCAGTGTACAAGGTCACGATTTTAAATAGACATCCCTCAATTAGCTGCTGGCATAATTACATCATATCTGTTTGAGTGCATCAAAATTAATTATCTTGTTGTTGAACAAATACTCCTCTACGATGTTAAAAAGTAATATCATATGACTTCTGAATCTCACCATCTTTTCTGACAGGCTCATAAGATAGCAGGATGTGAGTTCCTCCAGTAAAATGGACCGCGATAAATCAGCAATATCGAACTTCAGATAAACAATACCTAGTACATGATATCCTGAACTTAGAATTGTGTTTCATCATTAAGTTCAATTTTACAAATGCAAAAATTCTCACAGCGTTTTCAAGCTAACCATCCATTTTCTATTTGAGATATAGGGCCTAAACTAAAGATATATTACTTATGATAATTGCTCATGTGTTTCCCTGTGTTTTTATTTCTGCTAGACTGACAGACAGATAGACACCATGGCAACGTTTCATCAAATCAGCAGCCAGAATCTGGAGTGTTCAATATGTTTGTCACTTTTCGACCAACCGAAATTACTGAAATATTCTCACACCTTCTGCAAAGACTGTCTGGAAAGTATCTTACACGTCCAGCCAAACCAACAAGCTATAACATGCCCTTTGTGCAGGAAAGGAACGTCCCTACCCAGTGGGGATGTGAGTAAGTTACAGACAAACAAACGCTTGGGTTCTCTCGTAGATGAAGTGAAAGGCGAGGTTCCAAAATGCACGCTCTGTAAAACAGACCAAGAATCTCCAACTGTGTCCTACTGTCAGGACTGTGGGAAATATATGTGCAAAACGTGTGAAATAAACCACTTAGCATGGAAGCCGTTCTCAACCCACTTACTGGTGCCAATGAGCTACGTGCTCTCGGGGAAAGTTCCCATCAAGAGGCGACAGAAATGTAAGAAACACCTTAATGAGGACGAAGAGTGTTTCTGCATCGATTGTCGAGAGTATGTATGCCATAAATGCGGCATGTTAAAGCACCTACAATCAAGGCATCAGATCGAAGAGGCAGATATCTATGAGGAAAAATTGATGGAAAATATCAAGGAGTTACAAAAAGGGGCAAAATTAAAGAAAATAATCATTGAAAATCACATCGACTTCATAGAGACGCAACGCAATGGAATTACAAACATACTGAGAAATCTGAATGATGACATCGACAAAACTTACGAGGAATACATGAAACTGCTGTCAGCCAGAAGAGAGTCCCTGAAATGTCAAGTGAAAAGATGGTCTGAAAAATTCCAGAAAGAATTACAAGTCATGGAGGAAGAGAGTCGCCAAACAATCCATCACATGAACGCTATGGAAGAGCTGGTCACTAACGGTATGAAGGTACAGCTAGAGAAAGACGCCTTGATTGCACACGAGACGCTGTGTGAGAACTTAAGGAGCTTTCTGGGACGACATGATCCTGACGACCAATCACCGAGAGGTGTGACAGAACGAGCTCAGATTTCATTCCGTAGATACTTGGAAGTCAATGAACTTTGTTTTGGAGAGCTGAAAGGTTACACATGGGATGTCAAAGCAGACGTAGAGCTCCCTAGCAAAAACATAATGAACTGTATGACTCGTACACCAGACGGTAAGATGGCGGTGGGATTATCTGAAGGCGGAATCCATCTCTATTCCCCTGATGGCGAGTTACAGCAGACCGTGCTGGAGGATGTCAGTATCAATGAAATTGAATTCCTGTCCGATGGTCGATGTGCTGTAAGTGATACACACAACAATATGTCACTATACACTCAACAGTGGGAGAAGCTGTTCGACGTAACGTTCGAAGCAATGAGTTATGATGAAGGAGGGATTGTTGGTCTCACCGTGGATAGAGATGATAATATCTACGTGGGTTATTGGGAGCTCAAGAAGATCCAGGTATTTCCCCCAAAGGGTGGTAAGGCACTCAAGGAAATAGTGTGCCATGGATATGAACCATGGCAATTATTCAGTTTTCACACCACGGAGAAACTGATTCTGACAGACTCATGTACTGTCGTGTGCCTTGATGGTAATGGGAAGAAGGAGAATGTCCTGAAGAAGGAGGGCATGTATGCCTGGCCAGCTGTTTGTCGAGATGATTCGGTCATTGTAGCCTGGGTAAAGAGAGCGGAGGGTCTCGTCAGTATCAATCGATACACGAGAGATTTTGCGGACACACACAGTCTCATCACTGATTTCAAAATACTAATACCAGAAATAGGTTGGTACTATCTCCAAGAGTTTGAGAGTGGTGAGATAGCTTTCTGCAC
Source organism: Diadema antillarum (assembly GCF_040938485.1). Lineage (NCBI taxonomy): Eukaryota > Metazoa > Echinodermata > Echinoidea > Diadematoida > Diadematidae > Diadema > Diadema antillarum. The sequence continues at coordinate 1,056,051 of NW_027271623.1, forward strand.
TACAGATAGACTCTACATATTTGATAATGATATGATATGAAATGTAGTAGAATACTTTGTTAAAATACTGGGTGATTTTTGTTCTGCAGTAGCACATCAAATCCAACTGGACACCATGGAAGACCACCTTAACGTAGCTGAATATGTGCTATCCAGCCATCTTCCAAAATGGAAATGAACAAATGGACTGCACATGCAGGCGCCAGCCTACTCACACGAATATTCCGGTGCACGTCACAAGTTGGACACCCATGAGTAGTACAGCCCATTTCACAATACAAAATCGGAAAGAAATTGATACTATCTACAAGAGTTTGAGAGTGGTGACCCAGGTTTTTGCACTCCCGATAGGCTCTAAATATTTGATTTAATGATATAGTATGACATGTGGTAGATACTGTGGTAAAACACTGCAGTACTGCAGTGGCACGTTAGAAAAAAAGTTATACAGTTTGGATGAATTTACATGTATAATGATAATGGATTGCACATGAATGCGTCGCGCCTACGCACATGGATATATGTGTGCACGCCACGATTTCGACACCCAGAAGTCATAGAGCCCACTTGTCGCACAGTCCACGAGCTATAGCCCATGAGCCGTACAGCCCGCCGGCCATACATCCCATAAGTTTTAAGGCACCGGACAGATAAGGCACATGAGTCCGACACTCACCAAACAAGATCCATGAGTCCGACATCAGACAAAAAAAAAAAAAAAAGTGCCAAGAGTCCGACATTAGGCATACAAGGCCCACGAGTTCGACATTCATTACTTCAAGGGACTTTATGTACGTAGTGTCTGTCTCGTGATTCTTGTTTGCCTATAGTGTGTTACTTGTGGACCTTATTTGTTTCGTGTCGGACTCGTGGGCCTCGTTTACCTACCGTCGGACTCATGGGCCTTATTTTGCCTAGTATCGAGTTTATGGCTGTATGACTTATGGACCTTGTCGAATTCGTAGGCCGTATGACTCGTCAGTGTCGGTCTCGTGGGATGACCCCGAATATTCATAAACTTATAACGACGTTAATATATGTCGGAAAAATTCATTCTATGAACGGTTAACCATTCCAAAAAGTACAACGGGGTCCATCAGTTACATCATTTGTTTTGCGATATTTGTGCTGCATCAAGCTATGATACAACATTAATCGGAGGGGTCTCTAGATAAAATCAGAAAAAAAGAGCTAATATTTACTGCAAGTACCGAAATAGTTTCTGAGAAAACTGAAATGAAACAGATACTACAGCCCCACTGCTGCAGCGTATACCTACATTAATTATGAATGAGTATCCAAGCCCACTTTCAGAATGTGTGTGCAATTTATTTCTCTTACAAAAATGTTCTAAAGCTCATTTTATAATCTGATTGAATATGCCAATAGTTATGATCCTTAAATCATTAAGTTTTATAATCGATTTTTACTTCAAGTATTCTGGCTGCGGTAGAGTTTTTTTTTTAATCTTTAAGTGATGTGTACTTTACTATACCGTGATGAGTTATGGATGTGGTATTATGAAATGGAATACTGAGTATCACTGAGACATGACACAACAAGACTACAATGCCCTTCACCAAATGGAATCATGAGATGGAGAGCGCCCTCTTTTGGATGAGTACCAGTACTAGTCACCTAGTAATGCGTGCACACTGATGGTTCATGGTTGTATCCATCAGTCTGTTGATGAGAGCTCTTCGTTAAATTTCCATGTTTATTTTTAATTTTGTTAATCCTGGGCTCTTTTCATCTTGCTATGCCTATCAGATCATTACCCTACAGTTCTTCTTTAAGCCCTGGCCACTCCAAACAAGCAGCCGAGGTTTAACGAGAGTATGCTTGGTTTAAACCATTCGTTATTAATGGTTCAGATATTTTCACGCTTTCGAAAGAAAACAGTTGTTTGAATGTGTTAATACTATATAGGACCTAACAGTGAAGGTGCAATATTCTGGCATAGGACAATAATATTATCAATCATAATTTGATTGAATATGAATGTCCTTCAGCGAGCTGTTAACAAACGGTATCACATCTATGACTGTAAGTCTCATCAAACTTTAATCTATTTTGAGTAACACAGGTCTGACCACCATTAAGAAGTCAAAAGCAAGTCATAAAATAAGGTTTTGTAGGTCTTCTTCATTATGCATGATGTTATTGATATGGAATGCAGGAGAGAGAGAGAGACAAAAAAAACTTTTCATTTGATGGATATTGTTACAAACATACCCCTCAGTTTCATGTAAACCTAAAAATGCAACCTCTTAATCCTCGATACGATTTTGAGCTAACAATATCAGATAATGAGCTGGAGAATTTATTATTTTTGGTGTAACTCAGCCACCGGAATTCAGTCCAAACACAAATTTCCATGACGTCTGGTAAACGTTTGCTAGGCAAACTGAAATCCTCCTTTTTGGAGGGTTTGCCTTCGATAAACATCACCCCGTCTTGACTGAATTGGAGACAAACTGAACTATATTTGCTCTGTTCATAATTTTGTGTTTTCTGTTTAGTAATGAACGAAGTGAGATTATAACTGAGGTATTGCTATTATGACTGGTAGTGTTGGCGTGTTCTTGAATTTAAAAGTTAATATCCCAGAGGATAAAATTGATATTATGAGAGTGAATAGTGATGATCTGCTTCAGCATTCAGAGAGTTAATTGATATCCGAATACTTCTTGTATGAAAGCAAGCTGCGATTAACAGCCAGGGAACGGTCTCCATGTCAAAACTCATCTGTAAAGTTGGTGTAATGAGCGAGAGATTTTTTGTTTTGCGCTAGAAGTCAGTCTGCCAGATTTTGGATAATAATGATTGTAATGGCGATGATATCATCAAAATGAATTCGCCTCTCATTCCTACACTGGCCTCCCTACTGACGTCTCTTGTTGTAAAAGAAAAGTTTGAGGTGACGTGTTTCTGATATTGTGGTGTATCGAATATAATGATCGAGAGGCAGTATATTGCAACCAACATTATATAATTGAGTTTAACTCAAATGCCTTTATAGTTATTCGTATATAGCATGTATTACACGTAGCATCAAAAAATATGTATGATTAACGTCACATGAATATCGTATAACCAAATGGGCATGATGGGACTGTGAGTACCAGTTTTACCCATTTGCTAAGCACAATTTGAGCATAAAATGTAAATGGCTTCAACGTCTTTGAAAATAGTATGTTTTTTGGTTATATCATAAAATCACTATTACACGGCAAGTCTTTTGCCATTTGTAGCACGTTACGATTGACTGTAGTAGAAAGCGTTCACTTTGTTCATTCATATGCATAATTGGCGTTCTGCTACAGTCCTTTACAGCTCATTTTACACTCGTCTAGACAAAACGAGAACCTCCACATGTACCAATACTTTCAATGAATGATGAAATATCATTTTATATCTGTACAGTGCATTTATACATTCTAGGTTTTGTGAGTGTGTTGGTATAACAGAACTTTGAATTTGAACCTTTGTGCAGTGATTTTAAAAATGTTCAAGATATCACATTTGATGCATACAATGTGTACGTGTAGGTCCGTTGTGTCACAAAACACCCTACCTTATACAATCTTCACAATAAAGCCGAAAATATAAGGAGATACAGTGTTTTTTCTTGATAACCCATAACTGTTATAGACGGTTTAGTTTGGAAACATTTTTATTATAACTATTGTTCACATTTAGTGTATTTAACAATGAAATTGCACGTAACATTGACTATACAGATTCAATTTTTTACGATGGCTGTTTCTATTCTTAACTCACATTTTAGATCTATTTTTAAACACTAATGCTGGGTTTTTGTTTCATCTGCAAACGGTTAATTATGCCTTCAATAAAAAAATGAACATACAGTATGTACCCACATAACTTGTAATCTTGGGTGAACGTCACGACACTGACACCCACGAGTCATACAGCCCACGAGTCATACAGCTCACAAGTCATACAGCCCACGAGTTATACAGCTCACGATTCATACAGCCCATGAGTTCCACGCTAAGCTAACAAGGCCCACGAGACCGACACATTAAAGGGATGGTACAGTATTGGTGGAGATGAGAATTGGACTTTTAATTTCTTGCGAGATACCAAGAAAACACTTATGGTATGATACAGAGCATACCATTTTAAGAGGAAATCAAAGTTTATTTGATGAAAATCGGGTTTGGAATAACTGAAACATCCAAAAACAAAGTAAAACAAAGTGATCATAATAAAGTGTGGGTCCCACACTTTATTATAATCGCTCTTTTTTGAAATATCTCAGCTATTTCAAAACAAATTTTCATTAAATAAACGTTGAATTCCTCGTAGAAATACATGCTCTTTCATATTCATACGAGGTTTCTCATTATCTCACCAGAAAATGTTAGAAACCTGAAAGTAGGTCTCAACCGAAACTATACCATCCCTTTAAGCCCTACGTTGTATTTGTCGAACTCGTGGGCTGTTTTTTTTTTTTTTAACCTAGTGTTGAACTCATAGGCTGTTGGCTGTATGACTCATGAGCTGTACAGTATGACTCATGGACCTAGTTTTCAATGTCGGACTCGTGGGCTGTATGACTCACGGGTGTCGATCTTGTGGGATGACCCCGTAATCTGTCTGTTCATACTACTCCTTTATTCGTCTACGAATAAAATCAATTTTGTGTAATTATGTTCAGTGCTGTTTGTTGTTTATCACCACCGTATATTGACTTCCGTTAGTTTGTTGTGTGTTTACGGCAAAAGGTCATTATATCATTAATACATTTTGAGAAGTTTGTTTCCATGTTTCTTCGTGTGTGTGCGCGTGACAGGATGGGGATGTTCTTTCCTGATAAATTTCAGTCATTCCCAACATTGCTCATGAAATTTTATTGGGCAGGTTCTAGATAGCATCGACAATAAAAGGTCAATCAGCCTTTATTTCGGTAATATTTAGGGAACATTGATCGAAGTAAATAACATGAGGTCGGAAATCTATTAAACCTTTTTGATGCCACACTCATTTACATCTTATGGAATACAATCACAAATCGGAAAAAAAAATATTCATCGTTTTGATTGATACTTATAACTATCGTGATTGTTTCCTTCCTCTTCTTGTCCGTTGTTGAGGTGGTTTAGTAGTAGTATTTCATTTTCATTGAATCTTATTTCATTTCAAACAAATGCAAAACATTTAGACAATCATAAAGTAGTGGTTATGATAATGAAAATAGTCGTATTATCATAACCACTACCTCTGATGTTGTGATAATATGTGTATGTAAATGTTTTTGCATCGTTGGAAATAAGTTAAATATTTAATGACATGAAAATGAAATGCTACTTCACAACCACTGCAACAGTTGCTGCAGTGCTTATTGCCACACCGTTCTTATCATCATTATGTGTTTTTTTTCCAGTGATCGTTGCTACTGTGTAAATCAGATCAGCACATAGTATTATAGTAGAAGTAATGACGACGTAACGACGTTATGTTTTTAATTGTCTTAAATATTGGTAGTAATCCGTGCACAATGTCTCACCTTTTCTTTGCTCATCTAACCTTGCGGCAAAGAGAAATGGGGAGAGAGGGAGAGAGAAAGCAAGAAATGATGGGAGGCTAGGAAGGTATAGAGAAGAGTGGAAAAGACGAGAAATCAGCAAAGTGTGGCAGCAATGAAGGATAGCTGGCGCTCTTTCTCCATTACGGCGAAGCCAGTTGAACAAGTCATAACGTTAGATTTTAAATAATTATGCCTCCGCCACGAAGTGGTGCCGGAGGCATTATGTTTTCGGGTTGTCCGTCCGTCCGTCCGTCCGTCCGTCCGTCCTTCCGTCCGTCCGTCCGTCCGTCCGTCCGTCCGTCCGTCCGTCCTTCCGTCCGTCCGTCCGTCTTTCCGTCCGTCCGTAATGAATTTTGTGGACAAGGTAACTATCAAAAGCTGTTGAGGTATCCTAATGAAACTTGGCATGTATGTGTATTAGGGGGTGAAGTTGTGCCTATCAACTTTTGGGTGCACGTGCTCAAAGTCAAAGGTCAAAAGGTCAAGGTCAAATACATAAAATGTCACTATTTCCACCATATCTATGCAAGCCTGAAGATATTTTCTTGAAACTTAGTGTATGCATGTATTACCCAATTTAGATTCTCTGGTGAAAGTTTGGGTCATGAGGTCAAAGGTCAAAGGTCAAAAGGTCGAGTAAAAGTATTAAAACTTCTTTTTTTTCTCTGTAAATTGGAAAATTGTTCAAGGTATCTTCATGGAACATAGTATATATACATGTACTGACTGGCAGTGATTATCTAGAGAATGTAGGGTTCATGGGGTCAAAGGTCAGGGGTCAAAGGTCAAGTGCAACACTTCAAAATTTTACTATTTACCTCATGTTCATGCAATGCCAGCAGGATTAGTATTTTTTTTTTTTACACTCGGTGAATGCATGTGTAACCTAATAGAAATTCTCTGGAGAGTTTTTTTTCTTTTTCTTTTTTATTGCCTCAAAGGTCAAAAGGTCAAAGATCAAGTGAAAGTGCTGAACTAACTTTTTCCTCCATATCTCGGAAGTGGCTCAATTTATCGTGAAACTTACTGCATATCTATGCATGTTCTACCTGAAAGTGATTATCTTATGAATTTTAGGGTCAAAGGCCAGATGAACATGGTAACAATTTACTATTCAGTACAGAAATTGCACTTTTTCTCCATACTGGTACCATGAAAATTACTCAATGCATAAATGTATGAATGGGTCAAAGTCAAGTTAAAGTCCTTAAATCCCCAAATACATGCTCTCCTATTCATCCAATTAAACCAAGGTCAAGGAAGGTGAACATTCAACACATTTGTGACAAACTTGTCATTTCAATATTTTGCCAGTTTTGTGAAAATGTAATCACACATTGTCCACATGTACTATCTAGACCTATTAGGAGAATCATGCATTATGGCGGAGGCATAACAGTCGCCATAGCGACATTTCTAGTTGATGCTTGCATTTACATTTATACGTAAAGTGTTAGTCGAATTTGGACTTAGTGAAAAGACTAAACAAAACGCCTTCTCGTGGTTAGCGACTATTATTGTAGAAGAATGGCTGAACGTGGAATGGAAAAGACTTGCAAAGAACTCTCAACCAGCTGCTAGGACTTTTCACTGAATCTGGTTAACAAGGGCCATGTAAGAATTAGTGTGACCCAACAGCAGCTTTGAACTACGATCCTTCAGTCTGCAAATGCAGATTTTATGCAAACCAAAACTAAAGGAATGATGTGATCAATATAAGAGATATTATGTTTAATGAGGTATAGATTTGTTGAGACTTTTCCATGCTATTGTTTTCATCATGATCTAAGCATCGTATTCATATTGCAAACATCTTTAAAATACTAAGGAAGCTCTAAGAGTGTTCACAACATGATCATTATTAAAGAGAGAGATGGAGAGCGAAAGAGGGAGAAAGAGAATGATAAAAAGAAAGAAAAGCTGTACGCATTGAAGCTTCCCGTTGCATATAGAGTATACGTATAAAAAAGGTTAAATATTTTCATGGATTTATAATTTATTAAAAAACAAGTAGTTCTGTTCGACGTCATGATAAGGGTGAAAAGCAAATTGTTTTCCGATTCTACGAGTAAAATAATACAAATGACAGATTCATCCACTCAAATGTTCTCTAAATAGTCTGGTATCAGACAAATTGACAAAAAAGAGTTGTTTTTCTCGGTCTATGCTTGTCAACAAAAGGCATCACTTCAATCTATTGAATTACAGGGAAATAATGCTTCGCCAGAAAGTCTCACTGAACTGAAACCTAAGCTCTTAGACTTTTGATGTGAATTGATAGTGTTAATAAGTGACTTCAAGCCTGAACTAAACGTGTAGTATGAGACGTGCGTGCATGTCTCAGTCTGTATGTCTTCGCAAGAAATGTCTCACAAATTTACCTGAGTGAATAGCGAATCGCTTTTCGAAAGATATAAAAAAATAACAAAAACAAATCAACATTATATATAGATGGTTCGAGGATTGTTGTCAAAACATACCTCCCCTCCTATAACGTTATCAAAGTTTTCTTGCTGTTGTTGTTGTTGTTGTTCTTTTTGTTGTTGTTGTTGTTGTTGTTGTTTTCCAGACTGTGACACATATGCATGTCTCATACTAAACGTATTGGCAATTTTGGCATGAATTCATAAATTTGCTATGCCAGTATAGCAAAGAAAGTACAAGCACCAATTCACATGAAATCTGAGATCCTATAGGCTCCAGTTCCCCATCCCAATGTCAACATCAGGTGGTATCACCAGTATTAAGGCGGTGATTTAGCTCAGTCGGTAGAGCGTCTGCCTTCATATCCAAAAGACCAGGGCTCGATTTCTGAGTCAAACTAAGCAATTATGTTGTGTGTATTTCTATTCCGTCTCCTCTAGAACCGGGCAAAACACGTTCCCTCGGATGAGCATTAATTAGAGAGGTCCCGTGAATGAAAATTACAACCTGTAAAAGATCCCGCTTCGTTTATTCATGGCAAAGAGCAGGGTTCATAACCCGGTATATAAAGTGGTCTCGTGTGACATTCAGTTGAACCCCCACAGTCAGGGATAAGGAGATCAGATATAGTGCAGTTAATGGGCTCTCCAGTTATCTTCTTAGATGGAAAATGAAACAAGTAAAGAAACCAAACAAATAAACAATCAAACAAACAAACAAACAAACAAACAAACAAACAAAGAGGACGAAAATATCATCGAATATACGGTAGGTCTAAATTTAGTTTAGTTGTTCAATTTACCTCGATCATTTTAAGACCGTTGATCATTCAAGACCGGTCTGAAATATTTCTACACTTTTTTCAAACATGAGTGTATCATATAACATAAATTATGGTGAACTTGGGAGGGTAGGAAAATTCCCACTATTTATGTCTAACCATTATCTTCCACCCCCCCCCCCCCACCGCAACACACAGGATGTTCCGATGATATATATTTAACACTATGGGACATAAATTGAAATACGATGTGCTCACAAAATTACCAGTAAAAAGGTGCATTTTCCTCCATATCATCAGAACATCAAACGATTTCTATCAGCACACAACCTATCTTCTTTGTCATGGTTTGATACGTCTTATTGACTAAAGAATTAGACAACGAATATACAACGAACCGATGAATTACATAATATTTCAAATAATTACTTGTTTTTAATTACTCAGATTTTCGTTAAGGTAATCATTATAATTATAATAATAATAATAATAATAATAATAATAATAATAATAATAATAATAATAATAATTATTATTATTATTGTTATTATTATTATTATTACTATTATTATTATTATTATCATCATCATCATCATTATCATTATTATTATTATTAATACTACTATTACTACTGCTACTACTACTACTACTACTACTACTATACTACCACTACTCCTACTACTATTATGATTTCTTCGGCATTTGCAAGACATTATACAAGTTAATAACAAAACAATAGACAAGCAAACAAAACATGCGTAATATAACATGTCAGACTTTCCCTGATGCGCTTCACGGGTTGGAAAAATTTAAGCAATCAGAATCTTGAACATGACGACTTTTTTCAATATCTTTCGCTTTTGAGAAGTTATCGTCTGGCTCATTTTTGCATGAGCAGCTCACTGCATACATGGCGAAATTTCATTAAGGCGTTGTGATTTTCACATACACAACATTTAAGGTATTGGGAAAACCCGCTTCTATAAATATAAGGGGTCAGAATGAAAAGGTCATAGAAAAAACAGACGAGCTTCTGAAAGCTACTTGAATCGCCCGATCATTTTGTGTGTGCCACGTACTGCATCTCTCTGCGTCCTTAAACGAACTCTTAATATTTTGATAGGGTCTTACAAGTCAGACCACATTCAATCTTATTTATGTTCGCAAACCTTCCTACAGGTTAAACAGAGTACTGGTTGTGATCTCATGTCTAACTGTACTTCGGAGCCCGACATAAATCAGCAAAATTGAACCCGGAAGTACAGTGTACTTGGTGAGCTTACGAAACGATACCCATACACGCATGTTACTGAGTATGGTGCCTGGTACGCAGTTTAACAAAGAATGCATGATCACTAAATATGATTTTTACTTGTTTGTTTAACATTTCTATTATCCTTTTGCTGGTTTTGTTTTACATCTTTAACTCCAAAAGCTATACTTATATCTTTACTTAGCTAACAGCGTACCGAAAATAAAACCTTTATAGGGATAACCTGTTACAAAAGTGATGTTTGAATAAAAATAGCAATCATTGTCTCATTGGAAATAAGTCAACGACTTAGGGAATGAAGCACAGATTAGTGTAAAGAGAGAGTTTGGGGATCATGAGATACAGTGTATGCATCAAACTTAATATAGGTCAGACCTCTTTAGGACGCTCCTTTTTGATATATTAAAAGTGGCCTGCTAAATCTCTTGTTCCTTAACTTCAACAAATGAAACACAAGAGAGAGGTGCCTGTTCATGCTTATAGAATTTTTGGAACTTGATCAGGGCGTCTGCGTATAAAGAACAAAATTACTCAAAGAGTGCTTGTTGTATTGTTCATCCCGCGTTCTCATTGGTGCTATGAATAATAATCCTATTACACATGTATTCGCCTCATGCTAGTCCCACCAAATTTGTTAACATGACAGCAAAATTTCAGGACCATTAGCATAGCAGCCAATACATTGTACACAACATAGCCACAGGAAAGTAGCGAATGAATATGCTTGCATCTGGAAAACGGTTTGAACGAGACCTCAGGATGTTTACATCCGTCAAATTTTATGACGATGTCCGTTTCCTTTTTGTTGTCCTCTTTCTTTTGGAACACGAGTTACTTTTCCCCTTGTGTGAAGGATGTTTATTGTTTTACTCATAAAATAATTAATTGTGGATAATTAATGACCTGAAAGCGAATATTTGGCCTTCGCTTCAGAAAGAGAAGCAATGAGGAATGTTGGAAGAAAGAACCGGACTGCTAGATGTTCTACCACTACATTCTTTTTCTATTTGTTTTGTTCTTTTTTGTTAAGGGGTGTTAATCAAAATTTGAATAAGTATATGATTAATCAACAATGCAAGGATTATTCCCATGATGTGAGCATTTCTTTTTACTAGTCACCAGACGACACTCAACGTTCAAATTCAAATGGGGTTATCAACAGACAATGAATGACTGGTAAGGGATAAAGGAAGCCAATCATAGCAGTCAAATCTTTCCAGCTGTCTAGAGGAGCGTTTCTAGGGATGCTAGCTTAATAGCGTGTGAGCAAACCATGATGGGACATCGAGTTTACAGTGACTGTAGATCTTATTTGACTGCCTTCAGTCATACAAGGACTGAAGGGTCATTGTTCTTTACTCATTTACTTTATTCAATTTCCATGTCCCATTGTTAACAGAAATCGTTTAACATTCCTAAAAATGCTCCTACCAGTTTTGTTTGTCCATGGGATTTCAGTAACATAATTTAATCCCGGGAAGAAATAGTTTCTTTGTACCCAACTCTTGATGTATAAGATATATCAATAAAGTTTCCACAAGTCTTGCAACACAAGTGAAGTCAGTATCTTTATGCAAGTTAAAAAAAGAGAAAATCTAGACAATCTTTCAAGCTGTCAATTATACGGATATTTTGCATTTATTGAAGGACATCTTCAATTCAATTCAATTCAATTTTCAATTCAATCATAGTTTATTTCCAATCAACGAAGATCATAAACATAATACAAAGTATACATGTTATGAAATGAAATTGTCCAAACGTTTACAAAAGATTCATGTAGTATATGAAATAAATTATACATAACAACATAATGTACAATAATTACGAGGAACAATGCATGCCGCGGTCGGAAAATAACTTCAATCATGGAAAATAGCGATCCACTAAAAAGCAAGAAGCACCTTGTTACATGACATACAAACAGCCAAACGAACGCATGTTTCTAAACAATAATTTCTCTCATTTTGCTCACGTTTTCTCTTCAAATTCTGTATACAACATCGTTGGAGAAAATTCCCTACTATAGATAAACAATGATCGAATAAAAAGTCCCTCCGTCCATTATCTGCTCGAATCATCAAGTCACATTTCGTGAGTGCATTGTAATGCAACACTTTGTTTTTTTCTGTGATACGCCTTTAAGTATTAACAATTAAGTATTCCTTCTTGTATGTTTTCATTCTAAGTTGAATCTTCCCATGACGGGCTCACTAAACTAGTTAATGGGACTTCCTTCACTCAAACGAATTACCATAAATCCGTTTTATTGAGCCCGGAAATAGAGCATACTTTAAAGGGATCGTATAGTTTTGGTTGAGACCTAGTTTCTAACACTTTTTGGTGAGATAATGAGAAACTTCTTATGAAATATGAAAGAGCATGTAATTCCATGAGGAATTCAACGTTTATTTGATGAAAATTGGTTTTGAAATGGATGAGATATCCAAAACAGAGCGATTCTAGAAAAGTGTGGGACCCACACTTTATTACGATCGCTTTGTTTAATTTTGTTTTTGGATGTTTCAGTCATTCCAAACCCGATTTCCATCAAACAAACTTTGAATTCCTCTTAAAAAGGTATGCTCTGTACTATTTCGCAAGTGTTTTCTTAGTATCTCGCAAAAAGTTAAAGGGTGTGTACAGTTCTGGTCGAGGTGCAGATTTGGCTTTTAACGTTTTGTGAGATATTCAGAAACCACTCTATGAGATGTCAAAGAGCATGCAGTTCTAAGGGGTATCAAAAGTTTATTCGTTGAAAATCAGTTTTGAAATGGGTGAGATATCTAAAAACAAAGGTGAAACAAAGAGATACTAATAAAGTTGGGGCATGTCGTCTTTTATTATCAGCACTTTTTTGGATATCTCAGCCATTTGAAAACCAATTTTCATCAAATAAACGTTGAATCCTTCTTAAAATTACATGCTCTTTCATATTTCATAAGAGGCTTTTCATTATCTCACTTAGAAATGTTCAAAACATGAATCCCTACCTCAACTAGTACTGTACAGTTCCTTTAAAAGCCCAATTCTCATCTCCACCAATACTGTACTATCCCTTAAACAGTGAACATGATAAACAATAAATGAAAGAAGGATATCATTCAGAGGGGTGAAGGTTCAGGTGTGAGTTTCTTCAGTTTGTCTCCCTCTACAAATATTTTCAGTTTGTAGAGGGAGACAAACTGAAGAAACTCACACCTGAATGATAAACAATGTTATTCACACAACTTTCCTAAAATGAGCTTCATTACTTTGTTTGATTTAAGAATACATTGGTTCTAACACTTCTTGCATAAACTTTCCTTTTTATTGTTTTATTGATAATGCTAATACTGCTAATTTTGTGATCGATAACATTCATAGTAATTATTCTGATGTAGGCCTACTTGTCGATGTTTATTTTACCGCAGTGTGATTCTTTTGCTTATAACAGACGGACACAATGGCAACGTTTCATCAAATCAGCAGCCAGAATCTGGAATGTCCTATCTGTCTGACACTGTTCAACCAACCCAAATTACTGACATGTTCTCATACCTTCTGCAAAGACTGTCTGGAACGTATCTCTCAAACTGAACCCAACCAAGAAACTATAGCATGCCCTGTATGCAGGAAAGGAACGCCCGTACCAAGTGGAGATGTGGGTAGGTTACAAACAAACGTACCGTTGAGTTCTCTTGTGGACGAAGTGAAAACCAAGAGCCCAACGTGCACAGTTTGTGAGATGGACGAAAAGCCACCCGCTGTGTCCTACTGTCAGGACTGTGGGAAATATATGTGTGAATCATGTAACTCAAAACATTCTAGCTGGGCACCATTTTCCACTCACATAGTGGCAGCCATGAGTAAGATACTTTCAGAAAAGGTTTCGCTTAAGAGGAGACGTAAGTGTAAGAAACATCCTAACGATGATGAGGAGTGTTTCTGTACCGGATGTCGAGAGTACTTCTGCTTAAGATGCGGGATGTTAAGACACTTACAAGCAGGGCATCAGATCGAAGAGGCAGCTATCCATGAGGAGAAATTGATGGAAAATATCAAGGAGTTACAAGAAAGGGCAAAATCAAAGAAAACAAATATTGAAATTCATATCGATTTCATAGAGACACAACGCAATGAAATAACAAACATGATGAGAAGGCTCAACGATGACATCGACAAGACGTACGAGGAATACATGCAACTATTATCAAACAGAAGAAAGGCGCTGAAATGTCAAGTGAAACGATTGTCTGAAAAATTCGAGAAGGAATTACAAGCTATGGAGGAAGAGAGTCACCAAACAATTCTTCAAATGAACGCAATGGAAGAGCTGGTAGCTAACGGTGTAAAGGTACCGCTAGAGAAAGACACCGTGATTGCACACGACACGCTGTGTGAGAACTTGAAGAGCTTTCTTGGACGAGTTGATCCTGACGATCAATCACCGAGAGGTGTGACAGAACGAGCTCAGAAGATGTCATTCCGTAGATACGTGAAGGTCAACGAACTTTGTCTTGGAGACCTGGAAGGTTACACGTGGGATGTCAAAGCAGACGTAGAGCTCCCAGTCAAACACTGCATGGTGTGTATGACTCTTGCACCAGACGGGAAGATGGCAGTGGTATCGGAGGAAAGCGGAATCCATCTCTACTCCCCTGATGGAGAGTTACAGCAGACCGTGCTGAAGGATGTCTATGTCTCTGAAATGGGATTCTTGTCTGATGGTCGAATTGCTGTGTGTGATACAAACAACGAGATGTCACTATACACTTCACAGTGGGAGAAGCTTGACGTCACGTTCGAGACAATGAGTGAGGATGAAGGAGGGTATGGTGGTCTCACTCTGGGTAGAGATGATAATATCTACGTGGGTTATTGGAATTCCGACAAGATCCAGGTATTTACCCCACAGGGAGGTAAAGCAGTCAGAGAAATAATGTGTGATGGATATAAACCTGAGCTATTATTTTCCTTTCACACCACGGAAAAACTGATTCTGACAGACACATCAGCTGTCGTGTGCCTTGATGGTAAGGGGAAGGAGGAGAATATCTTGATGAAGGAGGGTATGTATGCCATCCCAGCTGTTTGTCGAGATGATTCGGTGATTGTAGCCTGGGTGAAGTACAACGAGGGTCTCGTCAGTATCGATCGATACACAAAAGATTTGGAGCACGTGCACAATTTCATCACTGATTTCAAAATAATAGTACCAGAAACAGATTGGTACTATCTACAAGAGTTTGAGAGTGGTGAGATAGCTTTCTGTACTCCAGATAGACTTTACATATTTGATGTGAAATGTGAAGTGTGATAGATGTTGTTCTTCTGCAGTAATATCATGGTAAAAAAAATAAAAAGAAATCTTTGGGTAAAATATTCTGAGTAAATGACATACACCTTGGATACAGTTACATGTAATAATTGGATACACGTGTGTCACGTCTATACTAACATGCAAATTCTTATAAGGAGCTTGATTATGTCGTAATGTTAATTTTTTTTTCATAGATGATCGATCTTAACGTAAAACATGGTCTGTAACAGCACATGTATTTAGATGTTACCCTTCTAAATATTATATTGTTTGGGGGAAATGCTCTTCAACTGAAATCAGTGAAAATCTATCATATTATTCACCGTAAGTTCTAAAGCGTTTTTTTTTTTGGGGGGGGGGAGGGGTCACTGTAATGGCGGGTGTACATAACCCCCTGTAGCGATGGCCTACATAATATAATGAATGCGTATCCAAGATTCTTAAGTTCAGATTTATACGTGTATAATTTTCCGTATAATAATACTATACAATGTTTAACTCATTTTAAAAATGATTGACAATTTCAATTATTATGATCTACGAATCATCGATCTTGTCGTTATCGGTTTTTTCATAAAAGTATTGTGGCTGGTACGTTGTTGTTGTTGTTGTTGTTGTTGTTGTTTTAACATGGTGTATACGTTACATTACAATTCTGTCTTGAGTTATAGATACGCATAATGACACGTCATGACATTGAGTGCCGTTCTCAAGTTTGAACTATATGAGCTGAGGAGCGCACTCTTCCTGGACCAGGCAGGTAATGCTTGCCCACTGTATAAAAATGTCAAACGTGCCTGTATTACAGTCCCCATCTCACTGAATCCATTGTCCTCTCAGTTCCTCTATTTCTCTAGCCGTTTTAAGTCAAACATTCATCTCATGTTTGATGAGTGTATACTTTGTGAAAAACCATTTTAGAGCCAATGGCTAGATGTCTTCATTTTATAGAATATGTTGATATTATGTTAGGCCTACATGTAAAGGATCTAACAGTGGAGATTCAACCCCCCCCCCCCCCCAACTCAGGCAGTCAGCCATACACATTGTGTTTTTTCCAGATTCTTAGAGAAAGACCCTTTAAGGATTTTAAGGATGGGAAGGGGTTAGGATTTTGACCACCTTTCACGGGCTTCTAGAAGGGAAGCCAGCTAGCGTACGCCTACTGATCGACACACGCCGCATGTGGCTAAAAGTGATGTCGTGCGAAAAGGCGGCCAGCCCAATATGCTTTGCAGCAGAACATGAACAGTAAACACGTCCAGGAGAATCGGGCATACACGAAAAAGCCACGCTTCCCTTATTTCGGAATCTTTCAGGGATTTATGATTATATTAATCCAATACTGGACCCTATTTCAAGATTGTTCCGGGAAGATTTTAAAACTATCCCTAATCAAAAATATTTCTGAAAAACGAAATCAATATTGAAATCAGTAGTCCCTTTGATTTCTTCCCGCATTGGAGACTCTAAATGATGTCCCTATTCCCTAAAAATCGGGAACGCACAATCGGTACAGATGACCACCTGAGTTATTAGTACGTTATGGTGGATTCAAAATTTTCAGAATTGTAGTATTTTGTTATCGTAAAAAGAAAAGAGAAGAGTTTGAATATGAGATTATCTCATCACATTTTACTCTTATTGAGTATCACAAATCTGACCACAATTGAGCAGAATCAAGCAGGTGACAGTATTAGGTTTTGTACATAGATCCATTCTAATATGACATGACTGAAATGGAATGCAGGAGAAAAAAAAAAGATCGTTAAATGGATTGTTACATGAGCCACAATTTCATGTAAACCTAAAATGCAGTCTTTATTGGAGCCTTGATATGGTTTTGAGCTTAAATGTTACAACGAACAGAAAAAAAATAATTTGGTATTAGGTTCAATCATGTGCGGTGTTCAATACCAAAACCTAAAACATGACAGATTAGAAATGTATACCCAGGTGGTTTACTCTGCTCAACACCACTATCATCAAAATATTACAAATTTGGTAGACGCAGGTTGCCAGGGAATCTAAAATTCCCTAGTTGTTAGGTTTGCTATTGATATGCCTTGCCATGGTTTGATCGAATAGGAGGTAAACTGAACTTTTCGATTTATTGTTGAATCAGATTATTTTGCACTGTTGGTATTAATGTCTCAGTGTGCTTAATAATGCATTGAGTGAGATTGTAAGTGAGTTATTATTTGGCATGACTAGTAGCATAACCCGGCTTTGAAACGCAGAAATTCACATCCCACGGGATTATAGAACATGAGGATGGACAGTGGTTTACTGCTTCAGCATTGAGAGAGTAATAATTCATAATTTATCTCATCATTAGGTGCGAGGAAAAATAATGTATTTATAAGCAATGAAATTGTAACAATTATTCTTCTTCTTGATGCGCTGTTGTTGTTGCTGCTGCTCTTCTTCTTCTTCTTCTTCTTCTTCTTGTAATTAGGTAGCGGTGTGTTTTGTATGGTTGTTTTGTTGCACAAGAAATAACTGTTTCGGTGGAAGAATTTTTTTCTCTAAGTTTCAGAAAAGTCTATCATATTTCGGACTAATCATAATACAGGCAATTCTACAAACATATCATAATTTCTGCTTCATCTTTCCTTTTCCCTTTTCAACTAATCCGGGCCTCCCCGTCCAGCAAGCTCTCCTCCCTCCCCCTTTCTCTTTCTCTCATCTTCATTTTCAATAACATCCACATTTCTGTCTGATGATAATTATTTCTTGCGGACCGATGTATGCGTGTTGAGATTGTTCCCTCTTTGTATAAAGTTTGGATCAAAACAGTGGAGTATAAACTACTGACGTTACTGTTTGTATTACGTAGAATTTTATTTCTGATATTGTGGTGAACCAAACAGAATAACATAAAAGAAGGATGATCATAATGATCAACGTTTAAAGAATTAAACTAAAATACCATATATGGTTATCCGTATAGTATAGCATCAAAATATGTTTGATTAAATGTCATCCCATGATTTATCGTACACGTGCATCACCAAATCGGCATGATAGGATTGTAAGACCGATTTCAAACTTTCACTTTAGTAGTCACATAGCAAGATTTCAATCTATTCGAATGTATATAACTTTAAGAATGTATTGGTCATATTTCCAAACTATTATATTACACACAATAAGGTTTTGCTTGTTTGTTTGTTTGTTTGTTTGTTTGTTTTTTGCCATTTGCAGCACAATAGCTTTTGCTAGTATTAGACTTCTTTCGAATTTATATTTGTCATCTTATTACAGTCCTGTACAGCACGCTTTACATGATGGTAAGATTATTACTCTATTATATTTAAGACAAAAGGAATGTTATACTACATTGCTATGCTTTGATTGATAATAAGCGATTATATGATTTAGTTGTTGTTTTTTTAGTGCATTCATATGGTTGTGATAATCGTTTTTGTCTAACCAAAATTCAATGTTTCGCTAATAAATTCTCCTCAACTGTAATAATGACAACAGAAATCTGATAATCCATCAACCCCTAGGCGTTACAAACGTTATTTTCAGTCTTTGAATTCATCTTTGCCCTATTTATTTCTCTCTCTCCCCTCTGAGCAAGAATTGAATTAGTTGAGAGTTCTGCATTTCATCCAAATTTAATCTAATCAAATAATAGACATGTTTACCCAAATAACTTGTGATATTATATTGGTCTGTTAATACCCGTAACTGCTCTGGTTCTTCTACGTATACAGTTTGTGTGTGTGTGTGTGTGTGTGTGTGTGTGTGTGTGTGTGTGTGTGTTTATTGTTGTATCAAATTGCTTGCAATCACTCAACAATTTTCTCCATCCTTGTATTCATTTGTATTTGTGGTTACAGGAGTTTATTAGATTATCAATATCTGTTGAGAAATTTATTTACAAGCTTGTATGTGTGTGCGTGTGTGTCTTCATTGATGACAAAAAAAAAAATCCATTCATTCCCAACATTGCTCATGAACTTCTACTGGACAGGCTCTAATAGGTAGCATCGACGATAAAATGTCAATCAGCCTTAATATCGGATACGCTTGGGGAGCATCGCTTGAAGTAAATGATAATGGGATAGGTTCCTCGTTAGATTCTTGATGCCCTATTCATTCACATCGTATGGAGTGTGATCACTAGAAGAAGAATATCATTCATCATGTTGATTGATACTCAGAATCATCTCAATATTATTACTTTCCCTCTTAGTTAATTTATCATCATACTGACTACCTCGCTGGTGGTACGACACAACCACTACAATTACTGCTAATCATCATAATTAGGATTTTCTCATTCCTACAGCACTTTTCTAGAGGGTAAATCAGATCGGTAAGTGCGGTATAAAGAATTAATGACTGCGACTCTATTTTTTATATCTTTGAAGATTGTCAGTAATCCACTCAGAGTGTCTCTATTCTTCTCTTGGCTCATCTTGTCTTTCAGTAAAGAGAAAGAAAGAAAGAGAGAGAGAGGGAGGGAGAGTAGGTGGGAGAGGGGGGAAGAGAGCAATATAATAAACAGAAAGATTTTAACTCCGCAAATGCCATGGGTCGTCAGCAGCACACCAGGGATCACCAGTGTTTCGGCCATTTAAGTGCTGTACACCTCCCCCTGGCTGGCCGGTGCTGCGTTTGGATCCCATTGACAGCACCCCCATGGCATTTCAAAGATAAAACAAAACAAAACAAAACAAAGCAAAACAACACAAAACAAGACAAACAAAATAGACAAGAAATAAATAAAGTATGGCAGCAGCCGAACAATAGTTGGCGCTCTTTGTACATGAAAGGTTAGCCACTTGAACACACCGAATGATTCGTTGATTTATGTATCCAATATAATGATTATGAATTATCATGTGAAAAGAGATCATAAATATGAATCCCTCCGGACGAGCATAACAAAGACAAACCACAATACGATTTACAGTGTGATAGCTGAGGAAGTCTCAACATATAGCTGTATGACAAAAACAACAACAACAGCAGCAACAACAACAACGACAACAACAACAACAACGACTGTAAATTATGTCACAATAAACCAGGCAGGAGACTGATCAGCATCAAACATGAACTTTGTGCGGCTTTTTTTTTTTCATTCCTATACTGCTGTCGGGTGGTAAGAGTTCGAGTACCCTTGTCATAAAGCCAGTGTTCAGCTTTGTCACACCACGGACCCTCACGACGAAACAAACATGTGCTGAAATGAGCATTCATGGTAGAGGAGCAGATTATAAGAAGATTATAACTTATGAACAATGAAAATACCTCAAGCTGGATATTCAAAGAAATTCAGATATCATTGAATACTTCTCCACTTTTGTCAATGGTGCATGGAACAAGCATACCAAGGAGAAGAGAACACCTCCCTGGACATACCCACCTCTTTCCACAACCAATGTATCCACTAACGTGTTATGTTATATTTTATTTTGTTTTTGTTTTGTTTTTTGTCGCGGTCTGGTCTGATGGCTACGTTTTTACACCATTGTATGTTCCCTGCGATCACTGCAGCCCAATTTGCCCGAAACGTAGTGGGTAGATGAGACAGTCTCCTCTTTTTAACCCCCCCCCCCCTTTCGCATTGTAGTCTTATTCGATCCAGACCTCGCCCGGTGAATATTATAATAGCTATCAGACGCTGTTCTCATTGCGTCTGGTCAGGCAAGGCTATCAATATTTTCTGTCTCGTCCCGCTACGGACAGCCTCCAAGTTTTGTTATGGCCTATTACGTGTTCGCACCGTTTTGTTGCGCTCACTCAGTTTTATCACTGCATACTAAATTAATCATTATCAACACGACTGCCGCTGGCTTGTTTCTTTCTTCTTTTTTTTTTACATTCTAAAAATCTGACACAGCATCCGAGGCAGTCATGGCCTGTCGTGTTTGTCTGTCCCATCTTATCGTGTTGTTTCAAGTCCATTGCGTTTTTGTCCACGATGGCGAGAAACTGGCTGCCGTGGTTGCAAGGGATATGGTGTAAACGCAGCTTAGGAATTCAAGAAAGGAAAAAAGACATGATTTTCCCATTAATTTATAATCTGTTTTTTTTTTTTTAGATTCTCGTCGTTTCCTTCTTGCACACGACGATATTCACTTGATATGTTTTATCTTTCTCTTTTGAGAAAAGTCTCATCTATGCCTGCAGAGTCGCATGCATTCACACTACAAGGCAACATTTCATTTTGCGCTGTGATTTTCTGATAGACACATTGTACTTTAGATGTAGCAAAAAAAAAAACCAGCTTCTATAAATAGAAAGGTTCGCAGTGTAAATGTCGCGGTAAATACAGCCATTGCGCTGGTATTGGCAGCTTGAATAATTTTTCCATTCCTGATAAAAAAAAAAAAAAAAAATGATACATGATCTTTTAAGAAAACCCCAGAACCTGGGTCCATTGTACCAGGGAGATGGCTATTATACATGACCCCTTTCCCCCTTCCTTGAGAGCAGCTGTTGTGTCATGCATATGAATACTCTCGCTCCATCCCCTGTCTACTCCCATTTGTGTATTATTTGTGAGTGCAGTGGAAAGAGAACACTTTTATTTTAAAAAAAATACATCTCGAAGAAAATCTGTCGCCCTCCCTGATACTCTCGTTAAAATCTGCAGCTGAAATATCCTCTGGTATATAGGTAGGCCTAAAAATTGTATGAAATTTCCTGGTGTCTATACTGTCACTCAACACTGGTCGACTTTTACGTGTGTTTCACACTGTGAGGTGGGAAATTCTGAATCTAATTGTCTGATAGTTGTATTTCCCCAAAGAATACTGTTCATCACAGTGCCAATCGACAGGCTTTATCTATAGCCCTAAACCTGATTAGTTGTGCGATGGGTTTGTCAATGTTTGTAGGGTTTGGGGACTGTTCTAGTTCAAAGATCTTGTTTTCTGAAGCCGTCGTAATAGATGTTAATGGCACTTCATAATCTCAGCTGTTGACTTAGTTGTGAAATGGAGAGGGAGAAAAAATAGGATGAAAACTATAAAATCAAGTTCGTAGTCCTTTTTAGCAGATGAAATAAACCTACCAATTGAAAGTAGGCATATCTTGCCTTCATTCATTTTGATGACTGCATTGCGTACTCATATGGAAGATAAGATTAATCACGTGGAGATGATAAAACGAGAAAATAAAAAAATGTCTCGAGTGCGTATTTCAAACATTGTATTTGGCAAACATTTGCTCTCACCAACCTTTGGTCTTGCGAAATATGTTCCAAGACAAACTAATGGTTGGAGCAATTTGTCAGTGCATCGCAATGCGAAATTCTTTTCTCTCCGTTTGAGTCTTGAATACAATCCATGATCATTCGAATTTCCGTTCGGACCGCTCCATGAGCTTTACACACAGTTTGCGACGATCGCCGTTATCTGTAAGAATATATGTTGGAGCTAAACATCAGTCAGCAAAGCTAGACTCGAGAGTACTGGCTACTTGGTAAGTACAAGAAACTGTTTTTATATACACATATCCTCTTTGGTAGTTGTATCTTCATGTAAATAAATTCAACGGAACTCCATAATGCTCAGCATCGAATCTAACTTCCGAACGAATTTGCAGAAATTAATTTGTGTTGTAATTCAGTCCACTGGTGGCGTTTGACATCTTATGTTTTCTTTACTGTTATTGTAATACATTTTAAAAATAATAATGAAGACAGAATCGTAAATATCTCCATTTGGCAAACATGGACTTATCGGTTTTTGCGAGCAAACTCTTCATATTTACAAAATGCAAGGAATAACTAGAATAACTTTGTTTGTCGGCTTTCGTCATTATCCTGCTTTGTTCATTGAACATTTCAGCCCTAAGAATACGAAAGTTCTTCACCATGGTGCGCTGTCGTTCCACTACTAAAATAACCTGCATGTATGGTCCTTTTGTTTCATTTTTTTTTCTTTTGTTATCTTTTTAGGGAGTATTCAACTTTGAGCTGTGCCGAATAATAATCATCTTTTTAGTCATATTAGTGCTTGCCATTTGCCCATTATTTGTTGCTTTCTAAATAAGATATATAGTTATTTGTTTCACATTTTCCGTGATCGCATGAGTGCTATTGAGCACTTCATGATTGCTGCATCATGGAAATCCTCGACCCCCCCCCCCCAACAGACACACACATACGCAGACATACACACACACACACACACACACACACACAAACACACAAAGAAGTAGGCTATACATTCTTTCTTGGAAAAGTTTATAAAGTGAGGGGATAATAATATATGACGGAAATTGGCCAAACTGCAGATCCTCTTCTCACAGAGATATACCAGCATTTCCTCTCAACCTAGAAAAGAGAAAAAGAAATAAGTTATCTTCCAACATTTTGAGATGAAGACCCTGCACAACAAAATCTATGCTAAAGTCTAAATTTTAGTGATGATTTATATATGAATACGGCTTCCAAGATATAGTGACAAACATTGACACGGATATAGTGCTTTAAAGGTTTTCTTTACTATTGGAAGCAGTAATCTAAAAAAAAAAATATGAAAGATAACTCATTAATGATGACATATAGGTCATTTGTATGACAAATCATCCTACTATTTAAGAGTTTTGCAGTAAAACTTTAAAAATAAAGGGATATCATAATTTTCTAAATAAACCGTAACTGTAGACGGTTTAGTCTGGAAACATTTTATTATAAAAATTTTGTATCAATCACCTAACAATATTTAACATTATATCATACTCCTTCTAATTTTCACAGTGTTTGTTTCTGTCCCTATCCCATATTTTAGAGCTATTTTGAAGCATTAATGATGGATTTTTATTACATTCTGCAAATGGTAAACTATGCTTATAAGTAATGCGTCTCATTTCACTTACTCATAGTCAATCTAAGAGCCGTATTCACAGGCCTCAGATAAGTTCATAATTGGCTATAAAGGTGTTGATGACTGAAGGCCTATGGAGTTCAAAGAAAACGGTCTACAAAGTCTTAGCAACCGGGATAGTTTACGCTCTATTGTAATCTGTGGAAAGGAGTACGATTGGGGAGACAAGAGGAACTCATATTCCCCTTTAGCAGGTAAAGGAAAAATAACAAACCCATTTACTTGAATCAGTATAACATCTCATCTGATTTCTGTTTATGTCTGACGCACTATAGTTGGCGAGTGAAAGTGAAATAAGGTTGACAATAAGTTTAAAAGAAAACAGGGGTGACAAAAAAAGAAGCATACTTACCATAGACTTAATGTAATTACATCAAAATCAATCCTCCCAAAAGATACGTCAACAATATTTACCCCCCCCCCAAAAAAAAAAAAGCGTAAACATAAGTGGGAAAAAAAACGGTTTCAGGATAGTTTCTACGTATTGAAAGGTGTAATAAAGTACGGGATAAATTAACAAAGTACCACATACAAGTGTAATATTGTTAAGTAAATTCTTTCATTTCCCTATAGACACATTTTTACAAGTTCGAAGGTGTTAGAGTTGGTGGGAAGGATAGTTCACACAAGGCGTTTATTTCGTTACAGGCATGTCAGGTGCTAAAGGATAGGAAATTGTCCCTGATTTTCATGAAATGTCATGAGAAGATCACAAGCACGGGAATAGTTTTCCCAAAGATAGCAGCAGTTTGAACATAACTTCTTTCTATACTCACTTGTACTTTACTTTGACAGTGCAACAACATTCGTAATCATGCCCCTATTTCAAGTAGGCACACAAAACTCACTTGTGTCTACGTGCATTTTTTCAAGATCATTCGGCAAACATTTGGTCTAGAGAACCTTTGGTCTCGAGGAACGCCCCAAGTCTTGATAACAGAATCACCTTATGAGTTCTCTGTACAGTGTACTTCTACTCTCATTTCATCAACGATGAATACTTCCTTGGAGTCTTACAGATAAGATCATTTTATATACCCGAATATCATCTTTCACATGTCACGTGACGCTGTAATGCAAAACATAAAGAGAGGGTTTTTTTATTCAATATTCGTCGGAACTCGGAATTAAGTAGCAATGTTGAACGTTGAAGTACGGCATACAAGAAAAAAAAATGAAGAGCGCAATTAAGGTTTTCAAGCACATATTACAATCAGTCTAACTGAATGTCATTACAGCATGTCTAGAAACAAATGCAAGGGACCTGAAAACAACCCTAACCAAACCTGCAAACTAAGCATCATATCAAAAACTGCTTATACCATCTATTGGTTTTGCAAACATTTCATCGAAATTATTATTTTTATTGTAATCGAAAGGAACTGTAGTTCCTGTTGAACAAACCACAACACTTGCACTGTCATATGTATACACAACACACACACACACACACACACACACACACACACACACACACAGACACACACACACACACACACATGGGCATAAGATAGTAGTTTTTCGCCGTTCCAGACTAGCTTTTGCTTTCTCTTTCCTTCATCAAAATGAATATTAACTACATAAAGAAAAGGGAAAGCAGATGCTTTATGTCTTGAACAGTGAAACACTATAATCTTATGCCTATATTATGCCTCCACCGCACAACGTATTTTTGCATATATATAGTAAGATATGAAACCTATCAAATACTTGTATGTATACGATTGAAGTTGAAGTAAAGAATATCATATATACATATACATTCTACACTTTATGTACCTTTGTCAAGAATCTTTTGACTGACTTGTGCCAAGCCATATTCTATAAGTGATGATAATTTGCTCACTTTTCATTGATTTTCTTTTTCTTTGCATTCTTCTTTATCAAACTCACATGGATGTTTTTTCTTGATTACAAGGTATTAACTTTTGAAATATTGCATATATATTTGCAAATTCCAAGACAAGCTTCTTACTCTTATTGGCTTCAAAAGTCCAGAGTGAAACGTAGGGAAGATTTAGAATATCTTCAAAAAGACAAAATGATTTTTGAAATTGAAAAATCGATTTTTCACCATAAAATGTTATGCACTGTTATTAATGGTATCAAAGTCATTGATGTTACACAATTATTGTCGTTTCATACAATCATGCCTACATTATGAATTCTGTAATCGTTATGTTTATTTTTTCAGCATAAATCCATACTATATACCTCACCTGTAATTAATACTACAAGAAGGATGTATATTAGTATCACACTAACCTTGTCGCAATGTATTGATGCGTTTTGCATTTATAGTGACAACGTAAATATGCCATCAACATTTTGAAAATACCAATGTATTACAGTTGTAGGCCCTATATAATGATAATTTATATAATAGGTCTATATACAGAGTCACGATTTTAAAAAAAAATACACCCCTCATGATAACTGCTGGAATAATCCCATCATATTTGTGTGAGTGCATCAAAATTGATTATCTTATTGAACAAAATGAATACTTTTCTACGATGTTGAAAATTAATATCATATCATTCCTATGTCTCACCATCTTATTTGACAGGCTCATCAGATAACAGGTTGTGGTCTCCTCCAACTAAATGAACCTCGATAAATTAGCAATATCGAACTTCACATAAAGCATACGTAGCACATGATATCCCGTACTAAAATTGTGTTCCATCCTTGAGTTCGATTTCACAAATGCAAAAATTCTCATAGCGTTTTCGAGCTATACAACCTTCCATTTTCTATTTGATACATGAGACCCATACTAAAGATATATTTCTGCTGATGCTTGCTTATGTGTTAACCTCTGTTTTTATTGCTGTTAAACAGACAGACAGACAGACAGACAGACAGAAAGACAGACACGATGGCAACGTTTCATGAAATCAGCAGCCAGGAACTTGAGTGTCCTATCTGTCTGACACTTTTCAACCAACCTAAATCACTGACATGTTCTCACACCTTCTGCAAAGACTGTCTGGAACGTATTTTTCTCACTCAGCCAAACCAACAAACTATAACATGCCCTGTATGCAGGAAAGAAACACTCAGTGGAGATGTGAGTAAGTTACAAACAAACGAACGCTTGCGTTCTCTCGTAGACGAAGCAAAAGCCAAGAATCCAACATGCACCCTTTGTGAAACAGACCAAGAATCTCCAACTGTGTCCTACTGTCAGGACTGTGGGAGCTATATGTGTAAATCATGTGAGATAAACCACTTTGCCTTTAAACCGGTCTCTAACCATAAAGTGTTTCCCATGGATGAGGTGCTCTCGGGGAAAGTATCCATCAAGAGGCGACGGAAGTGCATGAAATACCCTAATGAGGATGAAGACTGTTTCTGTATCAATTGTCGAGAGTACGTCTGCCATAAATGCGGCGTGTTAAAACATTTACAAGCTGGACATCAGATTGAAGAGGCAGATATCCATGAAGAGAAAATAGTGAAATATATCGAGGAGTTACAAGAAAGGGCAAAATCAAAGAAAACAACCATTGAAAATCACATCGACTTCATAGAAACACAACGCAATGAGATAACAAACATACTGAGAAAGCTCAATGATGACATCGATAAGACGTACGAGGAATATATAAAACTATTGTCAGCCAAAAGAGAGACCCTGAAATGTCAAGTGAAACGATGGTCTGAAAAATTCGAAAATGAATTAAAAGTCATGGAGGAGGAGAATCACCAAACAATCCGCAACATGAACGCCATGGAAGAGCTTGTAACTAACGGTGTGAAGGTACCACTAGAGAAAGACGCCTTGTTTGTACACGACACGCTGTGTGAGAACTTGATGAGCTCTCTGGGACGAGATGATCCTGACGACCAATCACCGAGAGGTGTGACAGAACGAGCTCAGAAGATTTCATTCCGTAGGTACGTGAAGGTCAATGAACTTTGTCTTGGAGACCTGGAAGGTTACACGTGGGATGTCAAAGCAGACGTAGAGCTCCCAGTCAAAGACTGCATGGAGTTTATGGCTCGTGCACCAGACGGGAAGATGGCAGTGGGATCGCAGGAAAGCGGGATCCATCTCTACTCCCCTGATGGAGAGTTACAGCAGACCGTGCTAAACAATGTAGGTGTCAGGAGAATTGGATTCCTGTCTGGTGGTCGAATTGCTGTGTGTGATACAAACAACGAGATGTCACTATACACTCTACAGTGGGAGAAGCTTGACGTCACGTTCGAGACGATGAGTGAGGATGAAGGATGGATTGGTGGTCTCACTGTGGATAGAGATGATAACATCTACGTGAGTTATTGGGAGTCCGAAAAGATCCAGGTATTTACCCCACAGGGAGGTAAAGCAGTCAGAGAAATAATGTGTGATGGATATGAACCTGAGCTATTATTTTCCTTTCACACCACGGAAAAACTGATTCTGACAGACAGATCAGCTGTCGTGTGCCTTGATGATAAGGGGAAGGAGGAGAATATCTTGATGAGGGAGGGTATGTATGCCATCCCAGCTGTTTGTCGAGATGATTCGGTGATTGTAGCCTGGGTGAAGTACAACGAGGGTCTCGTCAGTATTGATCGATACACAAAAGATTTGGAGCACGTGCACAATTTCATCACTGATTTCAAAATAATAGTACCAGAAACAGATTGGTACTATCTACAAGAGTTTGAGAGTGGTGAGATAGCTTTCTGCACTCCAGATAGACTTTACATATTTGATGTGAAATGTGAAGTGCGATAGATGTTGTTCTTCTGCAGTAATATCATGGTAAAAAAAAGAAAAAGAAATCTTTGGGTAAAATATTCTGAGTAAATGACATACACCTTGGATACATTTACATGTAATAATTGGATACACGTGTGTCACGTCTATACTAACATGCAAATTCTTATAAGGAGCTTGATTATGTCGTAATGTTAAATTTTTTTTCATAGATGATCGATCTTTCTAAACGTAAAACATGGTCTGTAACAGCACATGTTTTTAGATGTTACCCTTCTAAATATTATATTGTGTGGGGGAAATGCTCTACAACTGAAATCAGTGAAAATCTATCATATTATTCACCGTAAGTTCTAAAGCGTTTTTTTTTTTCGGGGGGGGGGGGAGGGGTCACTGTAATGGCGGGTGTACATAACCCCCTGTAGCGATGGCCTACATAATATAATGAATGCGTATCCAAGATTCTGTAAGTTCAGATTTATACGTGTATAATTTTCCGTATAATAATACTATACAATGTTTAACTCATTTTAAAAATGATTGACAATTTCAATTATTATGATCTACGAATCATCGATCTTGTCGTTATCGGTTTTTTCATAAAAGTATTGTGGCTGGTACGTTGTTGTTGTTGTTGTTGTTGTTGTTGTTGTTGTTGTTTTTTTTTTTTTTTTTTTACATGGTGTATACGTTACATTACAATTCTGTCTTGAGTTATAGATACGCATAATGACACGTCATGACATTGAGTGCCGTTCTCAAGTTTGAACTATATGAGCTGAGGAGCGCACTCTTCCTGGACCAGGCAGGTAATGCTTGCCCACTGTATAAAAATGTCAAACGTGCCTGTATTACAGTCCCCATCTCACTGAATCCATTGTCCTCTCAGTTCCTCTATTTCTCTAGCCGTTTTAAGTCAAACATTCATCTCATGTTTGATGAGTGTATACTTTGTGAAAAACCATTTTAGAGCCAATGGCTAGATGTCTTCATTTTACAGAATATGTTGATATTATGTTAGGCCTACATGTAAAGGATCTAACAGTGGAGATTCAACCCCCCCCCCCCCCCAACTCAGGCAGTCAGCCATACACATTGTGTTTTTTTCCAGATTCTTAGAGAAAGACCCTTTAAGGATTTTAAGGATGGGAAGGGGTTAGGATTTTGACCACCTTTCACGGGCTTCTAGAAGGGAAGCCAGCTAGCGTACGCCTACTGATCGACACACGCCGCATGTGGCTAAAAGTGATGTCGTGCGAAAAGGCGGCCAGCCCAATATGCTTTGCAGCAGAACATGAACAGTAAACACGTCCAGGAGAATCGGGCATACACGAAAAAGCCACGCTTCCCTTATTTCGGAATCTTTCAGGGATTTATGATTATATTAATCCTATACTGGACCCTATTTCAAGATTGTTCCGGGAAGATTTTAAAACTATCCCTAATCAAAAATATTTCTGAAAAACGAAATCAATATTGAAATCAGTAGTCCCTTTGATTTCTTCCCGCATTGGAGACTCTAAATGATGTCCCTATTCCCTAAAAATCGGGAACGCACAATCGGTACAGATGACCACCTGAGTTACTAGTACGTTATGGTGGATTCAAAATTTTCAGAATTGTAGTATTTTGTTATCGTAAAAAGAAAAGAGAAGAGTTTGAATATGAGATTATCTCATCACATTTTACTCTTATTGAGTATCACAAATCTGACCACAATTGAGCAGAATCAAGCAGGTGACAGTATTAGGTTTTGTACATAGATCCATTCTAATATGACATGACTGAAATGGAATGCAGGAGAAAAAAAAAATCGTTAAATGGATTATTACATGAGCCACAATTTATTGTAAACCTAAAATGCAGTCCTTATTGGAGCCTTGATATGGTTTTGAGCTTAAATGTTACAACGAACAGAAAAAAAAAATAATTTGGTATTAGGTTCAATCATGTGCGGTGTTCAATACCAGAACCTAAAACATGACAGACTAGAAATGTATACCCAGGGGGTTTACTCTGCTCAACACCAATATCATCACAATATTTCAAATTTGGTAGACGCAAGTTGCCAGGGAATCTAAAATTCCCTAGTTGCTAGGTTTGCTATTGATATGCCTTGCCATGGTTTGATCGAATAGGAGGTAAACTTAACTTTTCGATTTATTGTTAAATCAGAATATTTTGCACTGTTGGTATTCATGTCTCAGTGTGCTTAATAATGCATTGAGTGAGATTGTAAGTGAGTTATTATTTGGCATGACTAGTAGCATAACCCGGCTTTGAAACGCAGAAATTCACATCCCACGGGACTATAGAACATGAGGATGGACAGTGGTTTACTGCTTCAGCATTGAGAGAGTAATAATTCATAATTTATCTTATCATTAGGTGCGAGGAAAAATAATGTATTTATAAGCAATGAAATTGTAACAATTATTCTTCTTCTTGATGCGCTGTTGTTGTTGCTGCTGCTCTTCTTCTTCTTCTTCTTCTTGTAATTAGGTAGCGGTGTGTTTTGTATGGTTGTTTTGTTGCACAAGAAATAACTGTTTCGGTGGAAGAATTTTTTTCTCTAAGTTTCAGAAAAGTCTATCATATTTCGGACTAATCATAATACAGGCAATTCTACAAACATATCATAATTTCTGCTTCATCTTTCCTTTTCCCTTTTCAACTAATCCGGGCCTCCCCGTCCAGCAAGCTCTCCTCCCTCCCCCTTTCTCTTTCTCTCATCTTCATTTTCAATAACATCCACATTTCTGTCTGATGATAATTATTTCTTGCGGACCGATGTATGCGTGTTGAGATTGTTCCCTCTTTGTATAAAGTTTGGATCAAAACAGTGGAGTATAAACTACTGACGTTACTGTTTGTATTACGTAGAATTTTATTTCTGATATTGTGGTGAACCAAACAGAATAACATAAAAGAAGGATGATTATAATGATCAACGTTTAAAGAATTAAACTAAAATACCATTATATGGTTATTCGTATAGTATAGCATCAAAATATGTTTGATTAAATGTCATCCCATGATTTATCGTACACGTGCATCACCAAATCGGCATGATAGGATTGTAAGACCGATTTCAAACTTTCACTTTAGTAGTCACATAGCAAGATTTCAATCTATTCGAATGTATATAACTTTAAGAATGTATTGGTCATATTTCCAAACTATTATATTACACACAATAAGGTTTTGCTTGTTTGTTTGTTTGTTTGTTTGTTTGTTTATTTGTTTTTTGCCATTTGCAGCACAATAGCTTTTGCTAGTATTAGACTTCTTTCGAATTTATAATTGTCATCTTATACAGTCCTGTACAGCACGCTTTACATGATGGTAAGATTATTACTCTAAGACAAAAGGAATGTTATACTACATTGCAATGCTTTGTTTGATAATAAGCGATGATATGATTTAGTTGTTTTTTTTTTTAGTGCATTCATATGGATGTGATAATCGTGTTTGTCAAATCTAACCAAAATTCAATGTTTCGCTAATAAATTCTCCCCAACTGTAATAATGACAACAGAAATCTGATAATCCATCTACCCCGTACGGCGTTACAAACGTTATTTTCAGTCTTTGAATTCATCTTTGCTCTATTTATTTCTCTCTCTCCCCTCTGAGCAAGAATTGAATTAGTTGAGAGTTCTGCATTTCATCCAAATTTAATCTAATCAAATAATAGACATGTTTACCCAAATAACTTGTAATATTATATTGGTCTGTTAATACCCGTAACTGCTCTGGTTCTTCTACGTATACAGTTTGTGTGTGTGTCTGTGTGTGTGTGTGTGTGTGTGTGTGTGTGTGTGTGTGTGTTTATTGTTGTATTAAATTGCCTGCAATCACTCAACAATTTTCTCCATCCTTGTATTTATTTGTATTTGTGGTTACAGGAGTTTATTAGATCATCAATATCTGTTGAGAAATTTATTTACAAGCTTGTATGTGTGTGCGTGTTTGTCTTCGTTAATGAAAAAAAAAAAATCCATTCATTCCCAACATTGCTCATGAACTTGTACTGGGCAGGCTCTAATAGGTAGCATCGACGATAAAATGTCAATCAGCCTTAATATCGGATACGCTTGGGGAGCATCGCTTAAAGTAAATGATAATGGGATAGGTTCCTCGTTAGATTCTTGATGCCATATTCATTCACATCGTATGGAGTGTGATCACTAGAAGAAGAATATCATTCATCATGTTGATTGATACTCAGAATCATCTCAATATTATTACTTTCCCTCTTAGTTAATTTATCATCATACTGACTACCTCGCTGGTGGTACGACACAACCACTACAATTACTGCTAATCATCATAATTAGGATTTTCTCATTCCTACAGCACTTTTTCTAGAGGGTAAATCAGATCGGTAAGTGCGGCATAAAGAAGTAATGACTGCGACTTTATTTTTGATATCTTTGAAGATTGTGAGTAATCCACTCAGAGTGTCTCTATTCTTCTCTTGGCTCATCTTGTCTTTCAGTAAAGAGAAAGAAAGAAAGAGAGAGGGAGAGAGAGAGTAGGTGGGAGAGGGGGGAGGAGAGCAATATAATAAACGGAAAGATTTTAACTCCGCAAATGCCATGGGTCGTCAGCAGCACACCAGGGATCACCAGTGTTTCGGCCATTTAAGTGCTGTACACCTCCCCCTGGCTGGCCGGCGCTGCGTTTGGATCCCATTGACAGCACCCCCATGGCATTTCAAAGATAAAACAAAACAAAACAAAGCAAAGCAAAACAACACAAAACAAGACAAACATAATAGACAAGAAATAAATAAAGTATGGCAGCAGCCGAACAATAGTTGGCGCTCTTTGTATATGAAAGGTTAGCCACTTGAACACACCGAATGATTCGTTGATTTATGTATCCAATATAATAATTATGAATTATCATGTGAAAAGAGATCATAAATATGAATCCCTCCGGACGAGCATAACAAAGACAAACCACAATACGATTTACAGTGTGATAGCTGAGGAAGTCTCAACATATAGCTGTATGACAAAAACAACAACAACAACAACAAACAACAACAACAACAACAACGACTGTAAATTATGTCACAATAAACCAGGCAGGAGACTGATCAGTATCAAACATGAACTTTGTGCGGCTTTTTTTTTCATTCCTATACTGCTGTATTGGTAAGAGTTCGAGTACCCTTGTCATAAAGCCAGTGTTCAGCTTTGTCACACCACGGACCCTCACGACGAAACAAACATGTGCTGAAATGAGCATTCATGGTAGAGGAGCAGATTATAAGAAGATTATAACTTATGAACAATGAAAATACCTCAAGCTGGATATTCAAAGAAATTCAGATATCATTGAATACTTCTCCACTTTTGTCAATGGTGCATGGAACAAGCATACCAAGGAGGAGAGAACACCTCCCTGGACATACCCACCTCTTTCCACAACCAATGTATCCACTAACGTGTTATGTTATGTTTTATTATGTTTTTGTTTTGTTTTTTGTCGCGGTCTGGTCTGATGGCTACGTTTTTACACCATTGTATGTTCCCTGCGATCACTGCAGCCCAATTTGCCCGAAACGTAGTGGGTAGATGAGACAGTCTCCTCTTTTTAACCCCCCCCCCCTTTCGCATTGTAGTCTTATTCGATCCAGACCTCGCCTGGTGAATATTATAATAGCTATCAGACGCTGTTCTCATTGCGTCTGGTCAGGCAAGGCTATCAATATTTTCTGTCTCGTCCCGCTACGGACAGCCTCCAAGTTTTGTTATGGCCTATTACGTGTTCGCACCGTTTTGTTGCGCTCACTCAGTTTTATCACTGCATACTAAATTAATCATTATCAACACGACTGCCGCTGGCTTGTTTTCTTTCTTCTTTTTTTTTTACATTCTAAAAATCTGACACAGCATCCGAGGCAGTCATGGCCTGTCGTGTTTGTCTGTCCCATCTTATCGTGTTGTTTCAAGTCCATTGCGTTTTTGTCCACGATGGCGAGAAACTGGCTGCCGTGGTTGCCAGGGATATGGTGTAAACGCAGCTTAGGAATTCAAGAAAGGAAAAAAGACATGATTTTCCCATTAATTTATAATCTGGGGGATTTTTTTAGATTCTCGTCGTTTCCTTCTTGCACACGACGATATTCGCTTGATATGTGTTATCTTTCTCTTTTGAGAAAAGTCTCATCTATGCCTGCAGAGTCGCATGCATTCACACTACAAGGCAACATTTCATTTTGCGCTGTGATTTTCTGATAGACACATTGTATTTTAGATGTGGCGAAAAAAAAAAAACAGCTTCTATAAATATAAAGGGTTTGGGGACTGTTCTAGTTCAAAGATCTTGTTTTCTGAAGCCGTCGTAATAGATGTTAATGGCACTTCATAATCTCAGCTGTTGACTTAGTTGTGAAATGGAGAGGGAGAAAAAATAGGATGAAAACTATAAAATCAAGTTCGTAGTCCTTTTTAACAGATGAAATAAACCTACTTATTGAAAGTAGGCAAATCTTGCCTTCCTTCATTTTGATGACTGCATTGCGTACTCATATGGAAGATAAGATTAATCACGTGGAGATGATAAAACGAGGAAATAAAAAAAAAATGTCTCGAGTGCGTATTTCAAACATTGTATTTGGCAAACATTTGCTCTCACCAACCTTTGGTCTTGCGAAATATGTTCCAAGACAAACTAATGGTTGGAGCAATTTGTCAGTGCATCACAATGCGAAATTCTTTTCTCTCCGTTTGAGTCTTGAATACAATCCATGATCATTCGAATTTCCGTTCGGACCGCTCCATGAGCTTTACACACAGTTTGCGACGATCGCCGTTATCTGTAAGAATATATGTTGGAGCTAAACATCAGTCAGCAAAGCTAGACTCGAGAGTACTGGCTACTTGGTAAGTACAAGAAACTGTTTTTATATACACATATCCTCTTTGGTAGTTGTATCTTCATGTAAATAAATTCAACGGAACTCCATAATGCTCAGCATCGAACCTAACTTCCGAACGAATTTGCAGAAATTAATTTGTGTTGTAATTCAATCCACTGGTGGCGTTTGACATCTTATGTTTTCTTTTCTGTTATTGTAATACATTTTAAAAATAATAATGAAGACAGAATCGCAAATATCTCCATTTGGCAAACATGGACTTATCGGTTTTTGCGAGCAAACTCTTCATATTTACAAAATGCAAGGAATAACTAGAATAACTTTGTTTGTCGGCTTTCGTCATTATCCTGCTTTGTTCATTGAACATTTCAGCCCTAAGAATACGAAAGTTCTTCACCATGGTGCGCTGTCGTTTCACTACTAAAATAACCTGCATGTATGGTCCTTTTGTTTCATTTTTTTCTTTTGTTATCTTTTTAGGGAGTATTCAACTTTGAGCTGTGCCGAATAATAATCATCTTTTTAGTCATATTAGTGCTTGCCATTTGCCCATTATTTGTTGCTTTCTAAATAAGATTTATAATTATTTGTTTCACATTTTCCGTGATCGCATGAGTGCAATTGAGCACTTCATGATTGCTGCATCATGGAAATCCTCGACCCCCCCCCCCCCAACAGACACACACATACGCAGACATACACACACACACACACACACACACACACACACACACACACACACACACACACACACAAACACACAAAGAAGTAGGCTATACATTCTTTCTTGGAAAAGTTTATAAAGTGAGGGGATAATAATATATGACGGAAATTGGCCAAACTGCAGATCCTCTTCTCACAGAGATATACCAGCATTTCCTCTCAACCTAGAAAAGAGAAAAAGAAATAAATTATCTTCCAACATTTTGAGATGAAGACCCTGCACAACAAAATCTATGCTAAAGTCTAAATTTTAGTGATGATTTATATATGAATACGGCTTCCAAGATATGGTGACAAACATTGACACGGATATAGTGCTTTAAAGGTTTTCTTTACTATTGGAAGCAGTAATCTAAAAAAAAAATATGAAAGATAACTCATTAATGATGACATATAGGTCATTTGTATGACAAATCATCCTACTATTTAAGAGTTTTGCAGTAAAACTTAAAAAATAAAGGGATATCATAATTTTCTAAATAAACCGTAACTGTAGACGGTTTAGTCTGGAAACATTTTATTATAAAAATTTTGTATACCTAACAATATTTAACATTATATCATACTCCTTCTAATTTTCACAGTGTTTGTTTCTGTCCCTATCCCATATTTTAGAGCTATTTTGAAGCATTAATTCTGGATTTTTATTACATTCTGCAAATTGTAAACTATGCTTATAAGTAATGCGTCTCATTTCACTTACTCATAGTCAATCTAAGAGCCGTATTCACAGGCCTCAGATAAGTTCATAATTGGCTATAAAGGTGTTGATGACTGAAGGCCGATGGAGTTTAAAGAAAACGGTCTACAAAGTCTTAGCAACCGGGATAGTTTACGCTCTATTGTAATCTGTGGAAAGGAGTACGATTGGGGAGACAAGAGGAACTCATATTCCCCTTTAGCAGGTAAAGGAAAAATAACAAACCCATTTACTTGAATCAGTATAACATCTCATCTGATTTCTGTTTATGTCTGACGCACTATAGTTGGCGAGTGAAAGTGAAATAAGGTTGACAATAAGTTTAAAAGAAAACAGGGGTGACAAAAAAAGAAGCATACTTACCATAGACTTAATGTAATTACATCAAAATCAATCCTCCCAAAAGATACGTCAACAATATTTACCCCCCCCCCCCCCCAAAAAAAAAAAAGCGTAAACATAAGTGGAAAAAAAAAAAACGGTTTCAGGATAGTTTCTACGTATTGAAAGGTGTAATAAAGTAC
Organism: Diadema antillarum; assembly: GCF_040938485.1. Lineage (NCBI taxonomy): Eukaryota > Metazoa > Echinodermata > Echinoidea > Diadematoida > Diadematidae > Diadema > Diadema antillarum. The sequence goes on from NW_027271623.1 coordinate 1,093,802, forward strand.
GGGATAAATTAACAAAGTACCACATACAAGTGTAATATTGTTAAGTAAATTCTTTCATTTCCCTATAGACACATTTTTACAAGTTCGAAGGTGTTAGAGTTGGTGGGAAGGATAGTTCACACAAGGCGTTTATTTCGTTACAGGCATGTCAGGTGCTAAAGGATAGGAAATTGTCCCTGATTTTCATGAAATGTCATGAGAAGATCACAAGCACGGGAACAGTTTTCCCAAAGATAGCAGCAGTTTGAACATAACTTCTTTCTATACTTACTTGTACTTTACTTTGACAGTGCAACAACATTCGTAATCATGCCCCTATTTCAAGTAGGCACACAAAACTCACTTGTGTCTACGTGCATTTTTTCAAGATCATTCGGCAAACATTTGGTCTAGAGAACCTTTGGTCTCGAGGAACGCCCTATGTCTTGATAACAGAATCACTTTATGAGTTCTCTGTATATACCGTGCACTTCTAGTCTCATTTCATCAACGATGAATACTTCCTTGGAGTCTTACAGATGAAGATCATTTTATATACCAGAATATCATCTTTCACCTGTCACGTAACGCTGTGCAAAACATAGAGAGAGTTTTTTTTTTTTTTTTTAATTCAATATTGGTCGGAACTCGGAATAAAATAGCAATGTTGAACGTTGAAGTACGGCATACAAAAAAAAAAATGAAGAACGCAATTAAGGTTTTCAAGCACATATTACAATCAGTCTAACTGAATGTCATTACAGCATGTCTAGAAACAAATGCAAGGGACCTGAAAGCAACCCTAACCAAACCTGCAAACTAAGCATCATATCAACAACTGCTCTTATCATCCGTTGGTTCTTGCAAACATTTCATCGATATCATTATTTTTATTGTAATCGAAAGGAACTGTAGTTCCTGTTGAACAAACTACGACATTCGCACTGTCTTACTTATACACAAAACACACACACTCACACACACACACACGCACACACACACACACATACACACACACAAACAAACAAACACACACACACACACACACACACACATGGGCGTAAGATAGTAGTTTTTCGCCGTTCCAGACTAGCTTTTGCTTTCTCTTTCCTTCATCAAAACGAATATTAACTAAATAAGGGAAGGGGAAGGCAGATGCTTTTTGTCTTGAACAGTGAAACACTATAATCTTATGCCTATATTATGCCTCCACCGCGCAACATATTTTTGCGTATATATTGTAAGATATGAAACCTATCAAATACTTGTATGTATACGATTGAAATTGAAGTAAAGAATATCATATATAATATATATATATATATATATATATATATATATATATATATCATACATACTTTATATACCTTTGTCAACAATCTTTTGGTTGACTTGTGCCAAGCCATATTCTAAGTGATGATAATTTGCTCACTTTTCACTGATTTTCTTTTTCTTTGCATGATTTAAACATATTATTAATTTCTACTTTAGCAAACGTCACATGGATGTTTTTTCTTGATTACAAGGTATCAACTTTTATATTGCATACATGTTTGCAAATTCCAAGGCAATCTTATTACTATTATTGGCTTCAAAAGCCCAGAGTGAAACGTAGGGAAGATTTAGAATGTCTTCAAGAAGACAAAACGATTTTTTAAAAGTGAAAAATCGGTTATTCACCTTAAAATGTTATGCACTGTCATTAATGTTATCAAAGTCATTATATATATATATATATATATATATATATTATATCATCCTCGTCAAGCTTAGCTTATGATGATGGTCCCCTGCATTTCATTTTTATCATTTCCTATTGCTTCCTTTCATATATGATATTCGTTCTTGAAAAAAAAAATGTATGTAAGATCCAAACGTTACGAATATTAGCTGTGTAAATGACTATGTAAGTATTTTGTTGATTTGTTTTGTATTGATTTTGAAATGCAGAAATAAAAACTGAACTGAACTGAACTGAATTACATATATGTTACATATTGCCGTTTCATACAATCATGTCTACATTATGAATTCTGTGATCGTTATGTTTATTTTGTTCAGCATTAGTCGAACAATTCATATCATATATCTCACCTGTAATTAATACTACAAGAAGGATGTATATCAATATCACACTTGTCGCAATGTATTGATGCGTTTTGCATTTATAGTGACAACGCCATATGCCATCAACATTTTGAAAATACCAATGTATTACAGTTGTAGGCCGTATATTATAGTAATATTTATATAATAGACCTATATAAAGCGTCACAATTCAAAAAATATATCCCTCATGATAGCTGCTGGAATAATCCCATCATATTTGTGCGAGTGCATCAAAATTAATTATCTTATTGTTGAACAAAATGAATACTTCTCTACGATGTTGAAAAGTAATATCATGTCAATACTATGTCTCACCATCCTATATGACAGGCTCATCAGATAACATGTTGTGGTCTCCTCCAATTAATTGAACCTCGATAAATTAGCAATATCGAACTTCACATAAAGCCTATAGTACATGATATCCCGTACTAAAAATCATGTTTCATCATTGAGTTCGATTTTACAAATGCAAAAATTCTCATAGCGTTTTCTAGCTATACAACCTTTCATTTTCTATTTGATACATAGGACCCATACTAAAGATATATTTCTGCTGATGATTGCTTATGTGTTTACCTCTGTTTTTATTGCTGTTAGACAGACAGACAGACACGATGGCAACGTTTCATGAAATCAGCAGCCAGGAACTTGAGTGTCCTATCTGTCTGACACTTTTCAACCAACCCAAATCACTGACATGTTCTCACACCTTCTGCAAAGACTGTCTGGAACGTATTTTTCTAACTCAGCCAAACCAACAAACTATAACATGCCCTGTATGCAGGAAAGGAACGTCTGTACCCAGTGGAGATGTGCGTGAGTTGCAAACGAATGAACGCTTGAGTTCTCTCGCAGACGAAGTGAAAATAAAGAATCCAACATGTACAAATTGTGGGATAGACCAAGAGTCTTCAACTGTGTCGTACTGCCAGGACTGCGGGAAATATATGTGTAAATCGTGTGAGATAAACCACTTTGGATGGAAACCTCTCTCAAACCACGAAGTGGTGCCCATCGGTGACGTGCTCTCGGGAAAAGTTCCTCTTAGGAGGCGAGGAAAGTGTAAGAAACATCCCAACGCTGAAGCAGACTGTTTTTGTACCAATTGTCGGGAGTATTTCTGCATTACGTGTGGGACGGTCGACCACATGCAAAAGGGTCATCTGCTGGAAAAGGTAGCCGTCCACGAGGAAAACTTGATGACAAATATCGAGGAGTTACAAAAGAAGGCAAAATCAAAGAAAACTACCATTGGAAATCACATCGATAACATACAAACACAACGCAATGAAATAACAACTATCCTGAAAAATCTTAATGATGACATTGACAAGACGTACGAGGAATACGTGAATCTACTATCAGCCAGAAGAGAAGCGCTGAAATGTCAAGTGCAGCGATTGTCAGAAAAACTCGAGAAGGAATTAAAAGTCATGGAGGAAGAGAGTCACCAAACAATAAGTCACATGAACAAAATGGAAGAGCTGGTAGCTAACGGTATGAAGGTACCGCTAGAGAAAGACGCCTTGATTGCACACGACACACTGTGTGAGAACTTGAAAAGCTTTCTGGGACGAGATGATCCTGACGACCAATCACTGAGAGGTGTGACAGAACGAGCTCAGAAGATTTCATTCCTTAGACACATAAAGGTCAATGAACTTAGTCTTGGAGAGCTGAAGAGGTGGGATATCAAAGCAGACGTCGAGCTTCCAGTCAAAAGCAGCATGGGATGTATGACTCGTACCCCAGACGGTAAGATGGCGGTGGGATCGTGGAAAGGCGGAATCCATCTCTACTCCCCTGATGGCGAGTTACAGCAGACCGTGCTGAAGGATGTCCGTGTGGCTAACCTAGGATTCCTGTCTGATGGTCGAAGTGTTGTACGTGATAAAGACAACAAGATGTCACTATACACTCGACAGTGGGAGAAGCTTGACGTCACGCTCGAGACGACGAGTGAGGATGAAGGATTGTATGGTGGTCTCACTGTGGATAGAGACGATAATATCTACGTGAGTTATTGGGAGTCCAAAAAGATCCAGGTATTTACCCCACAGGGAGGTAAGGCAGTCAGGGAAATAATGTGTGATGGATATGAACCTGAGCTATTATTTTCCTTTCACACCACAGAAAAACTGATTCTGACAGACACATTAGCTGTCGCGTGCCTTGATGGTAAGGGAAAGAAGGAGAATGTCTTGATGAAGGAAGGTATGTTTGTCTACCCAGCTGTTTGTCGAGATGATTCGGTCATTGTGGCCTGGGTGAAGCACAGGAAGGGTATCGTCAGTATCGATCGATACACGAGAGATTTGGACCACGTGCACAATCTGATCACTGATTTCAAAATACTAAAACCAGAAATAAATTGGTACTATCTAAAAGAGTTTGAGAGTGGTGAGATAGCTTTCTGCACTCCAGATAGACTTTACATATTTGATGTGAAATGTGAAGTGTGATTGATGTTGTTCTTCTGCAGTGATGGCATGACCAGAAATGTACTCCGGTGGTTTACTCTGCTCAACACTAATATGATCAAAATATTTCTAACTTGGTAGGTGGACGTTGCCAGAGAATCTAAAATTCCCTATTTGCTAGTTTTGCTTTTAATATGCCTTTCCCGGGTTTGATCAATTAGGAGATAAACTGAACATTTCGATTTGTTGTTGAATCAGAATATTTTGCACTGTTTGAATTCATGTGTCAGTGTACTCAATAATGCTTTGAGTCGGATTACAATTGAGGTATTACAATGTATTTTGTATGAATAGAAGTGTAGCCCGTTGTTGAAACCCAGAAATTCACACCCCATGTGCACAGGACTAAAACATGAATACAATCAGTGGCTTACTGCTTCTACATTTAGAGAGTAAAATGTATCGGAACATTAAATGCGTGGGGGGGGGGGCTGTATTTTTCAGCCACTGAACTGTGACAATTATTTTTCATTTTAGTACGCATCTGTTGTTGTTGTTGCTGCTGCTGCTGTTTTTGTTTAAATCAGTTAGAAATGTGAGATGTATAGTTGTGTTGCGCAAAAAAAAAATGCTTAGGTGAAGTTTAGGGGAAGTCTCATATTTTGCATTAATTATCTTACAGGCAAAGCTACAAACAAAACACATTTGTGCTGCCCCTTTCTTTTTTCCCTTTTCAACCAATCCCGACCTCCTCTTCTATGCATGCCCCCACCACCACCACTTTTTATCTCTCTCTCTCATCTTCATTTTCAATTTCTTCCTGATTTCTATCTGTTGACATTTCTTGAGGTCCGATATATGCATAGTAAGATCGCCCCTTTTTGTACAGCTACTGACGTCACTGCCTGTTACGGAGGAATTTGAGTTGATGCATTTCTGATATTGTGGTGAACCAAATAGAATGATAGAGAAGAAGTATAATTATTATGACCAACATAAAAATGACTAAAATGCTTGGATAGTTATTCCTAGCATAGCATCAAAATATGCTTGATTCATGTCATCATATGATTATTGTATTACCAAATCTGCTTGGTAGGACTGTAAGAAGGATTTCCAACATTCACTAATTAGCAGTAATGTGGCTTTTGAAGTATGTAAATCTCTTCGAATGTATCCGTTTGAAAATTGTTTAGGTATATTGTTTCCAAACTATTTTATTACACCATAAAGCAATGCTCTGCTGGGTTTGTTGTTATTTGCTTGAATGTTTGTTTGTTTGTTTGCTTGTTTGTCTGTTTGTTTGTTTGTTTGTTTGTGTGTTTGTTTGTTTATTGTAATGCCGGCAGTAGATGTCGTTCGAATTCATAAATACACTGTGGCGTCTTATATGTGTGTATAAGTCCTGGACCGCACGCTTTACATGAAGGTAAGATTATTCATTCATTCATTCATTCATTTTTCATTTCCAACAAAAACATATAAATATATTACAAAAATTGAATACAGTGCATAAATTTCATCATACAAAGTAAAGGATAAATTTACAGAAAACTTGTAGGTATAGGAAAATGTTGGAAATGGGGAGGAATGCTAAAAAGCTGAGCTTGTAGGCTGTATTCCCCCCACACGTTATACAAGAAATTATATGATCGATAGACTGATAAGCATTGAAAATGGATGAAACAAAGAAACTAAGACAAAAAGACCTATAACCTAACTTATCCGAAACAAAAACCCTGAACAAATCCCTACACTAAGTCGCTGTCATGCCGGAAAAGAGAGGAGAGAAACAAAATAGTATGTGTGTGTGTGTGTGTGTGTGTGTGTGAGTGTGTGTGTGTGTGTGTATGAGAGAGAGGGGGGGAGAAAGCAGCTTAATGCGTGGTGTGAAGATAAGAGAAAAAAAAATAGAAGGACACGAGAGGTAGTGGATGGATGGAGCCGCTTAGCTGTAATTCCAATAGAATATAAGGTTGGATTTTACACTTCTTTGCATCCAATAAAGAATCAACAATTCTTATAACTGTTCAAAATATTTTTCTTCAGATTACTCTTAAAGGAACTTAAACTTGGAGATGTCCTCAAACTGTTAGAAAGGTTGTTCCAATATTTAGGTCCAGCAAATGTAAATATAGATTGTGTAAACATTGTTCTAGTTAAAGGCAGATGGAATTCATCTGAATGACGAGTTGGATATTTATGGAACGAGCGGTTTCTCGCAAACATGCTTGTGAAGACAGACGGCAACAAATTATTAGAAAGTTTATACATAAATTGGCCAAGACAATAATAATAAATATCAGTTATCTTTAAAATTTTGTTTTCAGAAAATAAAACATCGGTGTGGGCTCTCCAAGAAACATGACAAATTATTCGAAGAGCTTTTTTCTGGAGACGGGACAGTCTGTCGAGATATGATGGATGTGTGTGCCCCCAAGCTATGATGCAATAATTCAAATAAGGTAAAATCAAAGCTGAATATAACATTAAAAGGGTGGGAATAGAAAAATAATATTTAACTCTATTAATAACACCAATATTTCGAGATATTGTGTGACAAATACTATCAATATGTGACTTCCATGAAAGTTTATTGTCAATAACCAAACCTAAAAACTTCATTGATGCAACTTCATCTATAACTATCTCATCTATTTTTATATTATTAGGAAGATTATTTAAAGTATTACTAAATAATATACATTTAGTTTTAAGAAGATTTATAGACAACTTATTTGACCTTATCCAACAAAACAATCTCTTTAATTCAGAATTTAACAAATCCACCAAAATATGAGGATCTGAATGAGAAAGAAAAACATTAGAGTCATCAGCAAAAAGTACAAAAGATAGAATATTAGAAGCATTTATTATATCATTTATATACAAAATGAATAAAAGAGGTCCCAGTAAACTACCCTGAGGTACACCACAGGTGACAGATTGGTTGCAGGAGTTTTGACCAGATAGAAAGACATACTGTTTACGATCAGAGAGGTAACTCCTGAACCACTCCAAGGCCTTGCCACGTATACCATAGTGACATAATTTATGAAGTAATATTTTATGATCAATGGTATCGAAGGCCTTGGAGAGGTCCAGGAAGACACCCACTGTGTGATGAGCCCTATCTACTGCTTTGGCTACTTTTTCAATAAAGGAGAGAATTGCTTGAGAAGTGCTATGTCCTTTGCGGAAACCAAATTGTGAATCAGAAATGATATCATAAAAATCAAGAAATTTAAGGAGTCTAGAATAAACAACTTTTTCTAACAGTTTTGAAAACGATGACAACAATGAAATTGGTCTATAATTACTAATATCTTCCTTATTACCTTTCTTATAAATTGGGATTACTTTAGCAATTTTCATTCGTAGCGGAACAACACCACTGCTTAATGACAAATTAAAAATGTAAGTTAAAGGTTCAACAATATTCTCAGCTATATTTTTCAAAATAACGTTATCAATACAATCAGGTCCCGAGCTTCTTTTACTTTCCAAACTCATAATGATATCTTTTACTTCATAACTAATAATCGGATCAAAAAAGAATGAATTTGAGTTGGGTAATTTAAGAAATTCATAAAAAAATTTTGACAAGCAGGAGTTTTATTAGCAAGATCATGTCCAATCTGCGAAAAGTAAAGGTTAAATGCATCTGCAATCATCACAGGGTCTGTTATTTCCTTGTCACCAGAAACAACTCTTGTAACACAAAACTTATCATTTTCTTTATTTATAGCACTGTTTATTATTTTCCAAGTTTTACTCATGTCATGCTTACAAAAAGATATCTGATCCGCGTAATACTTCTTTTTTTCATAACGCAATATTCTTGTAAGAGTGTTTTTATACATAATATATTTACGATGAGATTGTTCAGTACGTTTAATTTTGTCTGCATAATACAAATTGTTTTTCCGGTTTATAGATCGTAGAAGAGATTTTGTTATCCATGGTGATCTAGGATACTTTTTGTAATCTACCAAAGGAACATATTTCTCTAAATGAGAATTCAAAATATTCATAAAAACATCAAATGATAAATCCGTATCATGAGTGCTATATACTTCTCTCCAAGTTTCTTCATTCAGACTTTTCTTCAAATTCTGTAAGTTATCCGGTGTGACTTTTCTAAATACTTCTCTAGTGGGACTAATTGGTTTCGTGGTGACTGGGATGGATGTGAAAATTGGAAAGTGGTCTGATATATCTGCTAAAATGATATTCGATTTAGGAGTAGGCGTAATATTACAAAATATATTATCAATAAGTGAAGCTGTATTATCTGTCACTCGGGTGGGTTTAGTAATAAGTGGTAAAAAAGAAGCTGAAAACATACTATCAAGTAAATTCTGAGAGGCATTTACTGTGTGGCATTTCAATATATCTATATTGAAATCGCCCATAACAAAGCATTTTTTATTAACAAAAATTGGGTTATGGATGAGATCCTGTAAGGCTTCTAGAAATAATGCACTGCTGGAGTTTGGAGGTCTATATATCAATGTAATCAAAATATTCCTAGACTTTGGGATATTTATTTCAACAACCAAAGATTCTAAAATTTCATTCATGGAGTTAAGTTCGGTGTGTACAAAATAATCAAAATGTTGTTTAATATAAAATGCAACCCCTCCTCCTACCTTGTTAGTTCTATTATTCGTAATAAAATCATAACCAGAAAATGCAAAAGAATTAGGGGAATATTTAGTAAGCCACGTCTCAGTGAGCCCAATAACAGAAAATGAATTCTGGGTAGGATTTTCTAGTAAAGATTGTAAATGTTCGAAGTTGCTATTTAAACTTCGGACATTTAGATGCATCAATGAAAAACTATCATTCGATATCTCTAAAGACTGAATTGATTAATCGTTAGATAATCAGAACCTTGATATAATATATTTTCCTCATTCACATTCAAATTATCAAAGATAGAATTAATGGTATCTGCTGCACGGTATTCATATCTAAATGGGTTATTTTCACTTTGTTGATCCTTTTGATTGATTCCAAAAAGGTTAATCAAATCTTCATTCCCTAGAGAATGAAAAGCAAAACTATCTATCTGCGCCATCATTAACAACCAAAATTAAGTATTAGATATGGAGCGTAAGCTCCTAATTGGAGAATAACAAACTTTACATAAGCCGAGCGGGACCCAACCATGGATTGGAAATAGATTAACAGCTGAGTGTGAACACGAGAGATAGCATGACAAGCGACAACATAAACAAGTAAACATAAACAACAAAACATAAACAAAACAACAAAAGCACACATATTGCTCAGAACATAACTAAACCTGATAGACATCAAGCAAGGCGGAGCTCCCGGCGTGCTTGAAAACACACGAGTAAAAAAAAAAAAAAAAAAAACACTCATGAATGGTATAGATCTATGGCTTACGTATAAGATAGACCAACAACGCCATAGTAATCGCAGACAACTGCGGTTAAACCAGTTAATAATCAACATCAGTTTAGATCTCAGTTTTATGTATTATAAGAGACAATATTACAAAAAAAAAATGGAATGCCGTGTGGAGAGAGCAGTGGATAATAACAATGAACAGGACATTGAAAGATGCTAAACTGTCACTGAATACATTCAAAATGTACAGTATAGCGTCATACTCGATGGACCCTGCACACATTTTCCAATACACATTAATTAAACCCATATATTACAACACTTTTGGTACTTCATGATAATAATATCACAAAAAATAATTCATGTCGGGTTACTTTTTTTTACAGTGATACACAGAAAAAGAAATAAGATGGTTAATACACTTTTCCTCTTCCTCTTGCTATCGTCCTTCTTGACACAAATTAGAGAGTATCAATTTTGACATATCGGTGCATGACATTTCTATGATTATACAAAAGAGGGGGAAATTGATACTGCAGAAATAAATGCAAAAGAAAAAAAAAAAGATTGTATTGACCTATTGGAAATAAATGAATGATTCGGCAACCATGGCAACGTCGATTGTTAGTGATGCTGCAAATGACGGGTATGTGAACGGATAAAAGTGAAAAATGGCTTAATACATCAAATAGCATCGTTCTATAATGTTGCCATAGTGTCATGACCAGTGCAGCGGTCTTATAAAATTGCATACCATAATTATCAAAAGTAAAGATGCAGCGAGGTAAATTTGATAAATCAGATTGAAGACCAGCTGCTGAAATACATTATTAACCAGGATTAGGTCGCAGTGTCCATCGGTTTAACAGTTTGACTTGGTATTCAATTACATAAGAGAGGAACAAAGTGACGACAAGAAAAAAAAAAGAAGAAGAAAGAAAATAGCGAATTACAAAAGGTCCCATATCATTCCTGGAAAAGCTAACAAAAAACCAGGATCAAATTTCTACTCGTATAGTTACTCTAGCAACAATTAAGTTGCTTTGGGTCATACACCGCAGCCGTTCATCATGATAAGCAGATGACTCCGACAAGAACACAACAATAAGAAAAAACAAGCCCAGGTTCATCATTCAACCACGTTGCGGTTGACCCTCAGCCGCCAAGTTCATTCACTCGTTCACAGAGAAAAAGACAAAAATCACACTTGTCAAGACAAATCAAATATATACCAGTGCTCCGATTGAGAATAATAAAATTATTTAGAGTTTACAATACATTATGGATGTATTCATTGCTTTTTTATGACCAGAATTTCAATGTTTCGTTCTAATAGATTCTTCCCAAGTTCAAAAATAAGAAAATAAATAAAAATAGACGTCTGTTCATACATTCATAGACCACTGTCTTCTTGTTCTTCTTCTTCTTCTTCTTCTTCTACTTCTTCTTTTTTTTTTTTTGCAATCGCTACTCCTCTCTCTCCTCTCTGTATAAGAGGTTGAAACAGCTGAGAGTTAAGCGTGTTACCGTTGTAACTTTAATCAAATAATAATTATGCAGGTGTGTATATGCCCAAATAACTTGAAATATTTTAATATCTGTACATACTAGTTCTTCTGCATATACAAATTTTGCCTGTTTATTGTTGTGTATTGCTTGTATTTTCATTTGACAATTTTCTACTTGTGTTTTTTATGTGTGGTGGCAAAAGTACATTTATTTGTGAGACCTTTGACGGTATCTATGTGTGTGTGTGTGTGTGTGTGTGTGTGTGTGTGTGTGTCTTCGTTACTGATAAAATTCCAGTCATTCCTAATATTGTTCATGAAATTGTATTGGGTTTCATTGGCAATTAAAAAAAGTCAATCAGCCTTGAACAATCCAATGTTTTTGGGAGCATTGATCGAAATAAATCATATGAGGATAGGCTCCTTGTCAGCCTTATACCGGTTGCTTCACGTATCTCCTGCGACAAATGCTCACATGAAATATTCGTATGCTAAGCCAAACATAAAGTCTACCCCCAAACATAACCCTAATCCCAATCCTCACATCAAACTAAAACTTTAAACCCTATCACAACCCTAACTCTGGTGAAACCCTAAGTCTTTGGAGAAATTAAGACCGGAGCAACTGTCGGATCGTAGGAGCAATGTCACCAGTGATATCGCACTCATTTACTTTCTATAACGTGATCAGGAATGGAAAAATATTCCTCATTTTGATTGATACTAAGAATCATCTGAATTGCTCCCCTTATTCTTGTTTTTCTCTACCTCTCTGGTGGTACTACACAACCACTACATTGCCAGTGTCGATTGCCACGCTATTTTTATGCCTCCGCCACGAAGTGGTGCCGGAGGCATTATGTTTTCGGGTTGTCCGTCCGTCCGTCCGTCCTTCAGTCTGTCCTTCCGTCCGTCCGTAATGAATTTTGTGGACAGGGTAACTATCAAAACTTTTTGAGGTATCCTAATGAAACTTGGCATGTATGTGTATTAGGGGGTGAAGTTGTGCCTATCAACTTTTGGGTGCACATGCTCAAGGTCAAAGGTCAAAAGGTCAAGGTCAAATACATAAAATCTTACTATTTCCACCATATCAACGCAATGCCTGAAGATATTTTCTTGAAACTTAGTGTATACATGTATTATCCAATTAAGATTCTCTGGTGAAAGTTTGGGTCATGAGGTCAAAGGTCAAAAGGTCAAGTGAAAAATATTAAAACTTTACCTTTTTTCTCTGTACCTTGGAAATTGTTCAAGATATCTTCATGGAACATAGTATATATACATGTACTGACTGGCAGTGATTATCTAGAGAATTTAGGGTTCATGGGGTCAAAGGTCAGGGGTCAAAGGTCAATGGCAACACTTCAAAATTTTACTATTTCCCTCATGTTTATGCAATGCCAGCAGGATTGTTTTTTTTTACACTTGGTGTATGCATGTATAACCTAATAGAGATTCTCTAGAAAGTTTTTTTCTTTTGTTTTTGCCTCAAAGGTCAAAAGGTCAAAGATCAAGTGAAAGTGCTGAACTAATTTTTTCCTCCATATCTCGGTAGTGGCTCAAGTTATCTTGAAACGTACTACATATTTATGCATGTTCTGCCTGACAGTGATTATCTTATGAATTCTAGGGTCAAAGGCCAGGTGAAAATGGTAACAATCTACTATTCAATACAGAAATTGCACTTTTTCTCCATACCTAGAAAATTGCTCAATGCATAAACATATGAATGGGTCAAAGTCAAGTTAAAGTCCTTAAATTCCAAATACATGCTCTCCTATTCATCCAATTAAACCTAGGTCAAGGAAGGTGAACATTCGACACATTTGTGACAAACTTGCCATATTAATATTTTGCCAATTTTGTGAAAATGTAATCACACATTGTCCACATGTACTATCTAGACCTATTAGGAGAATCATGCATTATGGCGGAGGCATACCAGTCGCCATAGCGACATTTCTAGTTATGATAATGATTTTTTTTTCTCTCCATAATTATCGTTCCTCCAATAATCGTTCCTACAGCATGTACAGGGTAAATTACATCGGTACATTGGGTGATTTCAAGTTCGGTGCTAGTGCTAGTGCTAGTGCTAGTGCTAGTGCTAGTGCTAGTGCTAGTGCTAGTGCTAGTGCTAGTGCTAGTGCTAGTGCTAGTGCTAGTGCTAGTGCTAGTGCTAGTGCTGTGCTAGTGCTAGTGCTAGTGCTATCTCCCATCCAAATGCTTGAAATCGAGCTTCAACACCGATGGTGAGATTAAACGCAGCGATACCGATCACAATTATCGATCCCAGCACTTGGAATTGTGACTGTACCGCGGATTTCGCGGGAATTGCGCGAGGAAAAAAAGGGGGGTGGGGATAGGGCATGATTGCAGTCAAATATTACCAAATGCAGCCATGAGCGCTTAATTTTAGGCACATAACGAGAAAGACAGATTAAAATGCCACAAATTTCATCCCTTTTTTTGAAACACAGCTTTCTTATTCTGCTCCCATGCTCAGATTTATGTAGCGATGCTGTGTTCGTGTACGTTGCGTGGGCGATCTTTGCATCAACATATACTTCGCATGTAAAATGTGCATCTATTACGGAAGTGAATTTGGCTCTCGCACGGCAACGCTAACACGATCCAGCACCGAACTTGAAATGACACAAATATTAGTAATGATAGTCCCTAAGGTCTAGTAAAAAGCAAGTAAATTACTTATACAAACGGCGGAGCTGGCTTCAGAAGACGACATTCAACACCGAGGTCAGTGCCAGCAACTGGAAATACGTCATAATTTTCAGGTCATTAACCTCCCAACACAGACTGATTTCAAGCTCGGTTTTATCGCCGGTGCTAGATAGCACTAACACTAGCACTAGCACTGAACTTGAACCCACCCACTGTATGCAGAGGTAATGGCTGTCATTTGATATCATGCTCTCGAAGAATAATATTGTCATTAATCAGCTCAGAGTGTCGATCTTCTCTTGGCTCATCTTATCTTTCAGCAGTGAGGGGGGGTGGAGACGGAAAGAGGAGGAGATGGTGGCAAGCTGGGAAGGGAGAGAAAGATGGAAAAGACAAGATATGAGCAAAGTATGGAAGCAATGAACAATAGCTGGCGCTCTTTCTCTACGTCGGCTCAGCCAGTTGAACTCGATGCATGCATGTATACATCATGTAGGGTACCTACACATGAAGTGCTAGTTTCATTTGGACTTCGTGAAAAGAAACGCCTTCCTCGTGACCAGCGATTGTTATATTGCGGAAGAATGGCTAAACGAAGGAATGGCTTACATTATATTCATCCCTCATATTGCCTTATTTAAATTACGGTATTCTTGTATGGGGAAATACATATCAAACTCTTTTGGATAAATTACTTCTGCTACAAAAGAAGTCACTGCGTATTATATGTCACACTGCATATTTGTCTCATACTGATCCGTTATTTTTTGAAAATAAAATATTTAAAATTAAAGATTTGTATTTGTTTAATTTAGGACAATTTATGTATAATTACAATAAAAATAATCTTCCATATATATTTGAATCAATGTTTTCAAAAAATCAATCTGTTCATAATTATCCTACAAGGCAATCCAACGAATTTCATTTACCATTTTTTAGGACTTTGCTGGCTCAGCAAACCTTCATCTACGAGGGGCCTAAGTATTGGAACTCACTTCCCAACGACATAATAACAGCACAAACTTTGAATTCTTTTAAGAATAAATTAAAATTCTTTCTGTTGAAATCTTATGATATACAACCAAATTAGCTTCGGTTTCATTCTCTCAATCAAGTCGTTTGTTTGTTTGTTTGTTTGTTTTTACAAGTATTAAGATATCACACAGAAATCATCTTTTAAGGAAAACAATCTGTCTAACATAAGTTTACCTCAGATATTTATTTTATTGTACCAGTAACAGTGAGTCTATTCTCTTTCTCTTTTTTCTTATATCCGTTCCTATGCATTCATACCGGCATATGCACCCAATCAATCGCAATTTCAAACCAGGGAGCGTTGTATTGTTTTGTTATTGCATTTTAATCATGAAGTACAGTATGCTTGTGTCCACGATGGCGCGTGTTGTACCATAGTCTTATTCCCCCCTTTTTTTGTTCTTTTTTTTTTCTTCTTCTTTTTTTCCCCTTCCTAAGTTAATTTCATGTCAGTTGACATTGGTTTCTTTGACCTTGTGTACGTATTTTTTGAGGGTCCCATACCCTACAAGCTTTGCTTTTTAAGTGGGACCCTCCATTTCCATTCTAATCTTTGTATTAGGTATATACCTTAGAAACGAAATTCTGTTGTTACTCGTGACCATTTGTACGTTTTCTTTGAAATTGTTATAAATTTGTTCTGTAAATGTATTGTATATATTTTTTCTGTTTATTCAATGGAAATGGAAATAAAATTGAATTGAATTGAATTGAATTGAATTGAAAAGACTCGGATAGAACTCTAACGCAGCTCAAGGATTGTTCAATGTTGAAAGAAACTAGGTTAGTCGACGGAACGTACTGAATCTGGTTGACATAGATCTATTAGTATGACCCAACAGCAGCAGCTTTAAACTACGATCCTTCAGTCTGTACATGTATATTCCAATACAAGTCCAAACTAAATGAATGGTCTGATCAATACTACAAATATCATGTTCAAACAGGCATAAATACGTTAAGATTCTGCATGCTATTACTTTCATCATAATATCTATACATCGTATTTAAACAACGTCATTCAATGTAGGAAGGGAGCATTAACAGTTATCACAACGTGATCATTATTAAAGAGAGGGAGAGAAAGCCACAAGATAAAAGGAAAGAAAATCCATAACCATTGAAGCTCTCTGTTGCATACAATATACATATAAAAAAGATAAAATCCATTCATGCACTTATCCCCAAAAGTATTTAATTTCGACATCACGACGTGGATGAAAAGCAAATTATTTTCCGATCCTACGAAGAAAATAATACGATTACAGATTCAATCCAATCAGACAAAGAGAACGAAAACATCATCGAATATACAATAGGTCTAAATTCAGTTTAGTTGTTCCTACCTCGATCATTTTAAGACCGTTGATCATCTGATACCGATCTGAAATATTTCTACACTATTTTCAATCATGAGGGTATCATGATGGTGAACTGGAGTGGAAGGAAAATTCCCACTATTTATCCCTTGATCTTTATCTTTTTTAATCCCATTATCTTTTCCACCCCCACCCAAACACACAGGATGTTGCGAATTCGGAAAACTGTCGGATGTTATATATATAACTATGCGACATTAAGTGAAATACGATATGCTTCACAAAACTAACAGTTAACAGGTGCATTTTCCTCCATATCATCAGAACATCAAACGATTTCTATCAGCACACAACATATCCTCTTTGTCATGGTTTGATACGTCTTATTGACTAAAGAATTAAGACGAATATACAACGAACCAATAAATTAAATAGTTTTTGAAATAATTACTGTTTTATTATTATTATTATCATTATTATTATTACTACTACTTCTGCTGTTAGACCTATACTACTAATACTACTACTGCTACTACTACTACTACTACTTACTTTTATTTATTCGGCATTTGCAAGACATTAAACGAGTTAATGACAAAACAAAAGACAAGCAAACAAAACATGCGTAATATAAGATATCTGCAGGCTTTCCCTGATGAGCTTCCCGGGTTGGAAAAAATTCAAGCTATCAGAATCTTGAACATGACGGCTTTTGTTTATATCTTTCGCTTTTGAGAAATTATTGTCTGGACTCAATTTTGCCGGAGCAGCTAACGAAATTTCGTTACAGCGTTGTGATTTTCACATACACAACATTTGAGGTGTTGGGAAAACCCGCTTCTATAAATATAAGGGGTCAGAATGAAAAAAAGTCATAGAAAATACAGACAAGCCTCTGAAAGCTGCTTGAATCGCCCGACCATATTGTGTGTGCTATACGTACTGCATCTCTCTGTCCTTAAACGAACTCTTGATATTTGATAGGGTCTTAAAAGTCAGACAATATTCAATTTTATTCATGTTCGCAAACCTTCCTACGGGTTAAACAGAGTACAGGTTGTAATCTCATGTCTAACTGTACTTTGGAGCCCGAGATAAATCAGCAAAATTGAACCCGGAAGTACAGTGTACTTGGTAAGCATACGAAACGATACCCATACACGCATGTTACTGAATATGGTGCCTGGCACGCAGTTTAACAAAGAATGCATGATCACCAAATATGATTTTTACTTGTTTGTTTAACAGTTCTATTATCCTTTTGCTGGTTTTGTTTTACATTTTTAATCCCAAAAGCTATACTAATATATTTACTTAGCTAACAGCGTACCGACAATAAAACCTTTATAGGGGTAGCCTGTTACAAAAGTGTTGTTTGAATAAAAATAGCAATCATTGTCTCATTGGAAATAAGTCAACGACTTAGGGAATGAAGCACAGATTGGTGCAAAGAGAGAGTTTGGGGATCATGAGATGTGCATCAAACTTATTATAGGTCAGACCTCTTTAGGACGCTCCTTTTCAATATATTAAAAGTGGCCTGCTAAATCTCTTTTTCCTTAACTTCAACAAATGAAACACAAGAGAGAGGTGTCTGTTCATGCTTATAGAATTTTTGGAACTTGATCACGGCATCTGCAGATAAAGAACAAAATTACTCAAAGAGTGCTTGTTGTATTGTTCATCCCGCGTTCTCATTGGTGCTATGAATAATAATCCTATTACACATATATTCGCCTCATGCTAGTCCCACCAAATATGTGAACATGACAGCAAAATTTTAGGACCATTAGCATAGCTGCCAATACATTGTACACAACATAGCCACAGGAAAGTAGCGAATGAATAATATGCTTGCATCTGGAAAAAGATTTGATAGAGACCTCAGGATGTTTACATCCGTCAAATTTTATGACATGTCCGTTTCCTTTCCCTTGCCCTCTTTCTTTTGGAACACGAGTTATTTCTCTCCTGGTGTCAAGGATGTTTATTGTTTTACTCATAAAAGAATTAATTGTGGATAATAAATGACCTGAAAGCGAATATTTGGCCTTCGCTTCAGAAAGAGACGCAATGAGGGATGTTAGAAGATAGAACCGGACTGCTAGATGTTCTACCACTATTCTTTTTCTTCTTGTTTTGTTCTTTTCTGTTAAATGATGTCAATCAAAATTTAAATAAGTATATTAATCAACAATGCAAAGATTATATCCAGGATGTGAGCATTTTCTTTTTTCTTGTCACAAGACGACGCTCAAAGTTCAAATTCAAATGTTGTTAACGACAGACAATGAATGACTGGTAAGGGATAAAGGAAGCCAATCATGTAGCAGTCAAATCTTTCCAGCGGTCTAGAGGAGCGTTTCTAGGGATGCTAGCTTAATAGCTTGTGAGCAAACCAAGATGGGACATCAAGTTCACAGTGACTGTAGATCTTGTCTGATTGCCTTCAGTCATACAAGGACTGAAGGGTCATTAACTTTATTCAATTTTCCAGGTCCCATTGTTAACAGAAATCATTTAACATTCCTAAAATACTCCTACCAGTTTTGTTTGTCCATGGGATTTCAGTAACATAATCTAATCCCGGGAAAAAAATAGTTTCTTTGTACCTAACTCATGACGTATAAGATACATCAATAACGTTTCCACAAGTCTTGCAACACAAGTTAAGGCAGTATCTTTATGCAAGTTCAAAAAAAAAAGCAAACAAAATCAAGACTATCTCTCAAGCTGTCAATTATGCGGATTTTTTTTTTTTTTATTGTAGGGCACCTTCTTAAATGACATACAAACAGCCAAACGGACACACGTTTCTAAACAATAATTTTTCACATTTTGCTCACATTTTCATTGATGTTCTCTTTTCACATGACATTTTTTGTGTACGATATTGTTGGAGAAAATTCCCTACTTTAAATAAACAAGGGCACGAATAAAAAAAAAGTCCCTCCCTAAATTATCTGCTCGAATCATGAAGTCATATTTCGTGAGTGCATTGTAATCCAACACTTCGTTGTTTCGATGATACACCTTTAGGAATTAACAAGTATTCCGTCTTGTATGCTTTCATTCTAAGTTGAATCTTCAAATGACCGGCTCACTCAACTAGTTAATGGGACTTCCTTCACTAAAATGAACGGCCATAAATCAGTTTTACTGAGCACGGAAATAGAGCACACTTTAATAGTAAACATGATAAGCAATGTTATTCACACAAATTTCCTAAAATGAGCTTCATTACTTCGTTTGAATTAAGAATACATTGATTCTAACTCTTCTTTGCATGAACTTCCCATTTTTTTTATTTGGTAAATGCTAATTTTCTAATTGATAATGTTAATACTGCTAATTTCATGATCGATAATATTCATAATATCCTGATGCAGGGCTACTTGTCGATGTTTATTTTACCGCTATGTATTTCTTTTGCTTATAAACAAACAGACACCATGGCAACGTTTCATCAGATCAGCAGCCAGAATCTGGAGTGTCCTATATGTCTGACACTGTTCAACCAACCCAAATCACTGACATGTTCACACACCTTCTGCAAAGAATGTCTGGAAAGTATCTTTCAAACTCAGCAAAACCAACAAACTATAACATGTCCTGTGTGCAGGATAGAAACGCCCCTACCCAGTGGAGATGTGAATAAGTTACAAACGAATGTACCATTGAATTCTCTTGTGGACGAAGTGAAAATCAAGAGTCCAACATGCACGGTTTGTGACACGGACAAAAAGCTGTCAGCTATGTCCTACTGTCAGGACTGTGGGAAATATATGTGTAAATCGTGTGATAAAGGCCACTCTAACTGGAAACCGTTCTCCAACCACGAAGTGGTGACCATGAGCGAGGTGCTCTCGGGAAAAGTTCGGCTTAAGAGGCGACGAAAGTGTAGGACACACCCCAGCGCTGATGAAGAGTGCTTCTGTACCAATTGCCATGAGTATATGTGCAGTACGTGTGGGATGCTGGAGCACTTGCAAGATGGCCACCAGCTTGAAAAGGTAGCCGTCCATGAGGAGAAGTTAATGAAAAATATCAAGAAGTTACTAGAAAGGACAAAATCAAAGAAAACAACCATTGAAAATCACATCAAATTCATCGAGACACAACGCGATGAAATAACAAACATGATGAAAAGACTCAATAATGACATCGACAAGACGTACGAGGAATACATGAAACTATTGTCAGCCAGGAGAGAAGCTCTTAAATGTCAAGTGAAACGATGGTCTGAAAAATTCGAGAAGGAATTACAAGTCATGGATGAAGAGAGCCGGCAAACAATAAGCCACATGAAATCTATGGAAGAGCTGGTAACTAACGGTATGAAGGTACCACTAGAGAAAGACGCCTTGATTGCACACGACACGCTGTGTGAGAATTTGAAGAGCTTTCTGGGACGAGATGATCCTGACGACCGATCACCGAGAGGTGTGACAGAACGAGCTCAGAAGATTTCATTCCATAGATACGTGGGAGTCAATGAACTTTGTCTTGGAGGGCTAAACAATTTTAAGTGGGATGTCGTAGAGCTCCATCTCGAAGACAGCATGAATTGTATGACTAGTGCACCAGACGGTAAGATGGCGGTGGGATCCCGTTTCGGCGGAATCCATCTCTACTCCCCTGACGGCAAGTTACAGCAGACCGTGCTGGAGGATGTCAGTGTCAGTAATATTGGATACTTGTCTAACGGTCGACGTGTTGTACGTGATGCAGAAAACGAAATGTCACTGTATACTCAACAGTGGGTGAAGGTCGGGACGATAAGTTATAATGACGAAGGATTGGATGCTGGTCTCACTGTGGACAGAGATGATAATATCTACGTGGGTAATGAGATGGCCAAGAAGATGCAGGTATTTACCCCACAGGGTGTTGCAGTCAGTGAAATAGCATGTGATAGATATACACCTATGCAATTATTCTGTTTTCACACCAAGGGAAACTGATTCTGACAGACTTCTCAGCTGTCGTGTGTCTTGATGGTAATGGGAAGAAGGAGAATGTCTTGAAGAAGAAGGAGGGTATGCTTGGTTACCCAGCTGTTTGTCGAGATGATTCGGTCATTGTAGCCTGGGTGAAAGACGAGGAGGGGCTTGTCAGTATCGATCGATACACGAGAGATTAGGAGCACGTGCACAATATCATCACTGATTTCAAAATACAAAAACCAGAGAGAAATTGGTACTATCTACAAGAGTATGAGAGTGGTGAGATAGCCTTCTGCACTCCAGATAGACTCTACATATTTGACGTTAATTAATGTCAACTGTCATAGACGACATTATTGTCTGCAGTAGCATACTACAGTCATATATTAACCCTAATCAGGCCAGGCTTTTTTTTGGCTATGCTAAAGCCGGAAGGGGACGGATTCCGCCAACCCCACCCCCCCCCCCCCCCTAGATCTCGGCCATCGATGGGGCGGTCGGGACGACATTTGGCACTCGTGACACCCACGTCATAATCTACAAGACTGCGTCATAAAATTTTTTGAAACTATCAATTTCTAATTTTAATTAGTTAATTATGCAAATTAAGCTCAAGATCATATTTTAGCCTAATTAAAAGCATTGAGAGTGTAATTTTTGGTCTGTAAATCTGTTTTAGCATATTCAACAATTGTACATCACAAAAACTTTCGAAACTCATTTCAATTCTTATGTATTTTATTGTTTTCAGAATTTCTTATGTATTTCTTTGTTTTTCAACTTTTGTTTCTCTTTGTTTTTATTGGATATTGTCACTGACCACTTTTCTACCATAATTAGCGTAAAATTAATCAATGAAAATGATTAATTGTAAAAACAATAAGGTTTTAATGACTTTCATGACAGAACACTGTTTCCATAGGAAATGTACACAAAATCACAAAATTGTGCCCGTTTTTGCCTGCCGTTATAAAAATGGGCGTGACTTCGAAAAAGTATACGCGGACGTTGCAAATTTGGTCTCAAACGTTTGCGAGACTTGAACGAAGAAAGTCAAGAAGCCTCGCGACAAGGCCTTCTCACGTTACAGAATTATATCGCGAAACGTTGAGGGGAGGGGGGGGGGGCGGATTCCCCCCTCCCCCCCCCCCCGGCCCTGTTAGGGTTAAAATTTGGTAAAAGACCTAGATTTCTAGTATTTTACGGAAGATTGACCATTCTACAAGTAAAAGTGGGTCAGTTACAATATTTGATTTGCGATTTCAATACTCCATAAAGTGATACAATATTACAGTGTATTTGGAGGAAAAATAAAGCTGCTCAAATGAAATCAGTAAAGCTAATATTCACTGCATGTATGATAATTATGGAAGTGGTCTTGAGGAATCAATTGTAGGTTTTCGCGGCCAATTTTACACTTTTGTCAGTCCAATTTCTTATTGCTGCATTCGATTTAGCAAAATTTAGCCTAGATGACATTATGATTCATCTTCGGTATTTCAATTTTATGATCTCTTCAGTCAAATTCAGTTTGGAGCTGCATTCGAATTACCTTTAATCTCATTCTAATCAACAATTTTTCTTTCAACTGAAATTCGTAAAACAAGCACCATTTCGCTATTCGTTCATTCACTTTAGAATGATGTAGTCACGTGATCACGTATATGCTGCGCTCGGTCATTCGAATTCATTTTTGGGCATCCAATGTAATATCTTTTTAGATGTAACAAACAATATAATAATATAATAAACATCAATTTAGCACAAATGTTTATGCTTTACTTCTTTCTGTATTTTTTCATCATAGTTATTGTTTTGTAAGCATCATTAGATTTCGTTTCGTATTCATTTTAGAGATTTTGGCAACGGTTTGGTTTTTTTTTTCACTGTGCGTATTGAGTCTCCCAGTCCGAAGACGGTGCATGCGGCCATAACTTATCTGGCCGTTGAGCGCTTTATTCCGAGTGTATTGGCCAGTTCTAGGAAGTCAACGTTATGATCATCGAATGTTCCTATAAATCTTTCTCTGTCTTCTTGAGATATTATACGTCTGTATCTAACTTGTGCTGTCATGACTATAAGAAGATGGATTATTGGTGCATGTAGAGCGATAATGACACGTATGAAAGAAAAGGGGCGTTACAGAACAACAAACTTGAGTTATTTAGGGTAAAAATAGGATACTTGTACCTAACAGTGTGTGGATGAAACAAAAAGTCACATAGAAATACACGTTTACATGTTCTCACCTTTTCAAAAAAGAAATAACATTACGTAAATTTGAATGAAAATGTTTGGAATTTGACTGCCCATTTGCGAAATTTAATGACTCAATAATACCTTTTTTCGGCGAGTGATGGCGAATTTGAATGAACGTACACCGAGAGTACCGGCCATTTTGAATGCCCTTTTTACGAATTCGAAAGCCATATGCGCAAATTTTTCATGATCGAAATGCTAAACTGAACGCACAAGTTGCAATTTTGAAAGACAGGCTGTGCGATATCGAGGTTTTTTGCTAAATTGAATGAACCTTCTATCAAATTAATGGATTGACAAAAGTGCGAAATTGGCGATAAAGCCTACAGTATTGTAATGACGCGCATAACCTTTTCAATGGAAATCTACTTAAAATGGGTATCATGCAAAGCCTACTTTAATCATGGGTTTACTACACATGGACATTCATCATTTCCTTAATTAATGCATGCCTCTGTCTATGTCAAAAGTGTCACCAAAGCATTTTGAACATTCCTCCCTGCTTTGATCTTATGAACTTCGCCGCCGGCAAGCCGGGGCAAAACACAACGCAGCTTTGAAAAAATCTAAAATGCGCAGAAGATAACAACTGTCTTAAATCTAGGGAAATGCACGTGCAGTTGTGGTATGTATTGATATATTACCGCTCAGACATTTTCATTGGCGAAATGCAGGTTGTTTCGAAGAGATAGCTAAGTTTTTAGCTAATAGATCATGGTTTCTTATCTCATTTTCCACCTTTTCCGCACATTTTTCCCGAGTAGAAACAGATAGCAAGGGAAGAGGATATGTCTGTCTTACTATTAGGCAAAGTCATAATGTGTGAGCGCTAGCGAGCAAATCGGTAATTTTCAATCCAATGAAACGAGATCAGTCATGTTCTGAGGTTTGCTGCTTCTCATCATTGACGTTTATTCAAAGACGTTTCAGTCTGAAAAGGCGCATCAGCCAATTATAAGACCAGAATAAGGGAAGCATTTTTGTTTTCTTTTGTCAGTGACGATGCATGATTATGCAATCATCATTTTTGAGACACCTGTGTGCACTCATTAGGCGTTTTCACATCAGCCCGATGTTTCGAAATTTTCTGACTTGGGAAATTGGAAAATATCTGGAGCTTGGATTTTTATCGGGCTGATGTGAAAACGCCTATTAGGCGTTTTCACATAAGCCCGACAAAAATCCAAGCTCGAGATACTTTTCGCGATTGCGAATTAGCGCGCTATTTCATTTCTTATTCACATCAGCCCGAAGAGAATTAGCCCGAATTTTTGTCGAGCTAATTCTGCAGCTGAGTATGTGCAAACAGCATCAGTAATGTGTGTGCCCTCTCAAAAATTCCCCATGATTTGTGTGCAGTTTGCCTCGATTGATCGGGTCACACACGCTAGGCATGATGGGATGCATCGCGCTAATTTCTCGAGTCGTTTTCACAAAAGGCGTTTTCACATCAGCCCGATAAAAATCCAAGCTCGAGATATTTTCCAATTTCCAAAGTCAGAAAATAGCGCGCTATTTCGAAACATCGGGCTGATGTGAAAACGCCTATTATCAAATAGCGCGCTACTATCCCGCTTTTTCAGAAATTTCCCGAGTTGGACTCGAGAAATTTTCTCGATCAGAGCGATACAATTAGCGCGCTAATTTGTGTTAGCGCGCTATTTCGCTATCGGGATAATTTCCCAAGTCAGAAAATAGCGCGCTATTTCGAAACATCGGGCTGATGTGAAAACGCCTAGTGAGATGCGCATAGTCAGGTGGCGGCGGATCTCGTTCTTCAAAGTGGTAGGTTTCGTTGAAAGTCCATTCGTTAGTATATGTGTACAATTTTCCATTATAAAACTCATTTTATTGATTGATAATGCTAATAGTTTTGTAATGGATATTGTCCATGGAATCGATTTTTACATCAAAGTATTGTATTGTTTTCTTTTATCAGTCCAAGGTGGTACATTAACATAATAATATTATATTAGTAGTGATGATGGGTATTAGCGGAGAGACATGACTTCGAGTCCCGTTCTATAAGCTGAAGAACGAGTGCCCTCTCTTGGGAAAATGATACCTGCTTACAATCAATTTCTAACTTCCCTTTGTCGGTATTTCCCTGACTCTTTCAATCTCGCTAAATCTATTACCCCCTCCTCCCAATTCCTTTGTAGTCCCCCGCCATTAAGACGATCATTCTCATAACGTTTACAAGAGGAATCAACCCCCAAGTAATACGTTCTTCTGAATACTAATATTTGAATGAGTGAGTTGATGATATCATGTCATCACAATCTTTCATGTTTATCATAATAACATGATATCATGACATTCCGGAAAATATGTTATTTTTAGCTAATACAGGAAAAACATAATCCCATATCATAGTATCAGAGTTAACATTTCATTCGTGTGTTTTTTTGTTGTTTTTTTTTGGGGGGGTGGTTTCAAGGCAAGTTTTATATTCATACAGCTAAAATATGAGATTTTGTCATTTCTGTATATGAAATAAATTATAAAATGTGAGAGCATGTCATCATCAACTTGCTGATTTGAATATTCATAGCGACTGGTCAAAAAGTATTTGACATGAGCTGCAGAGCGCCCTCTGTCGGTGAAAGAATGTGTGCCCACTGTCGATCTCCAAAGGGCTTTTTACACTTGTAAATTTTTGCTTAGCCCCGGACCAACGGTGGGGCTAAGGGGGGGGGGGGGGGCCTTAGCCCCACCGTTGGCACGGGACTATCCTTAGCCCACTTTCTGTTTACACTCGTTTTTGCCAAAGTGGGCTAGCCCCACCGATAGTACGGTACTATCTGGCCCTGCAAAATAGCAGGGGTTAGCACCGCAATTGCGGTGCCAAGCAAGTGAGTGTAAACAGAACGAAAAAATAATCCTGGGCTAAGCGACGGAGACGAAGTGCGACCCTCACTGACCAATCAGAAACGAGGTAATCATGTGCTGCCGGTGCGTGCGTGTACGTGTACAGTACACAGCGTAATTATGAATATTCATGTGGTTTGGAAAGTCCGGGGCTAACAGTTTTCTCCTTAGCCCCGGACAAGAGATAGTACGGGACTAATTGGCGAGTGTAAAAAGCTGAAAAAATTGGTACGGGACTAACGATAGTCCTGGGTCAGAGAAAGTCCGGGGTTAAGAAACACAAGTGTAAAAAGCCCTCAAGTTTCCTATTATCTGTATTTTCAGGACTCTTTCCATCTCGCTAAGTTTATTGTCCTCCAGTTCCTTTTTAGTCTCATTCCTAGTCAAATATCCGTGTGATATTAATGAATTTAATATGTTTGGGCGAAGCCATGAATACTATATATATTATTTCTTAATGGATAGATATTTTCACGTTTTTGAATAAAAACATTGTTTGAATGTACTGACCTGATTGTATTAAACGTAACTGTGGAGATTCAGAGTATTCTGAGCGTCCTTCAGGCGGCATTAAACAAACAGCATATTAAATGTAAGTCTCATGACAGTTTATTTTACTTTCAGTGTCACAAGTCAGGCCATTATTGAGAAGTCACAAGCAAGTTACACTAGGTTTCGTAGTTCACTAAAATTGAAATTACATGCAGTGAGGAAAAATTAAATACTCGTTTCATTAATTGCTACATAAGCCTCACTTTAAATGAAAACCTTTACACCGATTATGCCTTTTAACCGATTAATGCTTGATACTTGTCGTAAAGACGTCATAACAACGTCATACCTGTGGTTTTTATATCGATTATGAATATTCATAGAATTAAATCTAATATGCAAAAACTAGTGGAAATAAGGAAAAACATTAATAATTATAGTATCTATGCTGCGTTTAAGCTTAGACTGTGTCGAAAATTGTACATTTTATTCTTATCTTATCAAACTGCTTTCCAACTTGTGTTATGAAAACATAATAATTTCCATATTCTAATTGGGCTGATGACGAAATTCTGACCTAGTCTAGTACCCCTGACATGAAGCATTACAACTTTGTGCCCGTGATAGCCCTTGTAACTATTATGAATAAGTACTATAGGCATAGGCATAGGTATATAGGATTCAGGACTTTAGGTGTAGGGTATATTAGATCTTGTAATGATATACTAATAATTGATCTGTCTCAGCTGAAAGACAAGGTCAAAATGAAAAAAAAAATGTTTGTTGTCGTCAAAAAGACGTCTTAAAAAGACATCTATTTAAGACTTTTTTTCTATGCCAGCATACGTAGAAAGATCTTGAATTGACGTGTAAACGATATGCTCATGACGTTATTCTCACGTGGCATTTTCTTTAGTAATCCAAACGTCATTCGGACACCTATGTATGACCACTTAAACGTCAGGCAGACGTCAAAATATGTTTACGTCTTCCATTTGGGCAAAAATACGACATTTTGACGTCAGTCTAAGACGTCTAAATGACGTCCGTTTTCTTTGTTTATCAACGTTAAAGACGACATATTAAGACGCCTTTCTGACGTCTGAATAAGACGTCTTTCTGACCATAACGCTGACGTGAAATTGACGGTTTTTTTTATAGCGGAAATGTGAATGTTTCGTAGGTGATAATTATATTCTGCTCTTCATGAGAATAGAAATCCAGTAATCCATCTACGGCGTTATGTATCTTGACTCTTATTTCCTCTTACTCTATCCTCTCTCTCCGAAAAACTGAAGCAGTGTAGATTATAATATGGACCATGTTCTAATAAGCATATTTCGCGAAATAACTTGTAATATTATGTTCATGCTACTCTTTGGTTCTTCAACCGTCAACATCTTGTTACCGTATGCTTATAATCATTGATCTTTGTAATTGTCTAAATACTGGTCCTCTGGTTGTTATATTCTTTGTGGTATGAATAGCAAAGGTTCATTAAATCACCGATATCTTTTGAAAACTTTGTTTCCGTGTCACGGA
This sequence comes from Diadema antillarum, assembly GCF_040938485.1. NCBI lineage: Eukaryota > Metazoa > Echinodermata > Echinoidea > Diadematoida > Diadematidae > Diadema > Diadema antillarum. Next base: position 1,122,352 of record NW_027271623.1, read on the forward strand.
GTGTGCGTGAGTGTGTAATATACATAAATTTTCGTCGCCATCGCGTAGTATTTCGATGATGAATCAAACCAGAGGTAGGCCCTAATATATCTTATTTTAGTATATACCTCCTTGATCAAACCAACTATCAAACCCCGAGTCCCACGTACCCCGTTTTATGGCTTAAAGGGGAAGTCCAGTCCAAATATAAGTTTCGTCTGACAAGAAAAAGTAAAATATTACGAGTTCAACGGTATAATTATGATCGAAATCGGATGAAAAATAAGGAAGTATAATAACTATGACATTTTGAAGTTTCGCTATTTTTGCGGAAACAGTTCTTAAACAGTCAATATGAATATGCTAATGACAAAGTGATCATGTCATCCCCTCAAAACCTATACCAGTTTGTACATAAAATTGTGAAGTTTCTATAATTTTTCATTCAATCGCAGCTAATATGCCCGGACCTAAAATCCTCATAATATCTAACTGATCACTACTATGTTATTCAATCAGGAATAACATCATGTTTCAGACTTCAATGACAGAAACATTTCATTTTAGAAATTTTTTTTTTTTTACACGATCAATGGAAAATTGTGAGGTTATGACATGCAGGTTAGCTCATGCACTCATTTGCATAGTCATATCCACTGTTATACAAGTTACTGTCAGTTTGCAGAAGTTAGTAAAACTTCAAAATGTGATAACTTCCTTATTTTTCATCCGATTTCAGTCAAATTTTTACCGTTGAACTCGTTAGATTGTACTATGTTTATCAGACCAACTTATATTTGGACTGGATTTCCCTTTCAATTATACACAGTTGCACTGGACATCATATCACCTATTGGCTGATTTTTCCGCTCGTCAAATAATACAGGTTCAGTCGAGGTTTGATCTTTTTTGAATACATTCAAATCAAGTACAGTGTAGTTGAAATCATTCTCTCCGTGCCTCTCCTTTTCGGTTTAGCTCCATCCATGGTGAGATAAAACTTCTCGTGGGAGCAAGCAGACTTTAATACCACGGAGGTGGGCCACCTCCCTGATAATACTGTACCACGAAAGGGACGTAAAATTTTGATCGAAAATATGACGTCACTATGCCAAGCAGCTCACGTGGTGCTCAAACTCGCGACTGCAGACACGTGGTACACATACACTCACACACACACACGCACGAATTTTACTGCAGCCAGCTGCAAGACAGCAGACGACATTCCACATTCTATAGTCCTTCACCCCGCGCCCCAACCATCCCAACAGGACGTATAGAGCTGAGAGGACTGGGATCATCAGAAGAAAACACATCGAACGCACTTCATAAGTCGTCATGGACAGGGATAAAATCATGAAGGCTTGCTACGTCCTCTGCGGTAAGTGTGCCCTTTTTAATACTTCCGAACGCATATTGGTATGCCTAAATCGTGGGAGATAATTTGGTTTTCAGAATATTGAAGTGATATATTAGCTGAAGTCACGTCAGTTCAAGTATAGGCACCTCTGCTCTGGGAGGTGAAAGTAATTGTTTTTATCGATTTGCTTATTTCAGTGCATGTACATGTAGCTCACTCCAGTAAACTGAAAAGATCTCGAAGGGGGGGGGGGGCGCAAAGTGGACAAGGTACAACAATTACTGGAACGTAGAGCGGTGCGTCCATGTTTTGTGCCCACAACTGTCACTGCAATAAGCGTGCCTAGGTAACGGGTTATAGAATCTGGTGCTGTTAATTAGTGTTATGAAAGGTGTAATGCTTCGATATACTGCTCCACCCCTCCGTGCAGTAGCGAGTTTTAAGGGTACATGTACATGATTGCAGGACGAGAAGCGCTGAATACAATGCCGTGGAATACTGAGCATTAGTATGTACTGGTACGTTGCACCCGTCTACGTATTTTTACAAATGAATAAAACTCACAGTTTACAGGGCCTATTATGCTGCATGTGCATGCAGGCGCAGGGGGGTTCGTTCAAGCGTGTACTACGCTCTATGCCATGGTTCAACCATGCCACCGCCATAACATGAGCCTTTCGAGCCCTTGTCCTTTCAGTGCACCGCACTCTAGCTCTACTGTATACTCTATAGAGTTCAGTGGTGCACCGGCCGGATTCATAAGGTGATGATGATTTTCTTTCACCTTTCACTTTTAGCCATGCCTTTTAGCCTTCATGACTCGTCACGACACACCCAAAATCAGACATGCACGCATGAAGAAGACAGTCCCCTCAACAAGCGACCTTCTCCCCCAAGAAGAAGAAGAAAAGAAGAAAACTCGTTCCCTCTTCGCGTGCTTCTTTGTAAAGTCTTCAAACTTTTGGACAATGTTTTGTTGATCAGCAGTAGGGGCAACACTGTGTTTAATACAACCCGAAATAAGGCACAAAATGAGAGAGAAGATGCGACCCTTTTTTTTTCATTCTGTATCACGAATTCTGATATAAATTTGTCATCTCTGGTCTGAGTACCCAAACTCTCCATGTGAGCCTATTAAACAAACCTTGCTTATCTGCTAATTTGTTGTCTTTCGAGTACCGCTTAGGAATGTGTCTTTCTTTTTATCTTCGGCCCGGGGTCGCTCGGCGGGTAGGGAGGGGGAGGGATGTGAAGTGTATATATAGACCTAGTGCTCACTGTAAAGGCCAAGGTTCATTGAATTGTGCCTTTTTCCACCCCCCCCCCCCAAACACAAACACACACACAACCGCGGTGAGGATTCGCATTTTTGTTAACTTCTGATACTAAGTGATAGCATTGATGAAATGAAAAACACGTCGAATGTTCGTCTTCAAAGTGGAAAAACCTTTCATTGGTCAGTGCAATAGCTTTTTTAGATAGTAATTTGATTATATATACGGCCTAGGCTATCCTATTCCAAAGGTTTGAATCAGTAAATTTCGTTTCCGTGAGTTTGCGGTACTGCTTGGGGCGGAGGGGGGGGGGGGGGGGTTGTGATAGATGCGGCATAAATTGAGTGTATGTGAGTTTGTTTGATGAATTGAATTAGAATGATCAGTGGCGGATCCAGAGGGGTGCATCGGGCGAACGCTCCCTCTTTATTTATTTATTTATTTGTTTTTGTTTTTGTTTTGTTTTTAACAGAAGTGCATATTTACTAAACAAAAGTGGGGGTGAGTGCACCTCCCCTGTACGGAATTTCTGGATCCGCCCCTGGTGATTATGGCAAATATATAAATATATTTTATAAAACAGTGTTTGTAGGCAAGCCTTGTAAGCAAGCAATGAGACTGACAGCTATTAATCCAACTCCGAAGGACTATACATTTAAGTTTGTTGGGGGGGGGGGGGATCGTGGGGCTAAATTCATCGTGCTGATGGGCATGGATGAATTCACAGCTATAAATTACTCGTAAGATATGGTTGAAGCACCAATATTGTTTGTGACAAGGATTGATTCTATTATAATTATAATTATACTTAATTATACCTGTGAAATCAAATATGATTTTTGATACTAAAAGTCCCCAGCATTAGGGTGTATCATAAAACTTGTAGATATAGTTTTGTACATGGACGTGCTTTGTCATTGATTAATGGAGGAATTCTAAAATGATATCGACTGTTTTCCATGGAACTGGAGCCTACAACTGTTCTAATATCGTTTCTCTGCGCATTTTAGAAGGATTACTCGTATGAATATAAATCTTCCTATCATATTTATAGCTAAAGGTTATGTTATTTTATGCATTACATCCTTTGAGCAGTACGAGTGTTTCGTTTTGTTTTGTTTTATATATCCATTATTCATGATGCGCCATATTGTAGTGTGATGGTTTCACGGAAATATTTTGGACTTACATATATATTTCATCTGGACAAAGAGAAACCATTAACATGAAGACAGTGTCGTAGGTCACACAAAATTGAAGACAGATTGAGTTACATAACTAAGACACATTACATTGATCTGTGGAAGTTGACCAGTAAAAAATCGAGCAATGAAAAGGAAATTGAATGACTGATGACATAATTGGAGCTCGCAATTCTCGCTATACATTCTGCTTATTTATTCTTTTTTTTATTAACAAAGGGGGAAACCTCGTACTCATTTTGTGCACGCAGTAACAATCTTGAGTGTCCATCGCCCTCTTATAGAACACACAATAAAGGATTGTAGTCAACCACCGATGTGAACTCTAGCTGTACCTTAAATAATTAGCAAAATGTCAATGTGTGGTTTTTTTTTTCAATTTTCAATCAATTGCAGTGGCGATCGTATTCATACGATATCTTGGGCCAGAGGACGTGGACGTAATTTATCCCGCGAACCCGGGTGACCCGGATGTACTTCCTCCAGGAGTTTCGCGTAGTGTCGCCGTGGTCGGTAAGATTTATATTACATTCTTTTGAATTATGTAGGTGAGATTTGAATGTTTCATTCTGTAAGCTATGTTATTTTTTTTCTTGGGGGGTCTTATCCAGTGTTCCACTGGATAAAATACTCTCAACACTCAACTTTATATTAGTCGAAAATATTTCTAAAAGTAACTTGTAATCGTACCATGATTTACTAATTATGAAGTGTTCAGTGAAGCTTAATTTATCTGAGATGACTTCTTTCCATATTTACCTCGCAGCAGCTGATAAGATAGAAGCTCTGTGAATTATGAATATTTTATTGTCTCTGTTGGTGTAAGTTCTGATTCTTCCAGGTAACATTCAGTTGAGGTAAAAACTTAAATCGATTCATCTGGACTTATACCGTTTTAATTCAAATCAGACGAGCGGATGAAGCGTCCAGGATCCGCGTGAAACCGTTCTCGGAATTAAAACAGTAAGTCCAGATGAACTGATTTAATTTTGCACCTTTATATGCCTGTATGCATAATCAACGAGTATATTCAAAATGTTTCGTAGGAAGAGCAACTGCACACTTCATAATTTACGAGTCCAAATTGTGTTCTAATAGGTGGAGGTCTCGCAGGCTTATCAGCAGCTCTGGAGCTTGCTGAGCGGGGCTTCAACGTCACTGTCAAGGATTCCTGCCCGGTGGTTGGGGGACGACTCAGCTCTACTGACGTTGAGATTTTGGGCGAAACTTTTAGGGTTGATCATGGCTTTCACGGTATTTATAACATATATGTTCATTGTAATGTTTTTGTCGTTTTCTGTTATTTACTTGAATGTAGAGCCGGCTTATGGAGAATTAAAATGCAGACATCGATGTATCCATTTTTATCAACTTTAGAGGTTTTAAATTGAAGCTGCCGAAAAGCAAAGAAAATGAATAAAAACGAATTTGTATGTGATAATTGTGATAATATTTTCAAAAATATTTCTTGTTATTTGAGTCGGGTGGAGTATCACTGAAAAGATTTAAAGTGAGTATTCAAAGAAAATTACCATTTTGCACAAATTTATATAATGCTGTGTGCATGCTAGAATCTTGGCAAGGACAAAATGTAAGACTTGCTCATTCCACAACGGCGGATGCAACAAGAGCAGAGAGAAAACTCATGCGATTTCTGAATACCAAATGATAGAAGTTACCAACAATATGAAATATATGATGTGAGAAATTGAGAAAGAGAACAACTTGCATACACCATTGCGCATACAAATGTCATAGGTGAAGGTCCTGAGATACTGGGGTTCATGATAAGTTGCAATGATTTCATTGACATTTTTCTCTCACTTCCTTCTTTCTTCAGCATGGTTTTACAATTACCACAATTTTAAGGATATCCGTCGTCGTCTGGGTATCAACAATAATTTCGAGCGATGGAGGGCTAATCACTTCCGGTTCAGGGAGTATGAACCGGAAGTGATGGAAAGCAAAGGCATCTACCCTTTCAACGTTATAGGTAAGTGAATTTTTGTAGAGTATGATCACTTTATTGGTATGTTTTGAGACTACTTCGGATGCTGGTCAAAGTTTGAAAGATCTCAAAACATTCATTTTGAAAAGATTTTGTCAATAGAGCCCTACATACAGGCAAACTCCGTTATAACGATTTTCACCTCGTGATGAGCGATACCTTTGTTGTATCCAACCTACTGAAAATTAGACATCTAGCTCATGCATTTATGAAATATCGGGAAGGCGAAATTCACCTCCTTAGGATTAGTCGTTCGATATCAGCGAGCTTACAGGGTTTTGTTGTCATTGATTTTATTTCATCTTTCTTTTATCAGCCAGATGAAGAAAAAATAAGGATAAAAACGTTGTCGTTTATCATTCTTACTAATTGAACCTGCTGATCAATTTATAGACGTCGAGAATTACTGCTAATTAATATTTGTGATCCTTCTTCACAGATAACACATTTGAATGGGTTTTCTGTGTTTTCTGACAAAGTGACTCCAATTGCTGTCCATCAAATTAAGTCTCTTTTTGGTTTAGTGAAAGCCGCATTTTACAATTCTTTGTTGCCTCATTTATTTCTATCTATGGTTGGTTTTCTCGTATTTCCTCTTGTGTTTTTAGATGTGTGCAAAATCTGCATGAAACCTCTTCATATATTTTTTCAGCGACTATAACACTTTTAGCTATAGATTTGACATAACAATTACGTCAACATTGCTGATGATTGTGTCAGTTCTACGTCTAGTCTAATATGGTTTCCATACAATTTGAATCTCTAATTCTTTCTTCACACAAAATGAACAGTTACTTAGTCTAATCAGTGTATTTGAATACAGTAGACTCATAAAATACAACGCATTTCCTTCATAATTGACATGCTATTATCCTCCAGAAATTGACCTTTCATTTCCTTCAAAATTGACACGCTATTATCCTCCAGTAATTGACTAGACTTTACAATCTTTCAAACGGGTTTTGTCGGTTTTGTGAAACCGGGTCATGTTTGATACAGCCGCGATCTCCCGAAATATAATAGGTTTTTAGAGGTTGCACAGAGATAACCTTAATGAAACTCATATTGTCTTTATCTTTCTTATCTTCAATCTACAGCCACATTGCTCTTCAGTTCCAATTTTAGAGTCAACGCGGCGTTTGATATCGTTCGAATTTCAACAATCTTCGCATACTACAATCATGACACTGTCTATGATCGATATGGAAACTTAACCTTTGGTATGTATTTCGTGTTATAGTCTGACATGACGTGAACATTTGCTATGGGATCCTGATAGTCACAGAGTAAAGTCTTTTTGCCATATTATTATCATGATCCCCTTTTAGTAACCGGGTGAGATATGTCATGGGCAAATACATATCACAATTAGTCTTACTTAAGGACATTTTTTTTTTATTCAAGTTTAAGAATAGAAATTATATGTGCCAGTTTGCTACTCTCTCTCTCAAAAAGAGAAGAAGAAATATTCACCAGATGCATGGAAAATGAATATCGGATAGACCGTTTCAGAAGTTTATTACAATTTATGGATGGTTTTTTTTTTTTTCATATTTGGTTGCAACGAAGTATTCGTTCACCTGCTCTGTACTATTATCTTCCATAGACAGGAATTCACCAAGCTGTTTATAGGCTGGACAATCCTCGGGCAAGCTTTTTGATTGCTACGGGCAACTTTTGAGAACAATGCATGCATAAGATCTGAATAGATTTCAGATTTGGTCCATTGATATTTTTGTCACGTGATTCTTTCAGACGAGTGGGCGGAGGAAGCCAGAGTACCAGTATGGTTTGCTGACACTGTGCTGCGGCCCGCCCTCTCCGTCACGTTTAATGAGAGGACTGTCATCAACGCAGCAGAAATGATGATGTACTCCCACTTCTACTTCACTGGTGACAACAAGGTAAACAACAAACAAATCGAAACATATGAGAAATATTGACGCCATTTGTGATCTCTGTAACAGATACACTGTATAAACATAAACGCAAAACCTCTGGCTAGTCTACCAGCGACTTTTTTTGATGATCAATTTTAGCGCTAGTTTTAAATTTCATTTTGATGGAAATTACTTTGGTTTGCAGCCGTGCCACTACACTGATATTAACTTTAGACGACAAATCCGTTCCCCACTTTCAGTGTATTTGCAGTTAATATGCTGGACGGATGTATTCATTGAGTAATACATTGCAGATTGACAGTATTTCAATTGTTTTATATTCTTACATTCTTACCTGTATCGGGGGATGTTGTCCTCAATTTCTGTCATGTCATTAACACCATAATGAGCATTATGTGTGCCAGAACGCTTGAGTTTATGTCACGAATGCACCAACCTTAGCAATAAGCTTCACATACTCCAACTGTGATATTATTTGTGTTCTCATAGATGTCAAGCGACAATAATTATGATGCCATTTCATCACATTAGAACAATTTTGTCAAAGTTGGGTAATGCCGGGGTCGTTTGCATTTTTATATTTATTCGTTTATGTATTTCTTTTTTTGTTTTGTCTTTGCTGGTGATATACTGAAGTCGTTAAATTTAGCGAAATAATAAATAATTGCTGTTGGATTGGCTTCCAGTGATTGCCAAGCCTTGAAAATAATGTTCAATCTTTAAACTGTAATAGATCAATACACTTGCATTTTTTAATAGATTTGGTTAGTGTCAGTTACCAAGATCACTTTTTCAAAATTTTAGTTTGTCTGGTTGTCAAAGGGAAATATAAATTGAAAGAATTTAATGACACTTGTTGCGAGGAAAACCAATTACATATTGGTAATCGCAAGTATATTTTGTCAAAGGCGAGATTGTCCAGTCCCTTTCGCATGCAAAAGTTAGAATGATGCGTCATCTCAATCGTCGTTTCTTTACTGCAAGATTCATCCAGACTTACATGATCGACTTTCATGATCCTCCTTGCCTGTCGTTCTAACATAGGCGGACATCCGGGAAATTGCAACACGTGACCATCAGACAGCTGTCTTTGACCCTTGGACCGAGAGATTACAATCCTTGGGGGCTCGGTAGGTTGTGAGGTGTTTTTTGTTGGATTAACAAAGACGTTCACTTGCCCATCTCTTCCTCATAATCTCTACACAACTATACAACACCCAGCTTAGATCAGAAAAGTAAGCGATTTTGTGTGTTGTGTGTGTGCGTATTTCCTGGAAGATTTTAAACTTAATATTTAACTTAGAATTCACTTAATTTGAACTTCAAATCACTTCAATGAAAATGGTTTATTGTGTGAAGTCACACAGCGTTCTCTTTGAAGGCATCTCTCTGTACATTCAGTATGTACCGTTGAATGCTACAAAACTGCAATAAATTGACACAACATTGCGAATTATGTATATTGTGTGTAACAATTTGACAAATCAGTATAAATACGTGTGCGTTTGTGTGTGTGTGTGCGTGTGTGTGTGTATGTATGTGTGAAGAACTGTATACAGGTTTAAAAAAATGTGTCGGATGATGTCATCCACACTTTAGATATCAATGAGCTCTGATTGTGTCTTATATTACTCTTCCATTAACCATGAAAAATTTATCAAATATTGACAAGCTTTAAAGGGATTGTACAGTACTGGTTGAGGTAGGGATTCATGTTTTGAACATTCCTAAGTGAGATAATGAAAAGCCTCTAATGAAATATGAAAGAGCATGTAATTTTAAGAAGGATTCAATGTTTATTCGATGAAAATTGGTTTTCAAATGGCTGAGATATCCAAAAAAGTGCTAATAATAAAAGGCGACATGCCCCAACTTTATTAGTATCTCTTTGTTTCACCTTGTTTTTGGATATCTTCGATTTTCATCGAATAAACTTTTGATACCCCTTAGAACTGCATGCTCTTTGACATCTCATAGAGTGGTTTCTGAATATCTCATAAAACGTTAAAAGCTAAATCTTCACCTCGACCAGAACTGTACACACCCTTTAAACTCTACTCCCGACTGTCATAAAACTCCTATTTGATTTATTTTTCATTTTAGAAGTTCCATCGGCATGAACACATGAATAAGAATATTCATCCGGCTTGACATTATTTGTAAATCTTATAAATCATCAAAGAATGCAAACATCGTGGTATGTGCAATTGTTGACGTCAAGTATCTCTTGATGATTCTTTGCAAATTGTCTATGAGGTTGTAGATATGGGTACTTGATTTTGTCCTTTGCTTGACATGTACAGGAATAAAGAAATACAGACTCTCTCCTTGAAATTGCAGAATTGAGACAAACTCCGGAGTTGAGAAGCTAATATTGGACTCAAGTGGGCGCATAGTGGGTATTTCTTCGAATCCCGGGCAGGTCTATGATCATGTGGTGTTGTCGACGGACCTGAAGGCAATGCAGTCGATCCTTGCCGAAACAAACCGAGAATATCCGAAGAGCGCAGTGGTGGCGTGTATGAACAGCAGACTGAGCCAAATGCCACTCGCTCCTCATTACAAGGTGATCACGCTCTGGTTCGACCAGCTGCTAGATCCCGAACAGCCGAAGATCCTACAAACACCCGACTTCAGTCCGATCACCCTGGCTGTACAGCGTCACCTGATTGAAAAGCAGTCACGTGAGTGGAGCGAGCGCACTGGGGGGTCCGTTGTCGAGTTCCATCTCTACGCCTGGAGGTATGGCGAAGTACGAGATAGCGAAGTGTGGAGTGTTATCTCTCCAACTGTTAAAGAGCTCCTGCCAGAAATTTTTGAGAGGAACTTTAAAGTGTTGGATTATTTTATTCACTCAGGTGATAACTTTGCATCATTCTCGTCGGGATTGGAGCAAATGCGACCTACCTCGACATTTCCAACAGAATGCGGGGCTGATAATGTGGGTTTGGCGGGAGATTGGCTGCATACACCATTTCCCTCCGCTTTAATGGAACGGGCCGTCACTACAGGCAGAATTGCAGCCAATCAAATTCTTCTTGCTAATCACGTGAAGCAAGCACCTGTAACCGTTACAAGTCGTTATGGTCCAGGTTACATATGACATTTCTTAAACGTACCCTCATGAGTCTCAATTATGGTATCTTGATGATATAATGTATAAGACATAATAAAAAAGATGTCTAAACAAAGCCAAAAAAAGTGGATGAAAGGATGATTGTAAAAACAAATATATACTTGCAATACTTAAACAGCAGCTGTGCAAAATAAACCAACTTCAGTCATGTCAAAACACACCATGACATAATTGGTCGTAATTACAATGCACTCCCGTTAAAACGAACACGGTTATAACGAAATTCCGGTTACAGCGAAGAAAAAATTCCGTCCGTAACATTATTCGGTCCATGTTTTTTTTTTTTCAACTTATTGTTTATTTGTTCGGTTATAATGAAATTTCGAACGAAAGAAAATTGCCTGTCCCGAGGACTTCGTTATAACGGGAATTCACTGTACAAAACCGTTTTGAATAATTATGTATCATTGATATTGAAATTGCTACCTCAAATCAAGGGTTGTGCTTGTGTTATTATGAGTGCATATGTATGTGAGCTGGTTGTGTGTGTCGTTTGGTTGATGGAGTGTGATTGATAAAGGATTCAAACACTTATTTCATTAAGAATCATATGGATGAGGTTCCAGTGACGTCATCAAGCCATGGTTCAATTTGTTGAGGGGCAAGAACAGCGTATGCGCGGCAAGCCCGTAAGCGTTACATCCCTTATCGAGCGCGCAGACAGCTACAGTGTAGATGGCCCCGTTTCATAAAACTTGTTGTCAGCGACAAGTTGTCATAGATGTGACAAGCTACTGAAATCCTTACATCTGACTGGCTGAGAGCAAATTTGTCATAGAAATGTGGCAGTTGTCACTGATAACAAGTTTTATGAAACGAGCCCCAAGTATACGCGTACAGCGCGCAAGAGCTATGCGCTTGATACACCTGGGGACATTTCATGAAGCATTTTGTCTGACAACTTGTCGGACAAATTTGCTCTTAGCCAATCAGATGCAAGGATTTCCGTAGCTTTTAACAGTTTGTCAGACAAAATATCTGACAAAACGCTTCATGAAACGCTCCCCTGTAATCTGTTTTTGCCCCTCTGGAAACGCGTATCTTTAGGTCACGGAACCTCGACTATACGATTATTGCAATACTTAGAGCCACATTGTGTTCAAGTTGACTTGACAGGTGGACGTAGTAACAGTGGTGAAATAAGACGCGGTAAAAGATCAAAGTAAAATGATGAAATCAGGTAAGAATTGTCTGGAAGTTTAAATAATGATTAACACGCTCTGAAGAAACAATTATATGAGTCACACCACTTTACATGTAAATCAGATAGAATGAAGATTTCACCATCTCACCGTTTCTTTATTCATCTTTCATTTTTTTTTCTCTTCTTGTTATCATCTTTTATGAATGCGTATTTACACTTGCTTTGTTATCTAAATGAAATCGGAAAATATAAGTCATGCCCTTAATACATGAAACTGTTATGTTTCAGAACTGTGTCCTTTGTTGAGTTTTTCTGAATGTTCAACTAATTGAAAACAGTAAAACTTTATACCACTTATATATGTCAGAGGAAACGATGATATTAAATCCTTACGAGTAACCATATTGTATGCACATCTTGATTAAATCTTCTCTGTTGAAATAAACAATGTCTCTCGTTGAAAGATGGTTCATAATGTGTTAATGTAAGAGTTTTCGACATTTTTGTTTAGTTATTTGATTTAGATCAAACTGATTTTATTTGCTGATTTGACTCACTTTATCAAACCGCGTATAGACATGAAAGCGAAATCAGATAAATGAAATTCCATGAAAATATAGTCAGTGTATTCATTATGTACGACAT